>NW_012120487.1:7368355-7407006 GCF_000951035.1 Colobus angolensis palliatus
TTTTTGTAGAGACAGGGTTTTGTCATGTTGGCCAGGGTGGCCTCAAACTTCTGGGCTCAGGCAATCCACCCGCCAGAGCCTCCCAAAGTGCTGGCATTACAGGTGCGGGCCACCAGGCCCGGCAACACTCTCACTATGAGTGACTTGGAAGCTTTTGAAGCCTCTATCCCTGGTGGCAGTGGTGTGCCCCTGGCCTTTTTCTAGATTGGGCTAAAGCCCCTGCCATCCACTCTCCCAGCACTCCACACTTCCCTTTCCATGACATCTATCCCTTTTAGAATTACAGGTTGAATTTCTGCCTTCCTTGCTGGGCTGTAAGTTCCCCACTGGACATAACTGCATCTGCCTGGTGTGCTGTTGTTTCCCTGGTGTCTGAACAGAGTCAGGCTCCTGACAGGCCCCCGCTATTTGCAGCTGAGTCAATAGGATGTGCAAACTGAGGGAGAGGAAAGGGTGGAGGGAAAATCGCAGACCTCAGAGGTCTGGGGAGAGGAAAAGTGTCTTGCTCAAGTCACAGGCTAGGCAGGAAGAGATCACGGTTCCTGCTCAGAATCTTTGACTCTCAGTCAGGGCTTTCCCACTCATTATGCTGTGCTAGAAAGAGGCTACGAAACCCATAGAAAAGTGTTCTATAGTTAAATAAGCTTGAGAAACTCTGGGTTAGACAAAATGAAAGGAGTTTCTTTGCCACTGGTCTTTTCAGGCCTTTAACACGCTCCTGTGCCCACGCTTCTGGGAGAAGGTCACACACAGCACTCCAGCTCTCTGACCCTGGAACTCTGCCTGTGAAGCAGTTTGAAACCTCCGGCACCATCCCCCAGCTGTGTGTCACAATTATTTACTAAATGTGACACAGCAGAGAGATTTGTTGCCATTTTTCTGAGCAGGATAGGAAAATCCTTTTCTACAAATAAAAATACTTCGAAACCCCAATATACAAATGGGATGAAAATGGAACTGCTCTGGTTGAAGGGGGGTCTGGGGATCCATTTGGAGCTGTCCTTTCACTGCTGCTATGCAAAGAACGCTTATTTCCTGTGGAGTGCAGTTTGAAAATGACTGGTGCCGAACTGGCACATGAGGTTGAAGCTAGGAGGCTTCTAGTGCTGGCTCTGCCATGGACTGTTTTACCCTGGGCAAGTCATTTAGTCTCACTGGGCTTCAGTTTCCCGTGTATACGATAAGTCTGTCACACGGTATGTTTCTTAGAGTCCTGAACTTTCAGCTTTGATATGGTGAGGAGTACACTTCTATGACTATAAAAGTCTAACTCCAAGATTCCATGGCTTAGTATTCCAATTCTGGGACTGCCTGTAGTTAGCCCAAGCTGGTGCAGCATGCTGGAGCCCAGGCTGTGGAAAGCAGAATTCATTAACTGCAGTGCGCTGCCCAGGGGCACTGGGTTCCTGGGATGGGGGTGCCGGGTTCCTGGGGTGGGTGGACTGGGATCGGCAGCCGCTCAGTGGGACAAGCTGGGAGAGGGACCCAGGTCTCCTGACTCCTGCTCTATCTTTAGATCTCCATAGCAACTGTCACCAGGGCACCGAGCTGAAGGCACAGGCTGAGTGGCTGCCTGCAGAAGGAGGGAGGGGCATTTCCTTCCCGTGCCTCTTCTTTTGCTAGGCTCAATTCTTGAGCCAGGAAAGGGGACTGAGAATGAAGCTGTTCACAGCAGGAAAGGCTTGGGGCCAATACAAAGACAGTCCAGGGCCCCACCTTGCTCTCAGGACATGGTGAAGTCACAGAACCCAAGACCTTCATGTGTCAGGCTCATGGCACAGGAGGAAAGGTAGAATTCTTCTCCAAAGAGCTCTTAGCCTCTCCTGTGTCCTTCCCTACACACTCAGGAGCCTCTAATCTGAGACGGTGCTGAGGCCGCAGCTGGAGCCCCCATTAGATCCTCTAATCGGAGGGGCCAGGGAAGCTCTTCCTGAATCTTCCCCTGCCTAACTCCTACTCCTCCTGGGGCTCAGCCTGGACTTGGCTTCCTCTGAGGAGTCTTCCCCGACTCCCAGGCTGGTTGCTCGCTTCCTCAGGGTCCCTACAGCCTGTCCTCCTTCCACACAGTAGGAGGCCAGAGGAGTGATTAACCTCATGGGGCAGATGAGAAGTGGAGGTTCTGAGCAGTAAAGACACTTGCCCAAGGTCACCTGGCAAATGAGCAGCAGGACCAGGCCTGGACTCCATGTCTTCTGATTCCAGTCTGTGCTCCTTCCTGGGTCCCAGTAGCCTAGGCTTTGGAAGGGAGGCCAGGGCTAGAAGAGGAAATAGGAGTCCTCAGTGAGGCCTGCACACAATAAGCACCTGGCTATGTCCTTGCTGAACTCAGCTGAGCCACAGACCAGTGCGAATGGCTTTCTCCGACAGCAGCTGACCAGCTCTTTAATTAGGTCCTGGCCCAGGCGGCCAAAGCGGGTCTTCTCTTGGTAACTCCAGGGAAGCTGCTCTGAGGAGCTCTCCTGGGAAGACAAGAAAGGCACGGGTTACTACAAGGGAGCGGGGGGTCCTTAGTGTTCACACAGCCAGCTCTTCTCTGCAAAATGAAGAAACCGAGGCTGTAGAAAGCCAGCGTATATCCAGCCCCACCGTGGGCCAGGCACTTCCTCCTCATCCCCAAAACGAGCCTATGGGAACTATCACCTTCCCATGACAGGAGAGGCACAGGGAAGAGGGACTTCCCCGTGGCACACGATGAGGTGGGGGCAGCAGCAGGACCAGAACTCAAGTCCCACCATTTCTCGCTGCCTTCCAGCAGCCACACCTATCACTGTGGGAGGAATGTTTTCTCCCCTGACTGTGGGTTTCCCAGAATCTTTCCAAGGTTAGCTATCATCATCACCCTTGGAGCATAACTTTTGCTCATTTCTTTTAAGGTTTCAATGAACATGTTCATTTAGCAGATATTTACCAAGTGCTTACTCTGAGCTAGCCACTGGGAATATGGCAGCTGCTCAAAAGAGACAAGGGTCCTGGCTGCATACAACACAGATCCCAGGTCACAATGCTTTCATCGAGAAAGGCTAAGCTCGCATTCCAAGGCTGGACGGTGACCCCAGCCACCCAGGACCCTACTCTCTGCCTTTCTAGCTTTAGCTGAAGCTTTCCTCCTCAGGGTCACAAAATGAAAGTTCCACTCCCAGGCAACTTGAAGGAATTTCTTCTATTTTTTTAAATGAACATTTTATTGGAGTACAACATATGTGTAGAAAAGTACACAAATCATTAAGTATACAGTTAGCCCTCTGTATCCATGGGTTCCACACTTGTGGATTTAACCAACTGTGGACTGAAAATATTTTTAAAAAACATTTAAAAATAACAATATAGCAATAGAAACACAAAAAGAAATATAGTAAGAGCTATTTACTCAACACTTACATTGTATTGGGTATTATAATTTAGAGATGATTTAAGGCACATGGGAGGATGTGCGTAGGTTATATGCAAATACCACACCATTTTATATCAAGGACTTGAGCATCCTCAGATTTTGGTATCTGCAGGGGGTCCTGGAGTCAATCCCCCATGAATACCAAGAGACAACTATATATAGTATGAATAATTTAAATGAAAAAACCATCTTATCAGCCCACAAAAAACAAAATCCAGAACACAGCCATCACTCCGCAGATCCCATGAGGGCAAGTTGCTAGTTCCTGGGGCTAGGTACAAAGACAGGATTGGTGGGGAGTGGAGCTCCACCGCCACTTTCCTGGCTGAGTGACTGTGACCTCTCAGGATCGTGATTGTGAGGAGAGTATCCGCTATGGAAAGTCACTGTCCGGAGAGCTGTGGTGCTGGTGTAAGCCCTGGCAGAGGCCCTGTGAGGAGAGGCCTCTATTCTGAGGCCCACTCAAAGGGCCCTGGAGACAGGTACAGTGGCTCAAGCCTGTAATCCCAGCACTTTGGGAGGCTGAAGTGGCAGGATCGCCTGAGTCCAGGAGTTCAAGACCAGCCTGGGCAATGTGACAAAAGCTGGTCTACAAAAAATACAAAAATTAGCTAGGGGAAGTGTTATGTGCCTGTAGTCCCAGTTGCTTGGGAGGCTGAGGTAGGAGGATCATCTAAGCACAGGGGGGTTGAGACTTCAGTGAGTTATGATTGTACTACTACACTCCAGCATGGGCAACAGAGTGAGACCCTGTCTCAAAACAAAACAAACAGGGTCCCCTGGAGTCCCACCTCACAGAGTCTGTGCTGATAAGGGAATCATCTCTGACGATCTGGCATTTCCCATGCTCCTGCTACAGTCTGACCCATCAGATGGGGCCTTGGGGCCCACTGGCCTCACCTCCCCTTTTTCTCTGCTCATTTCCCTCAGACCACTTAGGTTCAGCTCAGCCTATCCCACCATGCATCCTGAGATGCCCTGGGCCTGGCTGCTGGTGAGATGGGCAGGGGACCCCACAAACAGTGACGGTGCAGCAGGTGGGTGCTGTGAAGGAGAGCCGGGGTGGTGGCAGCAGAACCACCAAGGCCAGCCTGGGGGCTCTAGGAAAGCTTCCAGGATGGACTTCTACCTCAACAGGGATGTGAGGGGTACAGAGGTGTGAGGTGAGGAAGGGGGAGCACTCCTGGCAGGCAGAACAGCATGAGCAAAGGCCCAGAAGCCAGAAAAGCACAGCACACTTTCAACCATGGGCAGACCAGTGACATCAGGCCACAGCTTACAGGGAGGGCAGGCTGGGAGATGAGGCCGCAGAGGGAGGCAGTTCTCAGGTGTGGACCTTATCCTGTGAGCAGTAGGGAGCCAGGGAAGCACTGGAAACAGGGTGGTGGTGTGGTCAGATCTGCCCTTAGGACTGCGGGACGCAGGACAAATCAGCAGGGAGCGGCTGGTACGGGGAGACTCTTGAGGATGCTGCAGCTGTGGCCCAGGCAGGTGAGGGTGCACACTCAGTCAAGGGAGCGTGGATAGGCAGGAGCCACAAGTCACTCCCTTCACCTGCCACTAATGGCCAGCCCACTCGCTTGCCCAACTCTAGGCCACTGGCACCACCCTGGCCCAGCTGGGGGCTAAAAATCTTCTATTGCTGGTGAACTTTAATTGAAAAGCCACCTGCTTGGTAAAGCCCTCCCTGACCCTGTCTGGCCTCTCTGCCCACCGCTGGCATCCTGAACATCCTCACAGCACCTTGTGCTGTGCTGCCTTATTCCGAGGAGCACTAAGACCACAGCCTTTGAGCAGGACCTCCTGGGTTCATACTCCACTCTCCACTAACCAGCTGTGTTACCCTGGGCAAGGTTCTTAACCATTCTGTACCTGTTTCCACATCTGTACAAGGAGCATGATGGGAGTATAAGCCTTATAAGATTGTGGTGGAGATTAAATGAGTAAATAAAGTGTTTAGAATGGTGCTGGCTACAGAGAATGTGCTGAATGAAGGGGAGACCTTTTCAGCCACCTCTGTGGCTATCACCCACAGATAGGTGAGCAGCCAGAGGGCTGGAAGTTGGTCACCTTCACTATTGTGTCTCTGACACCTGCCACATGCTCAGGTGATAGAGGAGGGAGAGCAAAGCTGGCCAGCAGCTTGCAGACCCTCTGCCAGGTGCTGCCTTCCTGCACTCCTCCCAGTGTCCTTGTCCAGGCTCTCAGGCAGGCTGTCCGTGCTGCTGGGCAACAGTGGCCCATCCCTTGCGCCCACCCCTCGGGCTGCACGCTAGCCTTTGGCTCCATTCTCCTTCCTTAGGCACTTTCTGCTGCTATAAATGTTCACCATGCTCTCAATGTCATGCCACTGAGCATTTTGCCCCATGGACAGGCCTGCAGAACCCAGCCTCTGGGGAGCCCAGGGACCCTTATATTGGGACGGGAAATCCAATTTCCTCACCCTCCACACCCAACCACAATGTTGAGGATCAAATAAATGTTTAGGGACTACATAAAGCTGCCTCATAGTGGGACCAGATGAGAAGAGTGCTCCACAGCACCAGGCAAGAAGGCTGACCCTGAGGACCAGGGGACACAGGGGGCCCAGCAGGAATCCAACCCACGGGGGACAGGAGGGAAAAGTGAAGCTACCAACTAGGGAAAGACAGGCCAGCAAAGGTAGCTGAGGGCCTGGCTTGAGATGAGGGACAGATAAACCCCTGTGCTCTAACCTATGAGGGTGGCCCCAGAAGGGTTACCTGAGTGAGCGGAGGGGATGTGGAGTCAGAGGGAGGAGGGTTCAGCAGGGAGAGTTGCTGCCAGCTACGGTGGGGTTCTCCTATGGAGGGACAGGCTGAGGTGGGAGGATATTAGTAAGCACAGGGAACTCAGATCAGTTTACTCCAGCAGTCACTAATGGAGTCCCTGTTCTGGGCCTGGCATTATGCTAAGCACTGAAGAAAGAGGCTCAGGCAGACATGTGGTCTCTGCCTCAAGGAATATCACTCAGTTGGATGGAGGTCTGCAGCCTGTCCTGCCCTCTACAGCCAGGCCCCTGCCCATGTAACTGATGATGCCAGAGGGCGATGGGAGGCAGCAACGCATGGGGTGAGAGCCAGAGCTCGGCAACCAGACAGCCCTGGGCTCAAATCCTGGCCTCAGCCCTGTCCAGCAGCATGAGCTGGTGGGCAGCTTCACCCCTGGAACATGCATCTCCTCATCTGTATAATGAACATGAGAACACCTTCCTTCCTTACAGGTGGGCGCTCCATCAGTGGCAGGGATTATGACTACAGCGTTCATTGCCAAAAGAGGCTACAGCTGGTATTCAGGACAGGTGCAAAGGGACTGCAGAGTCTCAATCAAAAAAGGAACTCACCACCCTGAGCTCACCTGGCTGAGTACAAAGAAGGTACGGACGTTCCAGAAACAGGCCTGCTCTTGGAGGAAGGTTTTCAGGTAGATGCTCTCAAAAGTCTTGAAGCAACCGACTAGAGTGACAAAAGTCTCATCATCCTCATTGTCTGTGATGCTCTGCAGGATGGGCACCATGGGGGCCAGGCCCGTGCCCGCAGCCAGCATGAGGAGCTCACCATACTGGGGAATAGAAGGGGTATGTATGACGGCTGGGTCAGGAGAATCTCACCCAATCCCCTCTACTATGGGGCTTTTCCTTGAGCTTCCTTCAACTGGATGGCAGTGCCCTTCCTTGGTGTCCAACCACCTACGTCCCCTCTCTACCTCCTCCGGAAAGTCGTCCTTGTTTGTGAAAGGCATGTGAGGTTTGGGTAATGGAGACGATGAGATATGGGGGCTGAAGGGGAACATAACAGTATAGCCCATCCTGTAAGTGGCCTGGTTGCCTACTAAAGCATCCCCACAAGTACTCTGCTTACACACTTCTGCTGACAGGGAGCTCACTACTTCCCAAGGCAGTTTGCCCTACTATACGCCAAATCCTTTGCCAGGGAGGTCTTTACTTACATTGAGCTGAAACCTACTCCCATCAAAGCCTTGCCCACTCCCAAAGCCATTCCAGCCCTGCTCTCTGGGCTGCTTCCTCTGCCCCAGGGTACCACTGCAGAGATCTCAAGGGCCCACCTTGGACCTCTGAGCTTGCTCATCTCTAGGCTAAATGAAATAATATGCATAAGCATGTAGCACAGCACTGGCACAAGAGTCACTTGAAAAAGGTGAGTTCCCAGCTATAATCCTAGTACTTTGGGAGGCCAAGGCGGGTGGATCACTTAAGGTCAAAAGTTCGACACCCACGTGGCAAAACTCCATCTCTACTAAAAATGCAAAAATTAGCCAAGTGTGGTGGTGCACGCCTGTAGTCCAAGCTACTTGGGAGGCTGAGGCAGGAGAACTGCTTAACCTGGAAGGCAGAGGTTGCAGTGAGCCAAGATCATGCCATTGCACTCCAGCCTGGGCAACAGAGCAAGACTCCATCTCAAAAGAAAAAAACAAAAAGGGTGAGTTTCCACCCCAAGAGGTCCCAGTTCCATCAACTCCTCCTCACTGAATTTATTTCCGGGCTCTAGGCCTCTTAAAGAGGGGTGACCCTCTGTAATCCCAGCACTTTGGGAGGCTGAGGTGAGTGGTTCACGAAGTCAGGAGATAGAGACCATCCTGGTTAACATGGTGAAGCTCCGTCTTTACCAAAAACACAAAAAATTAGCCGGGCGTGGTGGCAGGTACCTGGGAGGCGGAGCTTGCAGTAAGTGGAGATCGCGCCACTGCACTCCAGCCTGGGCGACAGTGTGAGACTCCATCTCAAGAAAAAAAAACAAAAAAAAAAAGGAGGGGTGACCCTCTTTAAGGTCAGTGCCTTACAGTTTAGTACCTGAGTGATGCAGGGGTATTCACCTCCCTCATTCTAGAGATTAGTCCTCTGGGTATAAATCCCCAACCATGTGATCTGGGCAAGCTCTTTCACCAATATGAGCCTCAGTGTCCTCACTGGTAAAAAAAGAAAAGCACTTCCCCATAGCAGCACCTATCTCAGAACTGTTACAAGGATTAAATGAGATGAAGAAAAGTGCTTGGTTCGCTGCATGTGGTGGCTCATGCCTGTAATCTCAGCTACTCAAGACTGAGACAGGAGGATCGCTTGAGCCCAGGAGGTTGGGGCTGTAGTGAACCATGATCATGCCACTGCACTCCAGCTAGGCAAGAGTGAAACCCTGTCTCAAACAAAACAAAACAAAACAAACAAAAAAGAAAACTGCCTGGTGCAGATCCAATTAGATCCCTCCCTCTCCCTAAGCTGCTGAGACTCACGCCTGGCAGCTATTCTGTGTCTGTGCTCTCTCCAGCCTCCAGGTCTTCAGCTTGCCATGCTCCTCCGCCTCCTCCCATCCTAGCTCGGGCTATCCTTTGGAAGGCCTTCCCTAAGCAGCGGAAGGGGAGGGTCCTTTCTTTGTGTTTCCACAGCTCCCTGTGAGTCCCTCTGAACCACACTGGCCACACTGTGCTGCTGTCATCTGTCTGTGTGTCTGACTCCCCCAGCAGACTGTGAGCTTCTGGAGGACAGGGCACTCATCTGACCCATCTCTGGGTCCCCAGAGTCCCCTGGCACTGGGTGAACACTTGTGTCTGTTTGTTGAACGAATGCACAGACAGATGCTAATATGTCAGTCCTCAGGGCTGATGTAATATCCATCTGTAATGAAGACGACTGCAGAGCAGCAAAACAGGGCCCGGAAGAGGGCAGGAGCTTCCCAGATGTCCTTGCGTGGTGAAACCAAGGCTTACTGAAATTTCAGTGACCGCATATTAAGGTGTGAGACACCATTTCTTTTTCCTCACCATCAGGTCCTACAGCCTCCCCAGATAAGAAATCCAGTTGGGCACGGTGGCTTATGCCTATAATCCCAGCACTTTGGGAGGCTGAGTGGGGAGGATCACTTGAGTCAAGGAGTTTGAGACCAGCTTGAGCAACATGGTGAAATCCTGTGTCCACAAAAAAATACAAAACTTAGCTGGGCATGGTGATACACGCCTGTAGTCCCAGCTACTTGGGAGGCTGAGGCAGAAAGATTGCTTGAGCCCAGTAGGTGGAGCTGCAGTGAGCTGTGACAGCATTCCAACTTGGGCAACAGAGGGAGGAAAGGAGGGGGGAAGGCAGGAAGGCAGGAAATAAATGCAGGGCCTTTCAAGTATTCTGTGCATGTGAAGGAGCAGCCACAAGGCATTGGGAGGCTCCACCAGAAAAGGTGGTCAAGACAACGTTCATCTGTTATCCACTCAAGACAAGGAGGAAACACGAACGATTTCCATTCCCTGCTCTCAAGCATCTGGGGGATGCAGGGTCTAAAATGCAAGGCTAAGCATGGTTAGCACTAGGAGAATACTATGGAAGAGTATTAACATATGCATGCATAGCACATATCTGTAGAATGGGGTTGTAGCACCTAAGAGCTGCTGTGAAGACTATGTAAGTTACCATATAGCAAGTGCTAAGGTCCGAGCCTGGCACGCATGAGGTGCTACACGTGCTTGATATTATTATACATATATACTACACATGTACATGCAGTGTGCATTTGTACATATACTCATGTGGAAGAGGATTTGGAAGGATATACACCAAGCCATAAGATGGGTGTGTCTGGGTAGATTGCCTGTGAGTGCTTTTTCTTTTCTTTTCTTTTCTTTTTTTTTTTTTTTTTGTCTGCTGATTTTTGGGTAATGAACATGTACTGCATTTATAAAAGAAAAAAATAATAAAAGCTCTTTTTTTTTTTTAAAAAAACAGAGTCTCTTTCTGCCACCCAGGCTGGAGTGCAGTGGCACAATCTCGGCTTATTGCAACCTCTGCCTCCTGGGTTCAAATGATTCTCATGCCTCAGCCTCCCAAGTGGCTGGGATTACAGGTGCGTGCCACCATGCCTGGCTAGTATGTTCTGTATTTTTAGTAGAGACAGGATTTTGCCATGTTGGCCAGGCTGGTCTCAAACTCCTGACCTCAGGTGATCCACGTGCCTCGGCCTCCCAAAGTGCTGGGATTATAGGCGTGAGCCACTGCGCCCAGCCAAAAAAGCTATTTTAAAATTAAACAAAAAGAATGGAGAGGAAGGCATGATTCATTCTTTTCCATTTGTTTTCATTTTGCTTTGTTTTCCTAATTATAAAGTAATAGGTGTTGACTGCAAATGATTTAGAAAGTATAATGAAGAAAATAAAAATCATCCATAATTTCACCACCCAGAACTGCTAACATTTCATTGCATTTTCTTTTCATATTTTCTCTGTGCATTTTAACTTAATTTCCCAACATCCTGTATATTCAGTTTTGTACCTAGTGTTTGTCACTTGATCTTACAGCATAAGTATATAGCATCATTTATAAACATAATTTTAAAATCCAGGATATTATTCTATCAAGTACCTGTAGCCCAGTGTACCTAACTGTTCCCCTGCTGTTGGATATTCAGTTGTTTCTAATTTTCTGCTATTTTAAATAAAGATGCAATGAACATATGCAAAAGAGCCAGCATTTTGATTCATTCTACAGGACAAACTTCCATAGTGGAATTACTGGGGCCAAGGATTTGAAGACTCTGAAGACCCTTGGTACATACTGTCATAATGCTTTCCAGATATGCATCAACTGATGAGAAATTATGAATTCTTCCTGGGAAAGTCGGGGAAGGGTTTAAAAATGCCAGGATGATGATGAGAAGAGCCATCTGAGCTGGGAAGCAGGAAGCCATGGGGCATATTTAGTCATGTGACTACACTGTGAAATTGGAAGGCGTCAGAGGGCATAAGGGCTCCTAAACGCCAAGTACGTGAGTCTGATGTTCTAAGCAATGGGTGCTTAGACTTCCAGTCTATTCCGGCTGGAAGTGGTGGCTCATGACTGTAACCCCAGCACTTTGGAGGCTGAGGCGGGCGGATCACCTGAGGTCGGGAGTTCATGACCAGCTTGACCAACATGGAGAAACCCTATACCTACTAAAAATACAAAATTAGCCAGGCATGGTGATGCATGCCTGTAATCTCAGCTACTTGGGAGGCTGAGGCAGGAGAATCGCTTGAACCTGGGAGGTGGAGGTTGTGGTGAGCTGAGATCGTGCCATTGTACTCCAGCCTGGGTAACAAGAGTGAAACTCCATCTCTAAATAAAAAAATAAGTGTATGGCCGGGCGCGGTGGCTCAAGCCTGTAATCCCAGCACTTTGGGAGACGGGCGGATCACGAGGTCAGGAGATCAAGACCATCCTGGCTAACACGGTGAAACCCCGTCTCTACTAAAAATACAAAAAACTAGCCGGGCAAGGTGGCGGGCGCCTGTAGTCCCAGCTACTCCGGAGGCTGAGGCAGGAGAATGGTGTAAACCCGGGAGGCGGAGCTTGCAGTGAGTTGAGATCCGGCCACTGCACTCCAGCCTGGGAGACAGAGCCAGACTCCGTCTCAAAAAAAAAAAATAAAAAAACAAGTGTCTATTCCATCTTCTCCCATGTCCAACCCCAAGTATACACTTGGGATTGTGTTTGAGCTCAGGGAGAATGGCACAATGAGATGCTGTGGGCTGAAACATGAAAACCACAGTCAATAGGGATCTCTTGAGGATTTAAGGTGCTGGCACTGACCTGGTTTGGTTTATAGAAGAAATCTCCGAAAGGTCCTCGCCAGAAAGCTGTGTCTCCTGCTCTCCAAGACTCAACATACCGGGACATCAGCCCCATCTGGTAGCACTGGAAGCAAACACAGGGAGACATCAGGGGGACAGGTACATGTTGCCAACACAAACCAGTTTAGCTATTAATGTGGAGCCTGTTCTGTATGCTAAGTGCTTCACCTCATTTAATTGTCCTCCTCATCCTACAAAGTTGGTATAGCCATTCCCAATTTTCAGATGAGGCCCAGAAGCTTACACAGAAGGTAGACAGGAGGCTGGGATGAGAATCCATAGGACCTAAAGCCTTCAACATAGAGGTCCCAAACCCAAATGCCCACAGGGACCATGCAGGTACCATAAATGAGTGAAGACCTGGGTGATGATTAACGGCAATTAACACACAGTCTCAGCATCAGGGAGACAATAGGGAGTGATGGGGATTATGATAAGTTGGTAAGCAATGCTCCTTCTAAGGAGGGAAGCCACTTTGCAGGTTTCAGTCTATAGTTTGTGGGGCCTAATTGGCCAGATCTACTGATTTTCCAAAAGAGGCAGGAAATCCATATTTTTATTTAAAATCTCCCGTTTTTGAAATATCTGCAATTAATTCAAAAATTTAGAACTCTATGCTGGCCAATACCGAATACATCTGTGGGCTAGATTCAGGCCACCCATCTGCAGTCTCTGCATTATCCTACACCATCTCCTGGCTGGATGAAAAATGAAGGTTACAGGAGTGATTCCTCCATGGAGAGGGGAGTCTACATTGCCTGGGTGTCTGTCCACTCTGTGCCAGGTACCATGTTGAGGATGCAGGCAAGACACCTAGATCTTAAGCTCCATGAAGGCAGCTAGTGCCTGAACCATGGAAATAACTTAATAAATACCTGAATGAATGAACGAATCAATCAATCCAGATGCGGGCTGTCCCCTTAAGGAGCTTACAATCTAGAAGGGACCTAAGTCTCAGATATATACAAGGTAGAGACCATCTAATACCCATGAGAAGAATAAACTAGGAATAAACCTCAGAAGGCTGCAGTCACTTCCATGGATGGGATCAAGGATGGCTTCCTGGAGGGGGAAGCATTTGAACTGGAACTTGAAAGATGGGAAAGATGGAATTCACTGGGGATGGGAGCAGGGGTGCAGAGAGGACTCTGGACATCAGGTGTAGTATGATCAGGGGTAGGACAATCTGGGTCATGTTTTGGGAACAGCAAGGGAACATGGGAGGGTGAGGGTGAGGGTGAAGCACTGGGAAACAGGACTGGAAGGGTGTTTGGAGTAAGATTATAGCCAGGCTTAACAGAGAGACATGGCTTTGGTCCCCAGACCTGTTTTTAAGCACCCATGGCCATCTCTGTTATCATCCCTGACTTCCCTGGGCACTACCTGCACAACGCAAGGGAAGTCCCTGGCTCAACCAGAAGGGGTCTAGAAGGAAAGGTGCGGTTCTTCTCCTGCCTTGCTGGAGGTTGTCTCCATGCATGCTTTGTTTTCTGGCACCTGTCTAGGGGGAAACATGATCCCAGCTGTGGCCTTAGAGGCCATATGGCATAGACAGCACCCAAGAAGGGAAGGGTTCTTCCATGTTGTCTTTCGTACCCTGATACTGTTTGGCTGTGTCAACATCCAAATCTCACCTTGAATTCCCATGTGTTGTGGGAGGGACCCAGTGGGAGGTAACTGAATCATGGGGGCAGGTCTTTCTCGTGCTGTTCTTGTGATAGTGAATAAGTCTCATGAGATCTGATGGTTTTACAAAGAAGAGTTTCCCCGCACAAGCTCTCTTCTTGTCTGCCGCCATGTGAGATATGCCTTTCACCTTTGGCCGTGATTGTGAGGCCTCCCCAGCCATGTGGAACTGTGAGTCCATTAAACTCCTTTCTTTCATAAATTGCCCATTCTCAGGTAAGTCTTTATCAGCGGCGTGAAAATGGACCAATACATACCCACACAGAGCCTGGCACAGAGTAAATGCTTAATACACACTTGTTAAACAGAACTGACACTGAATTTTGTCCTTCCATTTGGATGATATTACCCAAGGGGCCTTGAGACAAATGATGTCATCTTTCTGAGCTTCAGTTTCTTCATCTGTAAAATGGGAATAATATGATCTACTCTATAGGGTGGTTATGAGGTTGAAATGAGATAATTAGAATAAACAGAAAAAGGCAGTACCTGGTACCCAGAAGGTGCCTGAGAAATGGGAGCTTCTCCTTCCCTTCTACATGGGAGGGTCAAACGATAAGCCCTGCCTGCCTTCCCAATTTGCAAAGACATTTTTGGCTCTTCCTAGCCAGTGGCTTAGAGATAATTAGACATCTCTCTAAAGAGAGGCTTTCCAGTAAATGAACAAGAAAATCAGCCTTGCAGCTGGGAGAGATCCAGCTGCCCTGAAGAACTGTCTCCAGGCTTATCCTTTCCACAGAAACACACCCCGAGAAGCAGCTTGGGGAAGCAGGCCATTTGGAGAGGATTTGTGGAATCTCCCAGACAAACAGTTGTGTGAAGAAGGGATCCTATCCAAGCTTATGTGTGAGGGAATAAACACTCGCGCTCTGATGGCAGGTAGGAAGGCGGGAGCTGGAGGCAGTGCTGAGATCTCGGTGTCAAGGGGCAGGACTCACCTACCAGCAGCACTTCTTACTAGCTGTGGGGCCTTGGGGCCTCAGTTTACTTATCAATGCAATACAGATAATAAGTCATGTCTTATAAGGTAGATTAAGGATGTGAACACTATTCTTAAATATTATGATTCCATTTGGGAAATGATGATCTAGAGCTGTGTATTAGGTTGGCCCACATGAAGCTGATGTTTCTTTAAGTCAAAAAAGTTAGAATATCAGCAATTTCATGTAGCTCAACCTAATTATTCTTTCCACATAATTGGGCCTCCACAACTTCTTATATATTTGTTGCCTATTCCTTGGGTCTCCAGGATATTTTGGACCCCTACTTTGTTCATCTCATCTCTGCCAATTCCTCCATCCACCCCGCCTGCTCCACCAGCACCCTCTCCTCCTGGCTCTCAGGCTGGGTACGGTTCCTAGAAGACTTGTTCTATTTCACCCCTCCCAACCTTTGGTTAACCATCCCCTCAGCCTAGAATGCCATTTACAGCCACTGCCAATTTGTACTCCTCCTTCTTCGAGGTCCAACTCCAATGCCCCCGGTCCTGCCCACCTCACCTGAGAGGTGATGTTAGGTTAGTCCTGTCCATAAGCTCCTCCATGTCCTACCTCTTGCCTAAACCTCTCAGCTTGCATCCTGCTCCCTTGGCATGCCTTCCTTCTGTTCCAGGACAAAGGACTTACTTCCCCAGTTGCCTTTGTCCATGTTGTTCCCAGCACTGAGTTTCCTTCCCACATTTTCCCTCTAGCTCTCCACTCCTTAGACACATAGCTTCTCCAAGGAAGCCCGGCCTGCCTCCCCTGCAACCCAGTTGCTGAGCTGGGCTGGGCCTCCTTATGCACAAAGTCTGTCACACTGTATTGTCCTGATCTGGTCACTTGTCCTGGGCAGGTATCTTGAGGGTAGGCACTGTGCTTGACTCAACTCTGGACCCCTGTGCTCAGCACACAGTGGGTGCAGGGAGCCTTGGCTCCCCTTCCCTGCGCAGCTTGGGGCTCACTCTCCACAGATGGCGGGAAGGTGAGGCGAGCAGTTTCCCTTCTTCCCCTTCTCAGTCGGAGTTATCTTTTAGTAAAATCTGTCAGGAACACGCTGGAACAGCCCTTTGTTGGTGGACTAGCGGCAGTCCCTTCCCCAGGAAAGGAGATGGAAGAAGTCCTCCTTCACCTGTCCCTGCTTCTCCCTCAGGTCAGCCCCCTTTCCTGTGAACCCTGACTTTTCCCACATTGGTAGGAACTGCCCCATCATGACCAACTTGGCAGAGGAGGCACAAGTCCACAGCATCTGAGAGCATCCTTGAAGGTCAACTCACCTTAATTAACACTTCAAAGTATCCTTCTGCATTGGCAGGGCTGATGGGCGTATAGGCTCTCTGAATTTCTAAGTCATCTACTATCCCGCTGGGAAAGAGAAGCATGCAGTCAGTCAGTCAGTCATTCAACAAACCCTTTTAAGCCTGGGCACGGTGGCTCAGATCTGTAATCCCCACACTTTGGGAGGCCGAGGTGGGTGGATCACTTGAGGTCAGGAGTTTGAGACCAGCCTGGACAATATAGTGAAACTCTGTCTCTACTAAAAATACAAAAATTTAGCTGGGTGTGGTGGTGCACATCTGTGCACACCTGTAGTCTTAGCTACTCGGGAGGCTGAGGCACATGAATCACTTGAACCCGGGAGGCGGAGGTTTCAGTGAGCCGAGATCATATGCTACTGCACTCCAGCCTGGGCAAAAGACTCTGTCTCAAACAAACAAACAACTGCAAATCCTTATGAGGTACCTCCTCTGCCAGGCTGGTGAAAATAAAGGTCCTCACTGAGAAGCAGGCAAGATGCAACAGAAAAAAAAGAGTACTGGGCTCATCCACTGCCACGTGCTGGCTGTGAGATCCCAGTAGATCATCTCATGTCCTGTGGCTGCTTTTGTAAAATGGGGACAGCTATCTGCATTACAGTTGTGTGGATGGGAGAGTGCTTCAAAAAGTACACTGAGGATGTGAGTTGTTTTGAAGACATGACTGTCATTTTTCCTGACCTCTTCTTGACCACAGAGTGACAAAGATAAAAACAACTGCTAACATTTATTAAATACTTACTAGCACCTGACAGAAGCATTAGGACTGGAAGGATCCTCAAAGGGCCCTAGTCTGAAGCCCTATCTCATGCATGAATCCTTTCTATGTTACCAAAAACAGGGTCAGGATAACCACCATGAGTCACAGTAACAGCCATTATGTATTAAATGCATGCATGTATCAAGCATTTCATATGCATTATCTCATTTAACTCAAACAACAACCCAAATGAGAAATCCAATGCTTAGAGAAGTGAAGTCACTTGCACAGCTGAAATTCAATCACAGCTCTAACTTCAGAGCTGGGTTCCTCACTACTGTTCTTCAGAGTTTACCAGGAGCTTCCCTAAGCAGTCTTCTCTCAAGTCCTACTACGTACAAAACTTTCTTCTCTGAGGTATGCAAAGATTAAAAAGGCCCTGTCTCAATGCACCAAAAGCATGAGGGGCTGGACAGAAATACTTAATAAATGCATATGAAACAAATGGGGACATAAGGAACAGAGCATAGAGCATGGCTTGGCTGCAGAGCACTATGACGTCTGCTGCAACAGAGGTAAAACTGATACATTTCAGAGAGAGTGTGCAGTCTCCTCTGGGAGCCTAGGAAACCTCCTGGAGGTGGGCGCTGCAGGATAGGCCAGCCACTGACAAGGGCAAATTGGGACAGGAAGGGTGGTGGGAATGGGGTGTGGAGCAGGAGGCTGAGACCAGGGCAGGGGTGGGATGGCAAAGGGAGAGGAACATGGTGGGAAAGCAAGCTGGGGCCTTGGCTTAGGACATCATCATGGAGGCAATGTGTACCTCAGATACCTTCCGGGGTGCCACATTGCCTCCATGCTGCACTCCAGAGTCACATAGTCAAATATGTGTGTTAGGGATGTCACCACAGGGACAGAGTGGGTGAAGGAGGGGAGCCAGCCTGGAGGCAGGGAATTCTGGGCATTCTGGTTCATGGATGGAAGGATGCCTGGGACTGTGACCTGCCCTGTGGCCCCTCCTGCCCACCGGGATACTGAACTTCTAGGACTGCTGGCCAGGCCACAGGCCAGAAGGAGCTGGACACAAATACCAGAGACCATTGTGAAGCAAGTGGCCAAAGTCTGAGCAGCCGTAAGTGCTCTTCTGGCTTCCACCTTCTCCTCTGGCCGCATCTTGTTTCCTTTGCTGGCTCCTCCTCCTCTTGCCAATGCCATAGACGCTGGTGTTTCCAGGGTTTGGTCCTATGCGCCTTTCTCTTTCCATGCACACGTTTCCAAATACCACTCAGGTATGTGCCAATGACTCCCAAACCCATGCCTGCAGCTCAGATCTCTCTATTAAGCCTCAGATTCACAGAGCCAACAGCCTAACAGACAACTCTACCCGGACATTCCAAAGCGTCTTGTCTCTGGGCAGGCAGGGGTGGGGACTGGGGTGGGAGTAGAGTGCCTAAGTAGACTGGGAGGAAGTAGGAACCTCAGAGGAGTGGTAAAGAGCGTAACTCAGGAGCCAGGCTGTCTGGGTTTAAATCCTGGCTCCGTGACTTATTAGCTATGTGGTGCTGGGCAAGCCCTTTATTCTCAATTTTATCAATTGGTACTAATCATATTAGGTTCATACCACAAGCTCTAAAGCCAGACTGCTTGCCTTCAAATCCTGGCTCCAACATTTCCTAACTGTGTGACCTTGGCAAGTTTCTGGACCTCTCTTACTTCAATTTCCTCCGGGAAATAACTGCACCTACCACACAGGATTTTGTGAGGGTTAAATTATTTCACGCCTATAAGCACACAGAACTGTGCCTTGGATAGTAAGTGCTATTAAAGTGATTGTGTTGTTATTTATTATGAAAATGCATTATCTAGTTCAATCCCAAGAACCCTCTGAGTCATGTGTCACTATGTCTATCTTGAAGATGACAAATGGAGGCTTAAGGGAGAGTGTGCCAGTTGCTCAAGGCCAGCAGCTAGCAAATAGCAAAGCAGGGCTGTGAAGCTTTGGTCCTCCCGCTACTTGAGTGTACCGTAGGATGAGGTGCTGGCCAGGCTGCAGGCCAAGCTGGCCGTTCCCGGGTATAGCAAACCGGACACGGTATGTGTCCTTAGTGAGTCTGTCCATGGCACTGATGCAGAAGGCCACGAAGGTCTCTGGGTTCAGCTTGGAGGGGCAGCTCTGCAAGAGGAAGAGATCCAACAGCTAGAGGTCGGGGCTCCACAGACACACAGACACACAGGCATCCATAGCATCCTTCCCACTGTCCCCAAGGAGAGGCTGTCTTGGCTCGGGAAGTTTCCTGTAAACTGGACACTAGCCTCACCTTACTCCCCTTTGAAAATCAGATCCAAGAATGCCAGAGCGCTTTCCTTTGAGCCTATCCTGCTCTTAAGCATTCCATGGCTCCCCTCAGCTCCAGGGTAAAGTGCGGGCTCCTTCCTTAGCTGGACACTCAAGGGCCCTGTGGATGACCCTCACACCCCATTTTATCTCCCAGGCATCTGATGCCAGACTTTTCTTCATCCTCCTAGGAACACCCTGCTGCCTCCTACTTCTGAGTCTTTATTAGCTCAAGCAGTGCCCTCTTATCCACAACATTCATCTCCAATGTGTAAAAGACATACCCATTCTTCAAATCTGCTAAAATCCAGATGTGCATAATTTATAAGTTGATGGGACCTCAGAATCTCTAACCCAATATCTGTGTATTACATATGTGGAAACTGAGGCCTGAGTTGAGTCATGCTGGCTTACTTGTCTACAGTCACATTATAGACAAAGATTCAAATTCATGTGGAAGTCTCAGCCCATTACCTTTAACATTCCACCCCAACCTGCATCTCCTCCAGGAAGCCTTCTCTGAATGCTGTGACTCACAGACCTTTCTCTCCTGTAAAATACTCCATTTACTCTTGGGACCCCTCAATCCCAGCTTAGGGCCTGGCACCATGTGTTCTTGCAGCACCAACTCTGGAACCCCAGTTACCCATGGTAGTGCTGACAATATCACTGAATTGACAGAAATTCTCGGGCTTGGCATTCGAGGCCTTGTCTCCACTGTGCCCCTTCACACACCCCCCATCTAGGATGACCTCTTCATCATCAGCTAGAGCACCTGGGTACCCTCTGGCACAGCTGCCTGGTGCTTTGGAAGGAACACTGGACTGGGAGTCGGGAGAACTGGGTTTAGCCCCAGCTCAGCTACTGCCTCCCTGTGGGGCCTTCAGCATATCAATTAATCCTCTGGGTTTCAGTTTCCTAGTCTATAAAAAGGGCCACTCATCCCTGATAACTTTATAGGGTTATCATGAGGGTCAGATGAGATACAATGTAAAAAGCATTTTATAAAATATAAGTTACCATGGAAATGGAAATGTAAAATCTTTTCCTATTATTATTGCTTCATTAAAAGTTAAAAAACAAAATTACAAATTGGAATACGCTATTTTATAGGACTGACAAAATGTTTGTGTTTGTTTGCTTCCATCTGTTTGCAAATTTTTTTTTTTGAGACAGAGTCTCACTCTGTTGCCTAGGCTGGAGTGCAGTGGTGTGAACTCAGCTCACTACAACATCTGCCCACCGGATTCAAGTGATTCTCGTGTCTCAGCCTCTCGGGTAGCTGGGATTACAGATGTGTGCCACCACACCGAGCTAAGTTTTATACTTTTAGTAGAGATGGGGTTTCACCATGTTGGCCAGGCTGGTCTTGAACTCCTGACCTCAGGTGATCGGCCCACCTCGGCCTCCCAAAGTGCTGGGATTACAGGCGTGACGCACCGCGCTGGACCTCTGTCTGCAACTTTAAATGTGGTATCATTTAAATTTCCAATGTTATAATAGGTGATGACAGCTACTATTTACTGAGCATCTACCGTGTGCCAGGTGCTTTACATATTTATCCTATGAAATTCTCATAACAACCTATGAAGTATTAACATCCCAAGAACTGCGCCTCAGTTCCTTAGTGAGACTATGACAATTCTTATTTTTTTTTTTTTTTTGAGACAGAGTGTTGCTCTGTCGCCCAGGCTAAAGCGCAGTGGTGCAATTTGGGCTCACTGCAACCTCCACCTCCCAGGTTCAAGCAATTCTCATGCCTCAGCCTCCCGAGTAGCTGGGATTACAGGCGCGTGCCACCACACCTGGCTAATTTTTATATTTGTATAGAGACAGGGTTTCACCATGTTGGCCAGGCTGGTCTTGAACTCCTGAGCTTAGGTGATCCACCCGCCTCAGCCTCCCAAAGTACTGGGATTACAGGCGTAAGCCACCGTGACCAGCCAAGTAACCCTGTGATTCTTTGTCCCCCTTCTGTAAGCTGAGTTTTTCAGCACTGGTACCCTGGCATCTTTATTACCAACCTCCTTGTGCCTAGCACACAGGATATGGCACTTACAGATCTGGGAGAAACACATTCATTCATGAAACAGATATTTAATGAGTGCTGACTGTAATGCCAGGAACTACTCAAGGTGCCGAGGATAGAACAGTGAGAAAGATAGAGGCCCCTTCTCTGCCAGAACTGATATTTTAGCAAGAAGATGGACAATATACACATAAAAGAGGACATCTAGATGGTATCTGGTAGTCCTGAGTTAGGAAGATAAATGAAATTTGGGCAGAGATCAGAAAGAAGTGAAGGGGTGAGCCACGTGGAGATGGAGGGCAGTGAGAAGAAAGAAAACACAGAGGTTGTCACGAACATTACCCAGTCACTGGCAGAAGCCAGAGCACTCTAGTCCCCATTACCACCTTCCAGTGGCAGAAATACAAGGAGACATTAAATATAAAGTTATTCATGTCTGTAATCCCAGCAAGCACTTTGGGAGGCCAAAATGGGAGGTCCGCTTAAGCCCAGGGGTTTGAGCCCAGCCTGGGCAATATTGCAAGACCCCGTCTCTATCTTCATAAAAAGCAAAAATATGGCCAGGTACAGTGGCTCACACCTGTAATCCCAACTACTTTGAGAGGCTGAGGCAGGCAGATCAGTTGAGGTCAGGAGTTCGAGACCAACATGGTAAAACCCCATCTCTACTAAAAATGCAAAAAAAAAAAATTAGCCGGGCATGATGGTAGGTGCCTGTAATCCCAGGTACTCAGGAGGCTGAGGCAGGAGAATTGCTTGAACTTGGGAGGCAGAGGTTTCAGTGAGCTGAGATCATGCCACTGCACTCCAGCCTGGGTGACAGAGTGAGACTCTGCCATAATAATAATAATAATAATAATGTCATGTTGTTTTCGGGTTCAGAGAAACAACTGCAAGGCCAGGCGTGGTGGCTCACGCCTCTAATGCCAGCACTTTGGGAGACCGAGGCAGGTGGATCACCTAAGGTCAGGAATTCGAGACCAGCCTGGCCAACATGGTGAAACTCAATCTCTACTAAAAATATAAAATTAGTCAGGTGTGGTGGCGCATGCCTGTAATCCCAGCTACTTGGGAGGCTGAGACATGAGAATCGCTTGAACCTGGGAGGCAGAGGTTGCAGTGAACCAAGATCACGCCACTGCACTCCAGCCTGGGCAACAAGAGCAAAACTCCATCTCAAAAAAAAAAAGAAAGAAAGAAAAAAGAAAAGAAAAACAACTGCATTTGTTCAGAATGTCTGATCTATAGCTTAAGAACAACATGTGTAAAAATGACTAAGCTTTGGTCTAGTTTGAGCCCCAAGAATGAGGAATGGTTGGTCAAAAAGTGATGATGGCCAGGCAAGGTGGCTCACGCCTGTAATCCCATCACTTTGGGAGGCTGACGTGGGAAGATCACTTGAGACCAAGAATTTGAGACCAGCCCTGGCAACATAGCGAGATTCCATCTCTACAAAAAAGAAAAAAAAAGTGATGATGATGCCAGATGGCATTGAGAGAGGTAGAAATGGGAGACACCTCTACTCCACATTAGTCAGGAGGGACACAGAAAATGGGAAGACTGTTCAGATGCGGGAGACCAAGACAGGGACAGATGCAAAACAAAACCTATGCACAGTGGCAGAAGGAATGGGTCCTGTTTCCCTATCTGTGTAACACAGGGGATGGAGCCCGGTGTTCTGACATTTATAACTGTGAACCCTCCTAAACATTACAATAAAGGGCTAATCTGCTTAGTCCAGACTATGAAGTCCTGCAGGAGTTAAGGAGGAAAAAATCAGTAAGGGCCAGAGAAGAAAAAATATCAGCCCTAATATCCACTATTTACCTAGAATAAACTATAGCTAGTTTAGTCCATAAGGACAAGGACTGTGTCTGTCACGCTCACTCTCAAATCCTCTCTATCTCACAGGGCCTGGTATATAATAGGTACTCAATAAACATAGTTAAGCGAAATGGATGTCAAGCTCTGTGCTACATATCACAAACATTTAGCCTCAATTTACAGATGGGGAAACTAAGGCTTAGGTTGACTAAGGGACTTTGCCTCAAACCACACAGCTGCTAATAAGTTTGCTTCAGGGCTGGGCTTTGAGCCTGGATCTGTTTGCTTCTGTTATGCATACTCTTTTCTTCTGCTGTACAGTCAGGGAAGGCTTCCTAGAGGTGTGCTTTGCAGGGCCAAGGCTAGTAGATTCTGCCGCCCTGGTGCTCATATCGAGAAGCAGCCTCCCTCACCTGTGACTCTGGCCCACGCAGCAGGCTCCTGTCCTTGCTGGCTCGGGCTGCCTCCCACCTTGCCAGGTCTCGGTGATACAGGTCAAACACACAGGGTGAGCAGCCACTGCCGCAGCACTGGGAGGGCAGGGGTTCCATGGGCCGCAGCTGGAGCCAGGCTTCCTCAGTGTCGTCATCCTCCTCCCTCTCACCCATCATCAATGGGGCTTGGGTAGCCTAGAAGGAACAACTGGGTGCTCTTCCAGAACAGGCCAGGCTCTATGAGACCATGGGCCAAGGCCCCGCTCCTTGGCCAGCCTGGGAGAGGGAAAACACAGGGGTTATTCTCTGGTCTCCTCTATTCCTCACATTCTCCAAAGCCTGCAGGTGCCAGTCTCTGTGCAAGCGCTGGGGATGGAGATGGATCAGCCAAGGAGTCTGCTGTCTGGTAGGGAGCATTAACCATTTACTATCATTGGTTTTAGAAGGGCAATCCCTTGTGTGAAATGAATCTTTCCTTACTAGAGGAAAGGGTTTGGCTTCAGGAAACCTGGTTCCATTACTCATGAGCTCTACGACTTCAGGAAGGTTTAGCAGGATGGGACCCCCTTGAGAACAGCACGGTGTCTTATTCTTTTTGTATTTTTTTTTTTTTTTTTGAGGCGGAGTCTCGCTCTGTCGCCCGGACTGGAGTGCAGTGGCCGGATCTCAGCTCACTGCAAGCTCCGCCTCCCGGGTTTACGCCATTCTCCTGCCTCAGCCTCCCGAGTAGCTGGGACTACAGGCGCCCGCCACCTCGCCCGGCTAGTTTTTGTATTTTCAGTAGAGACGGGGTTTCACCATGTTAGCCAGGATGGTCTCGATCTCCTGACCTCGTGATCCGCCCGTCTCGGCCTCCCAAAGTGCTGGGATTACAGGCTTGAGCCACCGCACCCGGCTCTTTTTGTATTTTATCACCAAGCATAGCTTGGCATACGGAAGAAAGGACACAACAATCAGAGCTGGTAACCAAGGTTTCCCGATCTGTTCCTGTGCTCTGAGTGCCAGTTGACACTTTACATAGAAAAGTCTCATTGAATTTTAAAAGATATTTTTGTTTTGTTTTGTTCTGTTTTTCTGAGATGAGGTCTCACTCTGTTGCCCAGCTGGAGAGCAGTGGCACAATCATAGCTCACTGCAGCCTCAACCTCCTGGGCTCAAGCAATCCTCCTGCCTCAGTCTCCTGAGTAGCTGGGACTACAGGTGTACGCCACCATACCTGGCTAATTTTTTTTTCTTACTTTTTGTAGAGACAGGGTTTCACTATGTTGCCAGTCTGGTCTCAAATTCCTGGCCTCAAGTGAGCTTCTCATCTCAGTCTCCCAAAGTGCTGGGATTACAGGAATGAGCCACCATGTCTGGCCTTAAAATGTTTTAAATGATAAAGTAAAATATATACCTATAACTCAATTATAAAAAATTAATTAAAAATATAAAAGAACACCTGTGTAACTACTGCTCAGTCAAGTAAAAAGAACCTTGCCAGTATTCCAGAAGCCATCTGTGTCCCTTCCTGATAACTGCACTTCCCCTAGGTTACCATAATCTGACTTTTGTGATAATTATTTCCTTTTTCCCCTAGTTTTGCCACCTTTGTTTGCAATCCTAACCACTATAGTTCAGCTTTGCCCAGAGTTTCATACAGCTTCTAAAATGGTGGCAACCAGGGTTTTAACTCTGGCATGTCTGGTTTCAAAACATATCGTTCTGTAATCGCAGGAAACAGAAGGTTGTGATGGTCCAGGTGTGATGAGATGAGGACTTAGACGTGCAGCTTCAGGCAGGATGAGAAGGCAGGAGTCAATGAGAGAAATACTGAAGAGGAAATTAACAGGATACTGACACTGAATAGATGTGAGGGAGTGTGGGGGGATAGTGGGGTAGAAAGGACACCCAACCCCTTGGATCTGGCTTGGATTTTGATAGACAGAAGGCTCAAGAAGAAGTTGAGTTTTAAGGGAAAGAAGAAAAGAGTTTAGTTTGAGGTATGCTGAGTGCTTGTGGAGCATCCAAGTGCAAAATCCAGTTGTGAGTTGGATTAAACAGGTCTAGATATGAGTCTGGAGATGGATGGACAGTGAAGAGAGAAAAACAGGTGCAATTGAAGGCCAGCCTGGCTTCACTCTCTCCTGTGAGCACTCCATGCACTTGGTCCATCCCTGCTCATAAAAAGAGCTCAATAAACACTTTTCTTTCTTTCTTTCTTTCTTTCTTTTGTTTTTTGAGACAGAATCTCACTCTGTTGCCTAGGTTGCCAGGTTGGAATACAGCAGCATGATCTCGACTCACTGCAACCTCTGCCTCCTGGGCTCAAGCGATTCTCCTGCCTCAGTCTTCCAAGTAACTGGGACAACAGGTGCCCAACACAATGCCTGGCTAGGTTTTGTATTTTGAGTAGAGACAGGGTTTCACCATGTTGCCCAGATTGGTCTTGAATTCTTGACATCAGGTGATCTGCCCACCTTGGCCTCCCAAAGTGTTGGGATTACAAGCCACCACACCCAGCCAATAAACACTTTTCAAATGAATGAGTCTCTCTCTACCTTACAGCATTCAAACTGTTACATGTTTATGTGTCTCTTTTCTTTGAAACAGTTCTACTTGAGGGCAGAGTCCTGCTTTTCATTTATTCATGAAATGGTACAGTGGCTAATTTTTTTTTTTTTCTGAGACAGACCTCGCTCCGATACCCAGACTGGAGTGCAGTAGCACAATCTTGGCTCACTGCAACCTCCGCCTCCCGGGTTCAAGCGATTCTCCTGCCTCAGCCTCCCGAGTAGCTGGGATTACAGATATGCATCACCACGCCCAGCTAATTTTTGTATTTTTTTGTAGAGATGGTGTTTTGCCATGTTGGCCAGGCTGGTCTCAAACTCCTGGCCTCAAGTGATCTGACTGCCTCGGCCTCCCAAAGTGTTGGGATTATAGGCATGAGCCACTGTGCCCAGCCACAGTGGCTATTCTTAAATGTGTATAATATGAAAGAAGGGAAGGAATAAAGGAACTCAATTTCAGGGCTATTGGTTAAACATAGTCTGAAAGACAAATCAGTGAGGTGATTTGGCTATGAATTATTTGTTTATTTATTTTGGAGATAGGGTCTCACTCTCGTCGCCCAGGCTGGAGTGCAATGGCATGATCATGGCTCACTGCAGCCTCAACCTCCTGGGCTCAAGCGATCCTCCTGCCTCAGCCTAGAGTAGCTGGGACTACAGGTATGTGCCACCACAGCCAACTAATTTATTTTTTGTTGAGATGGGGTCTCACTGTGTTGCTCAGGCTGGTCTCAAACCCCTGGGCTAAAGCAATCCTCCTGCCTTGGCCTCTCAAAGTGCTGGCATTACAAGGTGAGCCACCGTGCACAGTCTGAATTATTTTGAAATGTTTCTGTGAGGGCAGTTTGGGATTTATCAGGGTTCTCCACACTTACATGTAGACTCCACAGTTTTTACGGAAATCTCACCTGCAAGCTAACTATTCATTTAAAATTCCACAAGCAGGCTGGACACGGTGGCTCAGACCTGTAATCCCAGCACTTTCAGAGGCCAAGGCAGGAGGATTGCTTGAGGCTAGGAGTTTAGTCCAGTCTAGGCAACATAGCAAGACCCTGTCTCTAAAACAATAAGGTAAAATTACACAGGCAAATCAAAGTAAAAGAGAGTGTTCGCCTTGGCCAGGCACGTGGCTCACACCTATAATCCCTGCACTTTGGGAGGCGAAGGCGGACGGATCACCTGAGGCCAGGAGTTTGAGACCAGCCTGGCCAACAGGATGAAACCCCGTCTCTACTAAAAATACAAAATATTAGGCAAGCATGGCAGCACGCACCTGTAGTCCCAGCTACTCAGCAGGCTGAGGTGGAAGAATCGCTTGAAGCCAGGAGGCGGAGGTAGCAGTGAGCTGAGATTGTACCACTGCACTTCAACCTGGGCAACAGGAGCAAAACTCCATCTAAAAAAAAAAAAAAAGAGAGAGTGTTTCTTCCTCTCAGTACTAAGAGCAGAGCTGAGAAGAAGTCTGATGCTACAGAGCATTATTTGATGTAGACATCATGCCTCTAAAACGCCAACTACCTCTGAGAGTTCCCAGCATTTGATTTTTCATTTGTTCCTGCCACAAACACATACTAGGCAGGGGCTGCGGCATGATGTGCTCCAGGATACAGAGGTGAGAAACACTCATCCTGCCCTGATGGGAGAGTCATTCACTAAACAGATGATAACCATTATAAAAGATGCCACTTACTGGGCCAGAGTCTATGCCAAGTGCTCTGCATGCCTCACTCAATCCTCCCAACAGCCATATGTAGGTAGGCCATGCTCCTCCTCACTGTATAGAGGAGAAAACTGAGGTCCAGGTCAGGAAACCAAAAGTATGAAGGCCAGTTTGCACGCCTGGGTCTCTTTGGCCTCCAGACTGGTGCTCTTTCTCACTAGGCTTCCAAAGTGCAAGGAAAGGGTACTTTCATCTCCAATTCCTAGCACCTGCACTGGGCTGGCACAGAGCAAGGATCCTATTACCAAACTGTCTTTGAATTGTATGGGCACTCTGGGGCCTCCAAATGGCACTAATTTCACTCAGGCATAAAGTGCTAGGATCAAGTGTGGCCAAGTCTATGAAGGGGCAGAGAAGGAGACCACCAAGTCTGCCAGAGGGCAGGGAAGTCTCATTTCTGGGTTCCCAATCACTCCCCAGGAGTCCATACCTGTAAGATCTTTTTCTGCTTCCCACCCCCATTTATATTGGAGCTTCTGGTGGTCCCACAGAATGTAATTCCAGTCTCTTCCTAACATCAGCCATCAGTGCATCTGCCACCAGTCCCCTGCTTATCAACTTTTAACAGCTCGTTGACTACTGGATAGAATCCAATCTCCTTGCCTGGTGTCCAAAGCTCTTCCTGATCAGACCTTACCCAAATTATCTTACCACTTACTATTGCTGGTTTTAGAAGGTCAGTGTTCAATGAATCTTTCTTTAACAGAATAAAGAGTTTGGCTTCAGAAAACTTACTACTGCTCATGAGCTTCATGACTTCAGGAAGGTTTAGCAGGCTGGGACCCCCTTGAGGTCAAGGATGGTATCTTAGGCTGGGCGCGGTGGCCCACTCCTATAATTCTAGCACTTTGGGAGGCCAAGGCAGGCGGATCACCTGAGGTCAGGAGTTCGAGACCAGCCTGGCCAACATGGTGAAACCCCATATCTACTAAAAATACAAAAATTAGCTGGGCCTGGTGGCGCATGCCTGTAATCCCAGCTACCCAGGAGGCTGAAGCAGGAGGATCGCTGGAACCTGGGAGGTGGAGGCTGCAGTGTGCTGAGATTGCACCACTTCACTCCAGCCTGGGCAACAAAGCAAGACTGTTTTTAAAAAAAAAAAAAAAAAAGGATGGTGTCTTATTCTTTCTGTATTCTACCACCAAGCACAGCCTGGCATATGGAAGGTTCCCTGTAGTTTATATAGACAGTCTGGGAGCCAGGATTAGTGCTAGGTGTTGGGAAGCAACAGAAGTAAACAGGTCATTGTTCCTACTTTCACAGAGCCTCATAGACTACACGTACACGGTGTTACATCAACCCAATTCATTTTTATTGCATGCTATGGACCAGGTATGCATTATGAGTGGATGAGGTCTGATCCCCTCTTTATGTTGATTTCTTTTTTTTTTTTTTTTTTGAGACAGGGTCTTACTGTGTTGCCCAGGTTGGGGTGCAGTGGCAGGACCACAGCTCACTGCAGACTTGATCTCCCAGGCCCAAGTGATCCTCCCATCTCAGCCTCCTGAGTATCTAGATCTATAGGTGCATGCCACCACGCCTGGCTAATTTTTTAATTATTTGTCGAGAGGAGGTCTCACCATGTTGCCCAGGCTGATCTCAAACTCCTGGGCTCAAGTGGCCCATCCTACCTAGGTCTCCCAAAGTGTTCGGATTACAAGTGTGAAGGATAACTCTTGGCCTTCTCCACGTTTTAACAGTCTCACCTTCTCTGCTATTTTGAAAATTAGCAGAAAAGTTGGCCATATCAGTCAGGAATTTTAAACAGCTGGTTCATGCGTCCTCTGAGCCTCTATCTTTTCAGTTCCAGAGGCACCACCTTTAATCCAGGCCTTGACACATGTTGCCTCAGGCTGGATGACTTTTCCCACCCCGCAGGCCTTGGTTTTAAAGGTCACCCCCCTTCAGAGGCCCTCCCTGAATCTTCCCCTCCTCATTCTCTATAAGGCACTCTATTTGTTTCTATCACAGGCACATTCACTAAACACATTTACTATCTGCCAGGCACTGTTTTCAGTGCTGGGGATATAGCAGTGAAGAAGCAGAAACCCTTGCACTCACGGAGCTCATATCTTAGGGTGAGAAAGTTATTAAGCAAGATCAAGATGGAAAACAGATGGTACGATAGTGTGAAATGCTAAAGAGAAAAATAACTACGGAAAAGTCATAGGGAGTGTGTGTATCGCAGTTGACTTATTTGTTTGCGTTGTTAACCTGCGTTCTGTCTCCATCTCCCATCTGTCTTATTTACCAATGCCAACCGGGGCTAAGCACAGCGCCTGACACACAGCAGGCAGCTGATAGACAGGTGTTGAGCAAGGAGCAAAAGCGTATCTTCATTGCTTTGTCCTTGCTTCTAGGAGGCGAACTGGGAAATCCAGAGGGAAAGGAAAAGCCAGGAAAGTGGCTCGCTTTTGGCGCTGGGGAAGAGGTGTGCAGTGAGCAGTCACGCTCAGGAGAGGGGCAGCGCGACAGAGACGCTCGCAGCAGCGCGCTGTACAGGTGCGCCAGCTTAGGCATTTCTATCCCTATTTTTACAGCGAGGGACACTGGGACTCAGAGAGGAAAGTGCCTTGCCAAGCTCCAACTGCTCATAAGCGATCAACTTTGTCTAAGTCCAGGTTTGAAGTCCTGGAGCGATTCTGGACCAACCACGACCACTCACCTACTCGCTTGCGCTTCTCCTCACGTGAGATTTTCCAGGTTCCTTCCTGTCTCCGGGTAGGCGGGGCGCGCTTAGCAGGTATCACCTATTAAAAAATGAGAACGGGCTGGGGGCAGGTGCAAGACAAGCATATCCTGACTGTGATTGGTTGAACTGGCTGCCATTCCCAAAACGAGCTTTGGCGCCCAGCCCCTTTCGTTCCCAGCAGGCCCTGGGCGCGGCAAGATGGTGTCGTCCAGGTGGTGGTCTTGAGGCGAACAGATCGGTATGGCGTTGGCGTCCGGGCCCGCAAGGCGGGCGCTGGCTGGCTCCGGACAGCTCGGCCTTGGGGGCTTCGGGGCCCCGAGACGCGGGGCGTATGAGTGGGGCGTGCGCTCAACGCGGAAGCCGGAGCCTCCTCCCCTGCATAGGGTGTACGAGATCCCTGGACTGGAGCCCATCACCTTTGCAGGGAAGATGCACTTCGTGCCCTGGCTGGCGCGGCCGATCTTTCCGCCCTGGGACCCGCGCTACAGGGACCCAAGGTTCTACCGCTCGCCCCGTCTTCACGAGCATCCGCTGCACAAAGAGCAGGCCTGCTATATCTTTCACCAGCGTTGCCGCCTTCTCGAGGGTGAGGCCCCAGGACGGGCGGCAAGGGACCATTTCCTCTGCCCAGCACTGACCCCGACCCTCTGTGGCTTTGGGCTTGACATTGAAACTCTGTGGGTCTTGGTTTCTTCATCTGCGAAATGGGGCCGTAGTGATTCCCATCTTCTGAGAGTTGTTAGAATTGAGTTGTAAGGAGCTGGGCCTCTGTGCGGGAGTAATAGAGAGTTTGCGTGTCAGCGTGAAAAGAGCTGCTTTCTAGGCCTACCCCGGCTCTCTCTGTTTGACTTTGGGCAAATGGCTGACCATCCTGGGCCTCTATTTCCTGTGAATGGTTTTGACTGGACAGTCCACATTGACCTTTCCAGGTCTGACATTCTGGAGATTAACTGTACATTTTAAAAGTAGATGGAGAGAGTTTATAGTGGAGACAGCAGAATGTTTAATTTCCAGGCCTGTCACCTCTCAAGTCCATGTCTAGTCCTCTGTCACTCTCACTAGGGACAGATCAAAATGACTTTGCCAAAACCAGCCTGTCTATCTAGAACAGTACCAGAAATTATTTTCCAGAGTCCATGGAGAGGCTTGTTTATCCCTTTCCCCATGCTTCCATCTTCCTCAAATCAGGATAGGGATGGGGCAGGTCTTGAAAACAGAATGGTTGAGATAAGTGGGAACAGTATTTTCCAAGGAGTAATTAGGGGGGGAAAAAAAAAAAAAAGCAAATCTGGCAAGATTGGGGGACTAAGCCAGATAAGAAATCCTAGGTTTGAAAAAACTTAAGTCAATTTGTCAGCCTTTTAAGCTTCTCAATTCCATTCCTGAAAGCTGATTGTCCAGCCTTTAAACACTTCCAGTGTCCTTACAAGGTACTGGGAAGGATCTCATAAGACTTGGCATCCTTGAGTGACCCAGGTAACAATACCAAGTGGATGAATGCATTAGCAGTATTTTAGACGTTAAGATTACATTCGTTTGCCTAGGCTGAAAATGTATGGTGTATCCTATGTTTTTGCTACTCACAGGGAGGTTCTGTAGGCTATAATAAAACTCTGCAAGATACAGGGCTAGAGAAGCCATTTGGGGTAATGGAGAGAGGTGATGGTCTTTAGGGTAGACAGACTCAGATTCTCCTCCTAGCTTTGTCATTTACAAGGTATGTGAGCAAATTCCTTAGTCTCTGAGTTTCATTTTTCATTTCATAAAATCCCATCTAACTTGCAGGTAAAGCTTCTGGCACAGGGTAGATGGTGACTTTCAGTAAATGGCAGCTCTAATTATCACCTGTTTTTCATTTGCAAATGAAACATAAAAGTCTTAATATTTTATCCATTTTCAAGTTTAAGGAATAGTGGCAGTGTCAGAACTAAAACTTAGTTTATCTGACTCCCAGTCCAGGGTTCTTTGTGCTGCACCACAAAATCCAGAAGTTACTTTTTTTTTTGAGACAGCATCTTGCTGTGTTGCCCAAGCCAGAGTACTGTGGCGTGATCGTGCCTCACTGCAGCCTTGACCACCTAAGTTCAAGTAATCTCTCACCTCAGCTTCCTGAGTAGCTGGGACCACAGGTGCATGCCACCATTCCCGGCTAGTTTTTAAATTATTTGTGAAGAGGAGGTCTCACCATGTTGCACAGGCTGGTCTCAAAGACCTGGGCTCAAGTGATCCTCCTGCCTCAGCCTCCCAAAGTGCTGGGATTATAGGTGTGAGCCACTGCCCCTGCCCAAAAGTTACATTTCTAAACATTTATATTTATATTTCTGGTGTGATGTCTTATAGGTCTTAAAGTGAAAAGTCTCATTGTACTTACTGCTTTTCATTTATTACCACAAGATAAATTGCCTCAGGGTGTCTCCCCCAAAGTATCTTAAGCTCCCTTCCATTCCAGACATGGTCTGTCTGCCTGTCTCTTTCCTTCCTTCCTTTCTCTCTGTCTCTCTGTCTTTCTTTTTTTTTCTTTCGACAGAGTCTTGCTCTGTCATTCAGGCTGGAGTGCAGTGGCGCAATCTCACTGCAATCTCTACCTCCCAGGCCTAATCTATCCTCCCACCTAAGCCTGCTAAGTAGCTGGGATTGTAGGCACACGCCATCACGCCCGGCTAATTTCTTGTATTTCTTTTGTAGAGATGGGGTTACACCGTGTTGGCCAGGCTGGTCTCAAAGCAATCTGCCTACTTCAACCTCCCAAAGTGCTGAGGTTATAGGTGTGAGCCACCATGTCTGGCCCAGACACAATTTTCAAATGAAGATACGACCTTGAGTCAGAGAAGTATTCTTCCAGCTGAGATGGGTAATCTGCCAACCAAGGCAGCCACCAGCCTTCTGTTAATTTGTGGGCATGATCATTGAGAAGAATATAGTATTGACTTTTCATTTGAAAATAGAAGACTGGTGTGTTTACTTGATCTAGAACTTAGATACCTAGGTCTATGCATGTTCCTCCCCTAGAGAAGCCAAATTTGGGGAAAGTGAAGCTAGGGAGGTCTTTGCTTGGCACCACAGCCCATCCCACCGAGAGTAGCTAAGTTTCTTTAATGTTTAAAGATTGTCAGGCTAAATTGAATCTATTTTAGTTTACATATACACCATCTTTTATTTATTTATTTATTTTAGAAACAGGGTCTCACTCTGTCACCCAGCCTGGAGTGCAGTGGTGTGATCATAGCTCACTGCAGTCTTGACCTCCTGGGCTCAAGTCATCCTCCCACCTCCTGAGTTACTGGGATTATAGGCATGAGCCTCTGGGCCTGGCTACGTATATGCCATCTTTTCATGCAAAGTATTTTGGGCAGCTTATTTATAACGCAACCAGATTAAATTAAAAAACAGGTGAGGGGATCAGTACAAAGGAAAAATAAAACAGATAATACAACAAAAATTCATTCTGTGAGGTTCTACTTCATTTCCTTTTTGTTTTTGAGGTGGAGTCTTACTCTGTTGCCCAAACTGGAGTGCAGTGGCGTGATCTTGGCTCACTGTAGCCTCTACCTCCCAGGTTCAAGTGATTCTGCTGCCTCAGCCTCCCACGTAGCTGGGACTACAGGCAAACACCACCACACCCAGCTAATTTTTTTGTATTTTTAGTAGAGATGGGGTTTCACTGTGTTGGCTAGGCTGATCTCAAACTCCTGACCTCAAGTAATCTGCCCACCTCAGCCTCCCAAAGTGCTGGAATTACAGGCGTGAGCCACCATGCCCGGCCTGAGATTCTGCATTTTAAAAGGAAGCCCCAAACCTGGCTCTGAGCTTGCTAGCAATCAACAAATGGTACATAGCTAGGGTCAGCTAACTAGGTCAGCTGCTTGTTTTTATAAATGAAGTATTATTGAAACAAAACCATGCACACTTGTTAATTATTCCCTATTGTTGCTTTTGTGCTCTAGCAGAGTGAGTAGTTGTGAGAGAGACTGTGGCCAAGAAGCTGAAAATATTTCCTATTTGACCCTTTGAGAAAATGTTTGTTGACCTCTGGTATAGAGAAAAATATTTTCAGTTACACGGTTCACCATGTCTATAAGACAAAACAGGCCAGGCGCAGTGGCTAACGCCTATAATCGCAGCACTTTGGGAGGCCTAGGTGGGCAGATCACTTCAGGTCAGGGTTTTGAGACCAGCTTGGCCAACATGGTGAAACCCTGTCTGTACTAAAAATACAAAAATTAGCTGGGGGCTGTGGTGCATGCTTGTAATCCCAGCTACTTGAGAAGCTGAGGCAGGAGAATTGCTTGAACCCAGGAGACGGAGGTTGCGGTGAGCTGAGATCATGCTGCTGCACTCCAGCCTGGGCGACAGAGCGAGACTTCGTCTCAAAAAAAAAAAAAAAAAAGACGAAACAGTTCTGTATCCAGGAAAAGCCCAACTTTTCTATACTAAGGCCAGAGAGGTTCAGCTTCTTAAAGTATTCATGAAAATCCGAAAGTTATTCTCAGTTATTTCCAAAGGTTGCTTTCCCCTGAGAAGGCAGTATGGGCTTATGCCTGGACCCACGCTGATAAATGAGGTATATTTGGTAGACACAGGCTATATTTGGTAGTCAGGGCTGGGGTGTGGGTTGTTAGAAAGGATCTTAAATGAAAGGTTGGCATCCATCAGTTTAGTCCCATAGCCTAGGGTCTATCCACTGCTTGCAGCATTCAGCCGTATTATCTCAGCTGTCTTAGCCACTGTTTGAATTCCTCTAGTGGCAGGCGCTTACCCCTCAGTCACCTATTAATCATCCTGAAGTAGATGGTCATTCCTGAAGGTGAGTTAAAATCTGACTTTCTTAGCTTCTGCTCTTCACTGTTGGTTTTATCCCCTCAGGCGTCACAGAACAAATCCAGTTTCTCACTTGAGGCAGCTTTTTTACTAAGATGCTACCTGGCAGGTGTAAGCATCTCTTCCCGAATTGTTTTCTTTCTTTTTTTTTTTTTTTGTGGCTGATTACCTCAAAGGTGTAAAGCAGGCCCTCTGGCTCACCAAGACCAAGTTAATAGAAGGCCTTCCCGAGAAAGTGCTCAGCCTTGTTGATGATCCAAGGAACCACATAGAGAACCAAGACGAGCGTGTTCTGAATGTGATCTCGCATGCCCGTCTCTGGCACACCACTGAGGAAATCCCCAAGAGAGAGACCTACTGGTAAGTTCCCCCAAGTAAAGATTTCCTACTAATGGATCTTTGAGTCGACCTGTTGCTTTAAGTCCCCACATGTCTCTTTTTGTCTTCAAGCCCGGTCATCGTGGACAATCTAATACAGCTGTGTAAATCTCAGATTCTCAAGCATCCTTCTCTGGCCAGGCGGATCTGTGTCCAAAACTCCACATTTTCTGCTACCTGGAACCGAGGTTGGTCATCTTGTGCACCAGAAAGCCTTGGTCTGTTTTCTTGCCTTTCTACTCTTAGCCCCACCACCAGCTCCCATCCCCCTGCCCCTAAATACCTATCCTCACTCCTGTTCTTCATGGTCTTATTTTGTAGGCTCAGACACACCCTTAGTATCATTAGCCATAGCCCAACCATTTTTGTTTTTAATCGCTTTCTAAGACATTCATTCAACCATTAACAGTCAGCCATATCTATTGAGTGCTTAGAATGTGCTTGGGAAGTCCCTAAATGCTGAAGGTAAGGAAATTTATAATAAAGCACATGTAGCCTCCGCCCTCACGATGCTCATATTCTATTGCAATAGTCTTCTTACCTCAGTTACACCTCTCTGGTCTTCCACATCCATTTTCAGCATGGCCTGCTAGAGTGATCTTTCTAAAGTGCAAGTCTTTTTTTTTCTTTTTCTTTTTTTTTTTTTGAGACGGAGTCTCGCTCTGTCGCCCGGGCTGGAGTGCAGTGGCTGGATCTCAGCTCACCGCAAGCCCTGCCTCCGGGGTTTACGCCATTCTCCTGCCTCAGCCTCCCGAGTAGCTGGGACTACAGGCGCCAGCCACCTCGCCCGGTTAGCTTTTTGTATTTTTTAGTAGAGACGGGGTTTCACCATGTTAGCCAGGATGGTCTCGAACTCCTGACCTCGTGATCCGCCCGTCTCGGCCTCCCAAAGTGCTGGGATTACAGGCTTGAGCCACCGCGCCCGGCAAAAGTGCAAGTCTTTATGTCCCTGCCCGTTTCAGATCCTTCACTGTCTCCTAGTAGTGTAAACCGTTTATTGTGAGTTACCAGCCTCGTGATTTGGTCGCCACTTAGTCTTTCTAGTCTTATCTCCTGCTCTACTGCCCACCACACCATCCCTAAATTAGCCACTTGCAGCTTTTTAGCATCAAGCTTTCACACCCATGTGCCTTTGCACATGCTGTGCATTCTGTCTGGAATAATCTTTTTTGTTTGTTTGAGTTTTATCTTTATTTATTTATTTTTTGAGACAGAGTCTCACCGTGTCGCCCAGGCTGAAGTACAGTGGTGCGATCTCAGCTCACTGCAACCTCTGCCTCCCAGGTTCAGGCAATTCTTGTGCCTCAGCCTCCCGAGTGACTGGGATTACAGGCGTATGCCACCACACCCAGCTAGTTTTTGTATTTTTAGTGGAGATGGGGTTTCACCATGTTGGCCAGGCTGGTCTTGAACTCCTGGCCTCAAGTGATCCGCCCGTCTTGGCCTCCTAAAGTGATGGGATTACAGACATGAGCCACTGCTTCTCGCCTGGAATACTCTTTTCTGCTTTCTTTTCTTTTCTTTTTTTTTTTTTTCCAGGTGGAGTTTCATTCTTGTTGCCCAGGCTGGAGTGCAGTGGCGCGATCTCAGCTCACTGCAACCTCCATCTCCTGGGTTCAAGCGATTCTCCTGCCTCAGCCTCTCGAGTAGCTGGGATTACAGGCACCCGCCCAACATGCCTAGCTAATTTTTTTTTTTTTGCATTTTTAGTAGAGATGGGGTTTCACTATGTTGGCCAGGCTGGTCTTGAACTCCTGACCTCAGGCGATCCACCGCGCCTGGCCCTCTGCTTTCTTCATTTAACCAAATTCTTCTTATCTGCAAGACTTCACTCAAGCCCCCCTTCTCTGTGAATCCAGGCTGGGGTATCTGTTCCTCCTCTGTGTCCCTTATGCCCATTCTGCCATCATAGCACAGATTACACTGTATTGTCAGTATCTACCGTCAGTTCTATCTACCCCACTAAGCGGAACTCCTGATGGCTGGGACCATATCTTACTCACGTTGTCCAGTGTCTAACAGTTCATGGTACACAGTAAGTGCTGACTGAAGGGATGCGTAAATGCATATACCTACTGTTGGTGTTTCAGGCAGGGATGTTCAGAGATGTTGGTGTTCTAACTGGTAGAATCCTGGAGCAGGGAAACCAGCTATGGAATGATTTGGGATTTCAGGACATCTGCTTGGTCAGGATTTGTGTATAGACTTCCTGGCAAAGAGTCAGCTTTGCAGAGGTAATGACACCACTAAGGAAATTAGTGAACCTCATTAATAGAGGAGTACTTGGCCCATCATCAAGTATTACCTCTAATTAAACTACCCCATTTGGCGCTGTCACTGGAGGAGGGATATGGAGGGAATTGAATCAGAAACCACACAAGAGTGGTCTGTGGGGAAAATCGAAAACCCAAGGTTAGGAGAGGTCCATGCACGTTTATTTTTCTTGCAGATTATATGTGAGGAAACAGGAAATACTTTAGAAAACTATTCTCGAGGTGTGACAGATCAGAGTTTATCCACCCACAGAGGTAGTATCCCTTTCTTACCATCCAGTAAGGGAGGCCACATGCTAATTAATGACAGTGCTGTTGACCAAACCAATTTTTAGACATATAAGAAAACTGGCCTGGATCCATTACCATCTCACTGTGGCTGTTTCTGAAAACCCAAGCACCTTCTGAGAAAGATTTGCCTCAGTGGACACTCCTCAGGAGGCCATTCTCAAGGTGTTTTTCCAGGCACATTTTGTCTGGTGGTAGCATGTGACCTCCTGTGGGGACCTGTGTGAAGGGTGTCTATGCATGTTCACGATGGCTGACTTGCTGATGAGTCAGATGTGAGTTTGTTTTCCTCTTGCTACCTATGTCTGCATATAGCATATATGCTAATCTGACTTCAGTGAGGCTCTTTGGCCAGGGTTTTCTCACTCTCAGTTGTTAAGGACAATCTGGCCCCTTTCCTAAGTTTAAGAATCTCCTCTGCCTTGGCTGAGTGCGGTGGCTCATGCATGTAATCCCAGCACTTTGAGAGGTCGAGGCGGGTGGATCACGAGGTCAGGATATTGAGACCATCCTGGCTAACGTGGTGAAGACCCATCTCTACTAAAAATACAAAAACAAAAAATTAGCTGGGTGTGGTGGCGGGTGCCTGTATTCCCAGCTACTCGGGAGGCTGAGG
>NW_012120487.1:7408191-7408742 GCF_000951035.1 Colobus angolensis palliatus
GAGTGCTTTTCCCCCTCTCTTTGCCTGGCAAGCTTTTACTTAGTAGCTTTCAACTAGGGACAGCTTTTCCCTCTGGAGGACATTTGGCAGTGTGTAGAGACATCTTTGATATGATATGGATGGGGTGTGGGGAGATGGGATGGGGAGGGAGTTCAAATGGCATCTAGTAAGTAGAAGCCAGGATGCTGCTAAACATCCCACAGTACACAGGACATTCCCTCCCCCTACTCCACCAAAGAATTATCTGATCCAAATGTGAATAGTGCTGCAGTTGAGAATCTCTGCTCTTACCTGTCCTTCCAGATGTCATTTTAAGGCATTGCTGCTTTCAGAGAGCTTCCCATTCCCAGAGAAGTTCAGTTTTCCCCACCTGTACAATTTTTGAATATGTTTCATCCTTTTCACTGCAGCACTCACTACCTGGTGGGCTCCTTGAGAGGAGAGAGTAACTCTCATGCATCTCTGGGTACCCAGGTTAAAGCAGGTGCTCAGGAAGATCTGGATGGTGCAGGCTTCGCTCCCCAGAGACCATCAGCCCTCAGGGTTTATTG
>NW_012120487.1:7409512-7432180 GCF_000951035.1 Colobus angolensis palliatus
TGATCCACCTGCCTTGGCCTCCCAAAGTACTGGGATTATAGGCATGAGCTACTGTGCCCAGCTGCGAAAGTTGTTAGTACCAGGTTAGAGTAACCATTTTTCTCCCTTTTAGAGTCTCTTCTCCTTCAAGTCCGTGGTTCTGGTGGAGCCCGAATGAGCACTAAGGATCCTTTGCCCACCATCGCCTCCAGAGAGGAGGTTGAAGCTACTAAGAACCATGTTCTAGAGACCTTCTACCCCATATCACCTATCATCGATCTTCATGAATGCAATGTTTATGATGTGAAAGATGACACAGGTGAGGATCAATGTCTTGGACTTTTAGGCAGTATGGAGGAGAAGGACATGCTTTTTCTGGAGGGAAAGGATATACTAAGAACTTGATAGGTGCTAGGCACCTCGTGTGTATTACCTATTTCCTAGGATCCATGTGGCCCCATGAGACAAGTACTATTGTCTCTATTTCTTAGGCAAAGAAACTGCAACTCAGGGAGGTTAAGTGATTTGCTCAAAGGCTAACTTTTTACCTTGGAGAAGTAACTCTGTTACATCAGAATGGCTTGAGGGGCTTTTTTTTTTCTTCAACAAACTGTATCATTAGGCATTTGAGGGGCTTTTGACCAAGGCTTTTTCTTTATTCAAAGGTCCCATGAAGGCACCCACTTTCTGTTTACCTTGTAAACTCTGGCCAACCCCCTTTAAGGACTGAGAAAGTCCCATGGACATTGAAGGACCAAACATGCAGCAGAGCCACGCCTCCTCTAGGCTTTTCAGAGCCTACATTATTTTCCCAGCCTCTTTTTTTTTTTTCTCCCTGAGACGGGGTCTCAGTCTGTCACCCAGGCTAGAGTGCAGTGGTGCAATCTTGGCTCACTGCAAGCTCCACCTCCCGGGTTCACACCATTCTCCTGCCTCAGCCTCACGAGTAGCTGGGACTACAGGCGCCCATCACCACGCCCGGCTAATTTCTTGTTTTCACCGTGTTAACCAGGATGGTCTTGATCTCCTGACCTCATGATCCGCCCATCTCGGCCTCCCAAAGTACTGGGATTACAGGTGTGAGCCACCACGCCCGGCCCACTTGTTTTCTTTTTAATAATTACCACAGATTTCAAGTTCTCCTTCTCCTAACATCACTGTCATCTGTCTGCCAGAATGAGAGAGAAAGGTGTGGAGTTAGAACTAGCTTGCAAGAAGCACCTATAACAGGTTGGCAGGCATTTTCTGTGAAGCGCCAAATAGTAAATATTTTAGGTTTTACAGGCCACATATGGTCTCTGTCACAGCTACCCAACAGTCATACGTAAATGAGTGAGTGTGGTTTAAAATGTTATTTACAAAAATAGGCAGCAGGCCAGATTTGGCCAGCAAGCTGAAGTTTGCCAGCCCCTGAGCTATAGTGATAGTATCCACCTTTGTTGAGTCTCTGTGTAGCACCTGTCCCTGGGCTAAGGCGAGGTGACTTTCCCCAGGCTTTGTGGCAGGCTGATGAATCCTTTCCACCCCTCCACATAATTGTGTCTCTTGCAGGATTCCGGGAAGGCTATCCTTACCCCTATCCCCATACCCTGTACTTACTGGACAAAGCCAATTTACGACGGGGCCGCTTTCAGCCAGATCAGCTGCAGGCCAAGATGATCCTGTTTGCTTTTGGCAGTGCCCTGGCTCAGGCCCGGGTCCTCTATGGGGTACGTATGTGAAGAAGACCACTGAGCTGCTCTACGCCGTGTTGGTCTCCTCCCTTAAGGTTATTGCTCAGAGGAAGAAAAGGGATGTAGGGGAACTGATTGCTTGACTGAGGAGTTTTAGGGAGGAGTACTTCAGCCCACCCTGTGGAGATGAGCCGACATCACTAGGGGCTGACTGCCTGTGCTTCACCTAAGTAGCTCACTTGACCACAGTAGCCCACATGTTTTACTGAAGTCCCCACTTTCCATGCTATGCCATAGAATTACAGGGAGGCCGTGCAGCTTATCCAGCATTACACAGCACTAAGTGATGGAGATAGGACTGCAGGTAGGTCTGCCCCACTCTGAAGTCTTCAGTTATTTGTGCTGCAGCATACTGCCTCTGTTCTTGTAGTGGCAGAAGTGGAGCACAGGTGGGAGGAAGTGGAGCAATAGAGATGGCCAAGCCCTGCCTGCCAACTCAGGATGGGTGCTGGGGACCCAAGATACTCCTTGGTGGTAGCCCCTGATCCTAAGAGGAGGTCTCAGGGACCTAGATGGTATGGAGTACAGACTAACTTGTCACAGAGAGCTGTCCTAAGATGGGAAAAACCTGGCTCTGGGAGCAGAGGCCTCCAGGGAGGGGAGGGCTGTATGGTAGCCCTCAAGCAGGCCTGGGACACCAGATCCCTGGTTTGGGGTGTTGGGGTAGGGAGTTCATGAGAGCCACTGCTGGACCCCCAGGTCTTGGTTAGAGCCTGAGTCTTTTCTAGAGCAGGAATGAGGAAAAGTACTGTTTCCCATCTTATTTGGCCTAGGGGGAGTTGGAGAGCCATGGTTAGCCAAATGGATAGGAAGTGGAATGGGCCTTGCCCAGACTGAGCACCTGCTGGATACCACACATTTATTTAGGGTTTTTATTAACAAAAAATCAGTGGTTCGTTTGTAAAATATAGTCTTGGATTAGCAGCAGGAGCATCATCTGGGAACTTGTTGAAAATGCATACTCTCAGACCTACCCCCAGACCTGCTGAATCAGAAACCCTGGGGTTGGGGCCCAGCAATCAGCCTTTTAATAAGCCCCCCAGTGATGCTGCTACAAGCTCGAGTTTAAAAACCACTGAACTGGCCGGGTGCAGTGGCTTACGCCTGTAATCCCAACACTTTGGGAGGCCGAGGTGGGAGGATCACTTGAGGCCAGGAGTTGGAGACTAGCCTGACCAACATGGCGAAACCCCGTCTCTACTAAAAACGCAAAGATTAGCTGGATGTGGTGGTGCATGCCTGTAATCCTAGCACTTTGGGAGGCTGAGGTAGGAGGATTAGTTGAGGCCAGGAGTTCAAGATCAGCTTGGCCAACATGGCAAAACCCCGACTCTATTAAAAATACAAAGATTAGCTAGGTGTGGTGGCATGCACATATAATCCCAGCTACCCGGGAGGCTGACGCATGAATATTGCTTTAACCCAGGAGGCGGAGGCTGCAGTGAGCTGAGATTGCACCACTGCACTCCAGCCTGGGTGACAGACAGAGTGAGACTCTGCCTCAAAGGAGAAAAAAAAAAAGACCACTGAACTGAAATTTCAGAACACGGCATTATTTAATCCTTGTAGTTTTTTAACCCCATGTGGCAGATGTCATTAGCTTCATTTTACAGGTGGTGAAACTGAGGCTCAGGGAGGCTAAGGAACTTGCCCAGGGACACACAGCTGAGAAATTAGTAGCCGTCAGATCGTCATATGACCTTCTTGTGTCTTTCCAATCCTAGGACAATTGTCTTATTCCCATTCCTGAAGGCTCCGAAAGGTTAGGTTACTTGCCCAAGATCCCACAGCTAATGAGTGGGGAAGCAAAGCTTGGAACCATGATCTCTCCAGTTTTGAAGGATGTGCTACTCCCAACTCAGGCAGGAGAAGGAGGCAGAGATAGTCACAACCCTGGTCCCAGGTCTGCAGACTCAGTGTAGCCTCTGTGCCAGCTACTGCCATCAGAGCCTGGGTAGCAATGATACCACTAATTACCACCCAGTTGGGTAGGAGCGGAGGCCTCCTTCAGCCCCTCCAGGTACAAATTATTCCTGGGGATGTGAAGTTGAGCAATTATGGGAAGAGCCTTCATGTAAAAGGTAAAATTGCTGAGAAATTTATGTACTACCTGCAGTTTTATTGATCTGTAGAGGGAGATAAGAGTCAATACAGAATTCTCAGCTAACACTTACCGGTACTTTTCTTTTTATTTATTTTTCATGCAGCTAAGAACAGGTATTTCTAAGGCCAAAAGCCCCAGTGTGGCCCACACTGAGGTCTGACATTAGGTATTCCTAATGCCAGATTCAGCCCCAGTGGGGTGAACACAGGCAGCATTTTTGAATCAAGGATGGCCTGCTTCATGGGGCCTGCCTGTTGAATCTTCTTCATTCATTGAATAGCAGTCACCAAACTGGATTGCTGCAAAGTCTCAGCAGGTCACCATACGATTTATCTCCCAAACTGGGACACCACTGAGAATAATGAGGTGCCACTATTAGATACACTGGGACACCAGGATTAAACCAGAACAACAGGGCTTTCAGTGACTTAATAGTATGGAGTCTGATCCCAAGTCATACCCCATGGGTGACCTGAAGCAAATTATACCACCTCTCTGAACCTCAGTTTCCTTATCTATTAGTGGGAATATACCTCTAGCTTTATGAGAGTAGAGGTGACCTGATGTAAAACTGGCAAGATGCCTGGCACCTGAGAGGCCTTCAGTAAATGATTTTAGGTATTACTCATTACCAAGTGGTAGTAACTAAAAGAGATCAGTAGCAGGAATTGACTGGTGAAATCCTGACGCTGGCATGGCTGGATGGATACTCCAGAAACATGGCCCATATTGAGTTGCAGTGTAAGCATGAAGCCCAGTGAATGTGACTGCCAGGCCCTTAGAAGCAAGGCAGGGACGTGGGGGAAGTGTGTGGTCTGGCATGAGCCTGTTTGGGTTCTACACCACCCATCTTTGTGATTTCAGGCAAGTCACTTTACCTCACCGAATCTCAGTTTCCTCATCCGTCAAATGGAGTGAGAACTGAATGAGATTACATCTATCCGTTGACCGTCCGGATTCATGTTTGAGAGCTGATGTCACTGTGGTCCTCATCAAGTAACGCCAGGAGTTTGAGGGATTTCTGTCATTAACCCCCCAGCTGGCCTGCCTGAACTGTGGCTTGCCTGGAAATTGCCTCTCAGTGGCAGGAACTATTACTCTGATGTGCTCAAATAGAAGAGCAGGCACCCTGGGGCCATGAGGCAGAGCCAGCCTGGGTGAAGGAAGGCCCAAGCCCTGGACAGTGCCCTGAACTCCTCATTCTATTTTAATTGCCCCAAAGAGAAGCCATTCAGTGGACGTAGGTGGACGTTGTAAAGGGCAGAACTAGAAGCTGCCTGGGCCGTGCTGTTCCTTACACTGCACAGCTTCTGATTTGTTTTCCTTTTCCCCTTTTCCTCTCAGAATGATGCCAAGGTCTTGGAGCAGCCTGTGGTGGTACAGAGTGTGGGCACAGATGGACGTGTCTTCCATTTCCTGGTGTTTCAACTGAATACCACAGACCTGGCCTCTAACGAGGGTGTCAAGAATTTGGCCTGGGTGGACTCAGACCAGCTCCTCTATCGGCATTTTTGGTGTCTCCCAGTGATCAAAAAGAGAGTGGTTGTGGTAAGTTGAGCCATCTCCCACCTGACCCAGGAGGGCCCTGCCTCCTCCTACCTGGTGTGAGCCTCAGGTGGGATTGCCGGGGTGCTCTGTGAGTAGAGCCCTGGCCCTGGGAACTTCCCACCCAGGATCTCTGCCTGGAGGACTCCTTCAGTCCCGCCCCTACCTAAGGCCCTGCCCAGTGGTCCAGTCCAGCTCCTGCTTCCCTTTGCACCCTCCAGCCAATCCAGTTCCTTGCAGTTCCCAGGGTGCTCTGTGGCTTCATTAGCTTTGGCCTTTGTAGATGCTGCTCCTTTTATCTAGGAGGCTTCATGCCTTCTCCCCTCCCCATTAGTCTTTGTCAGGCTGTCCTCCACTTGTCCTTCCAGGTTTAGCATAAGTGTTTCTTATTTTGGGAAACTTCTGACCACCACCGTCCCCATCCCAACCCTCACTTAAGTGCCTCAGGTGGGCTGCCCTGGCCTCCGTATTCCCCCATCACAGCACGATCACATTGCTGTGCATAGAATCTCTTCACATGTTTTTTTTCTTCCGCCAAACAGAACTCCAAGCTCCTAGATCCTTGAGGGCAGGGTCTGTGGGGATGCATTCATTTGTTTCATCCCACAGATACGGAGTTCCTCCTGTGGCACCATCACTGCTGCACCCCACTGCTCAGCTGACAGGGTCCAGGCCTGCTCTCTGTGTAGTGGACAGTAGCAGTATCTAAATAAATTCCTGATAGAGCATCAGGCAGTGATATGCACCCTGGAGAGACCTATAGCAGGGTCAGGGACTGAGAAAGCGGAGTAGGGGTACTGCCTGCTCTGGGACCAACTAGGTCCCACACAGGCCTGAGTGTGGGCTTGCTAAATGGAGTTGCTGAGCCTTTGAACATTCTCAGCAGGTCCGTTCTTGAACTAGTTCTCCAGCAGCTCAGTGCTATTTCCACCTGAAATGCCTGTCGGGTCTGTGCCCTTTGCTTTGGCCCCGGACACCCTCAGTTCACCTGCATAGTCACAGCAGCCACCTCCATGCTCTCTGCTCTTAGTCACATTTTCCCTCCTGACTCTGTGTCTTCAGGTTCTCTTCCCTCAGCCTCTCCCTTCCAGGATACTGACTCAGGGCTGGGCCTGTTGTGGTTTGGAGACAGCTCCTCCTCACCTCTGCAGCCTCATCTCCTGCCTCTTCACCCCTCAGCATTCACCCTGGGCTCCAGCCCGATCTTGCTCTTCCTGCCTTCATTTCTTCTTCTTCTATTGCATGTGCTGGGCTTTCTGAAGTCTCCTTCGTTTTCTTTTTCTTTTTGCCCCATTCTGCTCGCCCTTCCACATATAAATGTCGGCGAGTTAGTCATTTCTCCCTGATTTCTTCTTTTTCCTGCTTCTGCAGTGGGGTCTGTCTCCTTTCATTCTGACTATTTGAACAGCTGACCATAAGCTCCTTGGGGACAGGAACCAGAGTCAAGTTACTGCTGTGTCTCTGTCTCCAGCAGAGGACATAGGCCCAGTAGAAAGAAAGCAGGTGCCCAATAAATGTGTGTGGAATGGGTGAGGGATGATTGTCCCTGGGATTAGAGAGGGCAACAGCCCATTTGCTCCTGGTGGTTGAAGTGAGAGGGCCTCGGGAGCAGAGCAGCGTCAACAGCTGTTTTGGCTGAAGGGGGCTGGGAATGCTTCCTGTCCTCCCAGCCTGCAGCCCCTCAACACCCCTTCTTAGTCCGAGAGAGAGACGATGTTAGAAAAAGAAAGTTGCTGTCCAGGCACTGAAGATTTACTTCAATCCAATCTTTGTTTTAATTGCTGTCGTTAAACCTAGTAGCAGGGTCCTAATGGACTGTGTTCTTTCCAGGAACCTGTTGGGCCAGTTGATTTCAAGCCAGAGACATTCAGAAAGTTTTTAGCTCTTTATTTGCACGGTGCTGTGTGAGCTGAGGACCCCTCTGAATCCTGAAACCCCCCTTGCCTCTCTTCCACAGAAGAGGGCCTGGGTCCCGTGGAGCCTCAGTGCCCGTTTGGCCTGCTACTCTTGCTGACAATAAAGAGCCCTTGCGTTGCACTGAAGCCTGTGTTTGGTATGAGGGTGCCATCGGGAAGGGCCCCCACACAAGTCCAAGCCCTGGAGCCTGACCTGCCCCAGCTGAAGCCCAGCTCTGCCCTTGACCCATGTTGTGATCTTAGATAAGCATCTTCATCTGTTTCCATTTCTTCATCTGAAACCTGGGGCTAATGTGACTTACCTGGTGTTGAAGACTCCGGGTTATGTGTGTGTAGTGTCTGCCACATGGCAGATACGCTGATGGTCACTAGGTTCTTACAGCATTATTTAAATTGTGGACACATTCCACAATGACTGCAGAAAATCTCGCTAGAATATTTATGGTAGATTTCTCTCTTGTATCCTGGTTAATGGGGTGAGTACACCCCTGGTTCAGCTGGCCTCTGTTTGTCCAAATAATGTCAAGTCCTAATCTGTGCCAGACACTGCTGCCATGCCAAGCACCTGATACACAGCATCTTTAATCTCCACACACCCCTTACAAGGTAAATGTCATTTCCATATTCAAGAAAAATATTGCATGCCTAGCATGTGCTATGTACTGTTCTGGGCCCTAAGGAGAAAACACGGATAATTTAAGGTATTTGCCCAAGGTCACCCAGCTGGTGCTATAGGTCAGCTTCCCGAGAAAACACAGAGATTTTTATCTGGGGAGAACCTTTAGGAACAGAACCTGTGGAGAGTGAAGGCAGCAGCAGGTGGGGGTGGTGGGCCCAAGCTCAGTGTGGCTGCATCTGAGGCCTCACCCAGTTCATGGGCACTCTGGAGCCACAGGCAAGGGAGTTGAGCCTTCTACAAACACCCCTGAGCTGGCACCAGCCATTGGATATGTGCTGCTTCCCGACAGCGGGTGGGACCTTGGGCGAGGTGGCTTTGTTGGGCTGTAATTCCTGCTGAGGGACTGCTGAGAGCAGTTAGTGTGGGAACTTCCGGCAGCTGGAGGAGCTCTCAGCTAGGCAGTGGCAAAGTGGTGTCCAGCCTGTGTCTGCCTCCCAGGCTTGACCTCTTTCCACTTGAAAGCTTACTTTTTAGGCTTGAGGGATTACCAGGAAAAGCATCAAGGCACAGAGGACCATGGGGACGGGGAGTGACTGGAAGTGGGGAGGCCGGAGGCTTGGCTGGGGCTAGAGTGGCCAGCTTGGGAGGGGCCTGAACACCAAGCACCTCACCTTCCAGGGCAGCTGACCTTGGGCTCTGGGGACTCTGAGCCCTGCTGCCCATTTTACTTTTTATTTTACAGACAGGAAACAATTATACATAAATGATAAAAGTTCAGAGTTCAGGGAAAAATAAGTCGATCCACCCAAGGCGGTCCCTAGCTAGTCCTTTTCCCTAAGGATAACAGAGCTTCGAGTTTCTTCCATGCTTTTGGTGAAAATGTGTATGTATCGTAAGAACACACGTATGTACATGATTGAAGAGTCATCCTATTTACAGCCTGTTCTGCCCTTCCTTTTTTACCTGATGTCTCCGGATCGTAGGCTCTTGCCACATCACCACATAGGATCTCTTCATTCTTTTGAGCAGCTATATTAGTATCTGTTGATGACGGTCCAGGTTGTTTCCAGTTGTCATTAGAAATAATGCTGCAGTGAGCATCCTCGTTCATGTATCTTAGAGTACTTTTGCCAGCAGAGCCATTGGGTAAGTTCCTAGCAGTGGAATTGCTGAGTCAAAGCTTTTTTTTTTTTAAAAGAACACTCCGTTGGGAGTACAGAGAAGGAGCTGGCGGGATGGTGGTAGGGAGTCCAGCTGGAGGCCACTGCAGTGATCTTGGGGCAAGTGGTGGTGATGGCCTGGCGTGATCCTGAGCAGGCTGAAGCCCCTGGAGACTGCTTGGAGGGGAGGGAGGGTGAGATGAACTTGAGCCCTGAGCGAGCAAGATGGAGGCTCTGAGTAAGCGAACCGTCAGCAGATGACCTTGTAGCTTGAGGACTGCCTGGAAGCGGGCCAGGGTTGCAGGGCAGGTCTGGGCAGCCTGTCCTCCAAACCCACCCTGAATGAGGACAGCTCGGATGCCGGCCTTAGTGCTAAGTTGTGGAGCCTGGAGCCCAACTGCACTTTTGTGTCAAGGGAGCTGCAAAGTGCAGCTGATCTGCAAAGTGGGGCAGGCAGGACTGGCAGTTTTTTAATTGTCCCCATAGAGATAAGGAAACAGGCTTAGAGACCACATGATGTAGTGTGAAGAGCTGGGAAGCTCCTGTGTCTTGACAGCTGCCCCCTTCACAGACAGGTCCTTGCTTCTCCAAATCCCAAATGTCTATCAGCCTCGTCCCCAGTCCCTCATTCAATGCAGGAGAGGAAGTGATGCAGCAGAACCTGAGGGCCTCAGCCAGCCTCCAGCCCAGTGCAGGCTCCCCAGCCAGTGAGCTGGTGAAGGAGCAGGAGCATGCAGGGAGAGTGCTGCACCGGGTCATGCTGGATAGTGCAACCCCACGATAGGAACTTCCAGCAACAGACTTTTGGAAGTAAAATGGTGACATTCCCATTGTGAACGTATTTTTCACTGTCTCATGTATTTAAGTGCCTGGTTGATCCATTCAAAAATTCTTCAGTTCATTTCCAGCAAGCTTCAGTGGCAAGGGAATTCTAATTTGGCTGGGGGAGAGCGACTTTTCCCGTCCTGTATTCCAGCTGCCCTGTCAGATCCTCAGCTTCCTCGCTGGCAAAATGGGGATATGGCACCTCCCTTCCCGGTTTCCCCACCTTTGGATCAAATAGATTCCATTCGACAAGGAGGTTTCAAGTTGATGGGTTTGGAGTTCTCAGAAGCCTAGTGGAAAGGTGAGCTTGCTTGAGGGGACCTCACTTTAGGCTGCTCTCTGTTCTCTCCCAAGGCTGGCTCAGGCTGGACCCAGGGCAAGTGTTTGGCAGAGGCTCTGTGATAACTCACAGGCCTCTGGGAAGGAGCAGGACAGGTTCCTCTTGGACTTTAGACAGTATCTCCCTGGTTCCTTTATTTGCTGTGGGTGAAAGTCTCAGAAAGCATGCGCAGGTGACCCAAGTGTCTCTGACTGTCTGTCTTTAACATGGACACTCAGATGTCCATGATCCATAAGGCCTACCTGCTTCACTGCTGGAAGACCCCCCGGTCCAGGGACCCTCTCCCCTCAGAATACATCTCCTGATAGCCAAAGACTACATCTAGGGAGTGGGCTTGCTGCCCAGGGCAGGACCTCCATCCCTCAGAGGCCAGCCTGTCAGAGCAACATGGCCCCTGCCATGTTCACTCTCACACATGCACACGTGCGCACACACATGTATGCACGCACACCACACTCCCACGCATGCCCAGTCACACTTCCACCCACACACACACACCACACACCCAGACATGTGCCCACACACACGTGTGCACGTGAGACCCATGGGTCTCCTCCTCCCCAGCTAGGCCAGTGATGGAACCCAAGAATAGGTCCAGACTGGAGATTGAGCCCTGAGGTCCCTCACCATAGACCTCCTCTAGGGACAGCCTATTTAATAAGCACCTACTGTGTGCCAGGTGTTGTGCTGGGAGCGACAGTTACAAAATGAGGGAGACGTGGTCCCCGCCCTCCGGGAGCTCCTGGGGTACTGTGTGGAGGCAGCCAGAGTAGTCTCCTTTGGATTGGCAGTAGCAGGTACCACAAAGGCCACCTCGTTCCCCACACCTGGGCACCTACCCGCCCACAGGTGACAGCATGCCATAGGGAGGGGTGCCACTGAGTGCATTCTGGGGCGACCACTCAACAACATCCAGTTATTCCAAGAGCACTCACCATGTACCTACTGGGCACCTGGACCTGCGCTGGCAAGTTTGGGGACAAAGAGGGCTTGTACATGGTCCCTGGCTTAGAGGAGCTCCCAGCCTGATGGGCGAGGCATACACTGAACTAGGCTGTGGGGACCCAGGGAGAGAGCTATCCCAGCCCAGGTGGCTTCCAGGAGGAGGGGCCATCTGAGCTAGGTTCCAAAGGGCAAGTGGGAAGGAGAAAAGGCTGGCAGGAACAAAGGCCCTGGCTGGGCAGACATCCACAGAGTACCGCAAAGTTGGAGGTGAAGTGCTGAGGGACAAGGAAAAGCAGGAGTGCGCATGGCCCTTCCATGCCCTGCAGCTGCCTGGAAGCTGTGAGGAGCGTGGACTTGGTCCCAGAGTCACGGTTCGCGTGGCCACCTGGGTTCCCCACCAGCAAGAAGCCCTCTCCTCTCTGCACCCCTTTTCTTCTCGTGGTCACCAGGGCACCTCGCTCTTCTCACTCTCCTGGTCTTCTCACTGCTCTGCCACCTTTGTGGGTCCCTCCTATTCCCCAGAACTCAGGGCCCAGTCCTTCAGCCTCTTCTCCATTCATTCCCTAGATGATTTCAGCCAGTCTTATGGCTTTAAAGACCCTCTAAATGGCAACAACTCCCACGGTATGCCTCTAGTTCAGACCTGCCTACTTGATGTCTTTACTGGGTATCAAATCAGCATCTCAAATTTAACTCACCAGAACAGAGCTCTTCCCGCAGCCTGCCCCACCTCCACAAACAGCATCTCCGTCCGTCCTTATCTGTTCACTACTGTGTCCCTAGTGCCAGAACCACCCCTGGCATAAAAGGAGTGCTCAGCAAACACGAGTGGATGGATGGAAAGAAGGAAGTCTACGGAGGCTCAAAAGTGAGATGGTCTTTGTGGCATTGGAGGGCTGACATGGAGGCAGGAAATCAAGGGCATGGCTGAATTCCAGAAACCAGATGCCAGGTTCTGTGGCTCCGCAGGCGCCCTGGGAATAGAGAGGAGGATAGAACAGAACCTCTGTCTTCCAGCACCCACCCTCGTTGGTCTTTTATTTCCAACCCCCAGCCCCAACTCCAAGCCCCCAATGCTTATACCCAGTGAGCCCAGGGCTGAGCAGAGCAAGGCTCATCTGCCTGTAACCCCACCCGGCCCAGCCACTCTGCCCAAGTCCAGGGGAGCCCCATGGCCTTAACTCCAAGAGGCCCAGCTCCCCTCAGTTCAGGGCCAGAGCCCTCTGGGGCACCCCGGGTTATGTTCTGGGCTCAGTCTCCTGGAGTCTGTGGAATTTGGGAACACAGCTGGCGCACCACTTCACAGGACAGCAGAGACTGGGGCGGGGGATTTCTCAGGTCACTAGGGAGCCAGACTTAGCAGCCTTACCCCCAGCTGGAGCCCTGCTCTGGCCTAGCACCTTAGTGGCTGTGCTGCTGCTGGTGTCAGTGACTTGCCTTAGTTTCTTCTTTCCTGGCTCTGGGATAGGGGGCAGTGGGGATGCCCAGCAGGGAGGCAGGTGAGGGGTCTCCTGTCTGAGGCCCGGTCCTAGCTCTGGCCCCCTAGGCTGGCCGACCCCTAGAATCGAGTGCCTGCGGACAGCGATGACTCCAGCAGGAAAGCTGTGGTCCGGCCCCTGACTCGGGCACCTCTCAGTGATGGCCTGAAGCCCTTTTTTTGTGAAAGAACTGGCATGACACTCCCTTTTCTTCTGCTCATTTCAGTATCTTTCCATGTAGAGCTCTGGTCTGGCCCCAGGCAGTGATGAAAATGCTTAGTGAACAAGAACCAGTTCTTTGCTTAGAGATCTGCCCCTGAGGAAGGCCAAACTAACCTGCACCCTGACCATTTGTGTTGTGAAGGCAACTGCAGGGCTGCTGCGGGGCTGCAGGCTGAGGGGTAGCACAGCACACAGCAGGCGCTTCCCCAGGCTGGGCCCCATGACCTGCCTTCCTCCAGCTAGGCACCCCAATCCCATGGCTCTTGTCTGTGCCTGACTCCTGCTCCAAGGAGCACAGGTATTAGATGGATATCCCATCCTCCCAACCTCCTTTCCCCAGCCCTGGGTCAGCACCATTGATACAGGTTAGTCACAGCCTCAGTCTCTTCATCTCTCCAATGGAGATGCTTTTCCAATAGTTCAGAGGTGTCCGTGCTGAGCAAAAGCCTAGGAAGCCTTGTTCCAAGGTGAAGAGGGAAGGACCAGATGGAATCCATTCTAGATCCTCCCAGCTACTCCTCAACACACCCATTTGGACTTTCTCCACGAGTAACATCATCACTTGCAGCGAACACATGCTGCTCTTAGTCCGTGCACGGCACTGTTCTGAGCACTTCACGGTGCTAACCTCCTCACAGCCCATGAGGCAGCCAGCCCGTCAGCCCCCATTTTGCAGATGAGAGAACTGAGAACAGTAATATCAACTAATTTGCCCACGGCCACACAGCAAGTTGCAGCAAAGGCATGATTTAAACCTGGGAATTTGCTATCTGGTCCCCTAAGGGCCTTATAAACATGGGCTAAGCCTACCCTTTGCTTGGACCCTCTGTCTCCCACCCACCCAGGCATCCACTCCTGCTGCAAACCTAGAATGAGGTCCCCAGAGCTCCAGGGAAGAAGAAAGTTCTTTCTAGTCATGCAAGTCAGCATCCATAGCGGCTTTCCTCACCCTAGCCCTCAGCATTTCTTGCCTAAGTATCGTCTGGGAATGGCTCTCTCCATATCCTGCCAGCCCCACCTGATTCATCTCCCAGGATGCCACCAGCATACACTTTCCAAAATTTACTAAGTAGACTGCACTACTCTCAAAACCCTTCAAGGGCTCCCAGTGCCTTGGAGGTTTAGGGAAAAAATATATATACATATGTATCAACCTCCCTGTGCCTCCCAGTCGCAAACAGCAGGCACTTGAGGTTGGGGGCCTGGGGTGAAGCCAGTCCCACCTGAGGGGAGAAAGCAGGGAGTGGCTGTGGTCCTCCTGGCTGATAGCGACTCCCCATAGACAAGAGGGGGCACCAGGAACCTTTTTCTACTTCCAGAAAAATAAACAACATTTCAGTGAACCAAAATGTGTAAGACAAGAAATGGAAAATGGCTTTTAGAAGGCCCCCAAATACTCAAAGTAAGACGGATACCTCCCTCCCAACCCACCTTCCTCCGAGGCCATCGTGACTCCACAAGAACCCAGAACTCGCAGGCCCAGGAAAAGGCAGACGCCTCAGACACAAAACATCTTGTTATGCACCGGGAACAAAAACTGTACCCAGCAAGTCACCTTGCATTTTGTAATCAGTGTAATAAACTCCAACCCACGTTCCCCAAACATGTCAGGAAGGGCTGCGGAAAAAAGATGTCCCTTTAATAAAACGTTATCAACATATATCGTACACAAACTACAATGTATCATAATTACTTTTTTTTTCCTCTCTTAATTCAGAACCAGACTACAAGGTAAGAAAAAACACAGAAACAGCTACAATGTTCCCAATAATCCGCACAAAGTCTTTTTTCAGGCAGATGATATCTCACATAATATGATATACATGGATCAGAAAGGGAGGGAGTAAAACAAAGACCAGCTACAGGGGAGGGAGGAAGGAGAAGGGCATGTCAATGTACAAAGAATTCGGGTGTCTTCCAGGGCAAGACACAAAGGTTTCTGTGGGGTGATGAGGTGAGCGGGGCCATGAGCACCCTCCCGGGAGGGGACAGGCTCCACCGTCGGGCTTGTTGGTTTTTGAAAATAAAAACAGGACCGGAGACAGCACGTCTGTTTGGTTGTCGGTGTCCCCCCACCCCTCCCACAGCTGCTCCAAAGTCTTTCCATCCAGTCCCAAGCATATACAGAGCAATTCTGGTCAGTATCCCATCTTTGAGAAAGGACAAATGAAGAGAAAAAACAAAGAAAACCGGAACTCGAGCCCCCCAGCCGGTGCACATGATGACGATGATGCGAGGATGTCGGGACCAGAACGTGGAGGTCACTGTTTCCATGTCCCAGGTCATAGCCATCCTGTCAGTGGCAGCCTCTCCTACTCTGCGTCAGGCCACCACCCAGCTGGCAGGATTCTCACTGGGAAGACTGGGGTGGGGGCGGAGGAGGGGCTGGGAGGTCCAGGAGAGGAGGAGAAAGGCATCCTGGGAACAGTGCATGCCACCGGGTCACGGCGACAGGCTGGGCTGTGGTGGAATCCTGAAAGGGGTCGGTGGTCCGGCCCCTCTGGCCACAGGATGAGGGTGCCGGGTTCTGGGGTCCAAGCGTGCCGCTGCCGTTGCCGTAGAAATCAAGCTAGAACAAACGCGTTCCCGCTCCTCCCCTGCCTGTTGCACAAACCAAAACCCCACGTGGAAAACGGTGACTGCCTTTTCTTCTTTCCAAAAAAGGCCTTTTGAAAGAAACCACCGATTGTAAACTGTCCAGTTTATTATTATTATTTTTGATGGCTACAGACAATGTGGGCTCTCACACCTAGACTAGCTTTTCTGGTGGAAGGGCTTGGGGACAGACAGACAGCAGGGCTTCTGGTTTTCCTTTTTTTTTTTTTTTTTTTTTTTTTTTTTTTAAGAAGAAAGCATAGAGGTTGATTGGGGTGGGGGGCTTGCTAGAAGCTTCCATTTAAAAAAATTTTCCCCAAAAAACCCCCCCTGAAAACAAATAAAAAAATCCCAACAACGGTAAAACCCCAAACAAAAAACAAAAAAGTGTCGTGTACGGAAAAGGTCCTTTGGGGAAAGGGCAAGGGGTGGGATTTTTCTGGTCACTGACTTGAAATACATTTTTGAGTTTTGTCCTTCATGTTTTATGGAATAAAAAGTTCGGCCTTTTTATTGCATGAAACTAAAATTGGGAAAGGTGGGGGGCGTGGATGGGGTGGGAGGGGGTTGAGGGGAGCAGGGAGATGCCCTCCCCACCAGCTCCTGGATAATGACACCTCACTTCTTGCATAATTTCTGGCATCTTCCCGCCTGCAATGCCCGCTCTCTCAGCGTCTCGGAGAAGGGGGGATCACACACTCATCGTCATGCTTGGAGAATACTGGAAGGGAGAAGCAGAGAAGGAGGGGGTGAGGATTGTGGGGAGGCTGCTGACACACTGAGGTGCCAAGAGCCTGGTTTGACTGCACAGAACTGAGCAGGGCTCATTGGGGGCTGTGGTTGGGCTGAGGGGTGCATGGTGGCATGGAGTGGGCAGGGGGACGGCAAGGCAGGGTAAGGGCCAGGAGGTGGGAGCTAAGAGCCACTTCTCAGTGCCAGCCTGCCCTTCTGTAGGGAACTATGGCACCTGACGGTGCCTCCCCTGCTCCTGCCCTTGTCTGAGTCGTTCTCTTCTCTCCAAGGGCAGTCACAGCCTCTGCCCCTTGCCCAGTGCAGACCTCCAGACTGCAGGGAACTGGGCTTTGATGAGCCAGAGCACAGCCAGGGTGCCCTGGGGTGGGGCCAGTCTGGGGTTCTTTCTGTTTTTGTTTTTGAGACAGGGTCTCACTCTGTCACTCAGGCAGTGGTGCGATCAAGGCTCACAGTAGCCTCAACCTCCTGGGCTCAAGCAATTCTCCCGCCTTAGCCTAAGTAGCTGGGACTACAGGCATGCGACACTACACCCAGCTAATTTTTGTATTTTTGTGTAGAGATGAGGTTTCGCCATGTTGCCTGGGTTGGCAGTCTGGGGTTCTTGAAAGCTGCTTAATCATAACACTCTTTCTTCAAATGAGAATGCACACAGAAGCCCACTACACATGTGTTGAGAGCCCTGAAAATCACGGGCTGCATGAACCTTTTCCCACTGGACAGATGGAAATGGACCCCAACTCCCTCAGCCCAGGGCTCTCCCGGTCATATCAGCTTAATTAGTGCCAGAGGCATCCAGCCTGCACTGAGCTGCCTCCAGAAGGCCCCACCAGCAGGCAGTCTCAGGGCAGCGTCAAGGCTGCACACTTCTGCTAAAAAAATAACTGAGGTGGAAAGCCCATAACATGGCCACCAGCTCAGCTGGCAGGCTGCAGCCCGGCTCTGTAGCTCGCAACTTGTTAGGTAAGAGTCCAGGCCGTGAGGACAAGAGCAGCGGGCAGGGGGCGAGGCTTACATTGTCGTTCTGAAAGGAGTGGAGGAAGTTCCCTCCTAGCTCGCCGTCATCTCGAGGGGTGCCTGGAGGATTGCTAATGCCACTTATGTTGTTAGGAGAATTCTGTAGAAAGAGGAGAGGAGGTGAGCGCCTGTGTCCCCAACAACCTGCCCACACAGATGGGGCGCCACCAGGGAGACCGAGTGCACACTTACTTTCGGAAGTCCGTCTATGTCACCTGACCCTGGAAAGAAAAAATAATCCCATTCAGTTTCTTGCTTGCTCTTCCACAGAGGGGTCTCCCCAGGCCTCTAAGTCCTTCCATCCCAGTCCCACACTGTGCAGAGGACTTTCTGTGTGGCATCCCTCTCAGGATCTTCCTGTGTGCCCAGCCAAGGCAGGCCAGGGCTGTGTACCAAGCCCAGCTGAGCCAGGAGCTGAGGCACACAGCTGGTTGCCTCCGCAGGGTGGGGCATGGTGAGGGCAGGGGCCACTCACCTAACGATCCATTCATGTGGTGTGGCTCCATGCCGCCCATGCCGCCCATCGGACCGTCCGAGCCGGGACCCATCGGGAACTGGGGAAGAAGCACAGGGCATGGCAGCTCAGCGGGCCCAGACCCTCTGCACCCCTTACAAGCAGGGGGCTACAGCCGCGCCAGAGTCCTGGCCCTGGGGAACCCCTGCTCCAGGAGGCTCTGCTCACACTCGGACATGTCCTGCCTGGCAGCTGGACCAGGCTCCTCACCTCAGCCCTCCGAGCTGCAGGGCAGAGGTGCTCATTCCAATGACCCAGCTGAGGGAGAGGGACTGGCCCGCTGCCACCCAGCTCCACGCAGAGGCAGCTTTCAATCTGAGCCTCTCAGATCCCACCACAGGGCCCTCTCCATCCCCCGTGTGGAGGGTGTGGTTCCCCAGACAGAGGCACATGTGGACAGCTCTCTGACCGTGTCAGGCCAGGGACCAAAACACCAGTGCTTCTCATCTCCACTTCACGGGTGAGGAAACAAACACTGAGAGGAAACACTTTGCTTGAGGTCCCAGAGGCTGGAAGTGGAGGAGCTGGGACTGGAACCTGGCAGCAGGCCTGGAGCCATCACGCTGGCCCTTCTCCAAGCTAACAAAAGGAAGAAGTTAGAAATGAATGTTTCCTGGGGCTGGGCGGTAAGAAGAGGTGGGGTTTGATGAGTGGGGGGGAAGAGGGAGCTACGGCACTGGCCTAGGAGGGACTGCATGGCATTCTGGGACTGTGGGGTGGTGGTGGGAGGTCACTAATGAGGCTCCCATGCAGAACTGAGGGTGTGGCAGATGGGGACTCGGAGATAAGAGTCGATTCTACCCACCCGCAGGCCTATCTGGAACGATCAAACCCATCTCGGAAAGGAAGGCCAGAAAGGTCACATCCCACAGCCACGAGTCACAGGGCCGGGGAGGGTGGCTGAGCCCAGCCTGGAGCGCCAGGGCCCTGTGATGCAGACTGGATCTGCATCTAGTGGGAAGGGAGTGGAGGTGGCGGAATGGAGGCCTGTTTGGCACCTGGCCGGGATTGGGCACCGCAGACGCAGAGCTGAGTCACACCCGAGCCCCAGCCCAGAGGAGCAGCTCACGGATACCCAACTGCCCCACAGGAGGACAGAGATGCTGACTTCCAAAGGCAGCTGCAAAGTACAGCTGCGGCTTCAGAGCAAGGCAGAGAAATCAGAACTGGCTGCCTGGAGGAGGAGGAGAGCATCGACAAAATTGAGGGGTGAAATCTGGGCAGGCAGAGCCCATGGCGGAAGTCACTCTAGGCAGGGGTCCCACATGAGCAGAAGGCTACCAAATGGGTGGCAGCATGGGATGCCAGAGCACAAAAGAGTGTAAGGGGTAAGGCTGTGACCAGGCTGCAGGGGCACAGCTAGGGTATGAGCTGCTTCCCTGTGCCCACCCAGACCGGGGGAAGGGCGGCGCATCCTTGCCTCTCCAGTGGACCCCTCCCCCACCCCCACCAAAGCAGCTCACAGGCTTTTGGGAACATTTTGCCATCTAGCAACAAATTTCATGCTTATTAACCCAAGTGATGGGAGGATGAAAGTAACCAGCTTTCTAGGGAGTCAACCCAGGACACAGCCATGCCAGACCCCAAAAATCCCCAAACATGATAATACAGAATTATGCATATGTATGTCATTACTATAACATGAATATGTCATTAACATCAATGTATTAAGAAATTGATATTTCTTCAAAATGACATATTGTTGTATACTTTCTGTGTATTATCTTAACACTTTTATTGAGATATAATTCACATGGCATACAACTGATCCATGTAAAGTGTACAATTCAGTGGTTTTCAGTATAGTTACAGGGTTGTGCAACCATCACCACAACCAATTTTGAACGTTTCCATAACCTCAGAAAGAAATCCTGTACCCGACTGCAGTCATTTCCATCCCCCTCCAATCCCCAGCCCCAGGCAAACACTCATCTACTTTCCGTCTCCACGGATTTGCCTATCCTGGACACGTCATATACACAGAATCATGTGAGCTTTTGTAGCTGGTTTCTTTCACTTAGCATGTTTTCAAGGTTCATCAGTGTTGTCACATGAATCAGTACTTTATTCCTTCCTATGAACAAAAAGTAGTCCACCGTATAGATATACCACATTTCACTGATCCATTCATCAGCGGAGGGAACGTTCAGGTTGTTTTCACTGTTTGGCTATTATGACACTAATGACACTGATGTACCAGCTGCCGTGTGGACATACGTTTTCATTTCTCTTGGGCAGATCCCTAGGAGAACTGCTGGGTCATAGGGTAACCCAATTCTCATATCACAGCGGACATCACTAGGTTGTCTGATCTTTCAAGGAAACGTGAAGCTGTTTAACAAAGCAGCTGTGCCATTTTACATTCCCACCAGCAGCTCTGAGAGTTCCAATGCTTCCACACCCTCGCCAACACCAGTCATTATCTGTCTTTTATTACTACAGTCGTCCTAGTGGGTGTGAAGTGCTATCTCACTGTGGTTTTGATTTGCATTTCCTAATGACTAACGATGCTGAGCATCTTCTCATGTACTTACTGGCTATTTGTAATTTGTGGAGAAATGTTCATTTATATCCTTGTCCATTTTTAAATTGGGTTGTTATTGAGTTTTTCTCAGAGTTACGTATTTTGAATTCAAGTCCCTTATCAGATACCTGATTTGCCAATATTTTCTCCATTCCGTGGTTTGTCTTTTTACTTCCTTGACACCTCTGAAGCACAAATCTTAATCTCCTATGAAGTCCAGTTTGTCTACTTTTTTCTTTTGCTACTTGTGCTTTTGGGCTTGTGTCTAAGAAGGCTTCGCTTAACTCAGGTCATAAAGATTGACTCCTGTGTTTACTTCAAGTGTTTTGGAGTTTTAGCTCTAACATTTAGATCTATGGTCTACTTTTATTTTTTATTATTTTTTAATTTATTTTTGAGATGGGGTCTCACTCTGTCGGCCAGGCTGGAGTGCAGTGGTGTGATCTTGGCTCACTGCAACCTCCGCCTCCTGGGTTCAAGCAATTCTCATGCGTCAGCCTCCTGAGTAGCTGGGACTACAGGCACGTGCCACCATACCCAGCTAATTTTGTATTTTTAGTAGAGACGGGGTTTCACCACGTTGGCCAAGCTGGTCTCGAACTCCTGACCTCAAATGATCCACCTGTTTCAGCCTCCCAAAGTGCTAGGATTGTAGGTGTGAGCCACCATGCCCGGCCCCCTATAATCTACTTTAACTTTTGTGTGCTGCTGTAAAGATACAGTTCAATCTCATTTGTCCACATGTGGACATTCAGTTGTCTCAGCATCATTTATTCCGTATTATTTACTTTTCCATTATATTAATGCTATTATGTAAACAACAATAGGAACTAGTTAACAGCAACAATTAGTAGCAATTAAGGTGGACTAGTTAAATGATTGATATGCATGAGAAAAAAAATATTAGTATTTTTATAACGTTTCTGTCCTCTGAGAAATAACTTTTTATTGGAATACTTAAATTTGACAGGCTATATTTTTTATTTTTTAGAGATGAGGTCTTGCTCTGTCACCCAAGCTAGAGTACGTTCAAGTGATCCACTGCCTCAGCCTCCTGAGTAGCTGGGACTACAGGCTCAAGCCACTGCACCTGGCTTATTATTTATGTTTTTAAAAAATAAAACATAGGCCAAGCGTGGTGGCTCACACCTGTAATCCCTTTGGGAGGCTGAGGCAGGAGGATCTCCTGAGCCCAGGAGTTCAAGAACATCCTGGGCAACATAGTGAGACCTCATCTCTACAACAACAAATTAGGGGCAACATAAGTGAGACTTCATCTCTACAACAAATAAAATTAGCTGGGTGTGGTGGCACGTGCCTGTAGTCCCAGCTACTCAGGAGGCTGTGGTGGGAGGGATCCCTTGAGCCCCAGATGCTGAAGCTGCAGTGAGCCATGACTGTGATACTGCCCTCTAGACTGGGTGACAGAGACCCTATCTCTAAATAAACAAACAAACATAAACACAATAGGATTAATGAAACGAACATTACTAATATTTAAATAAAAAATGTTTCTTTCTGCCCCAGGATACATTAGAACATTCTGCTCTGCTTCCTTTCCCACTGGTCTCTGAATTGCCTGAAGCCTTCATAGCCTTTAGGACATCCTTTTTAAAAAAAAAAAAAAAAAAAAAAGATGGAGTCTGGCTCTGTCATCCAGGCTGGAGTGCAGTGGCATGATCATGGCTCACTGCAGCCTTAAATTCCTAGGCTCAAACAATCCTCCTGCTTCAGCCTCCCACGTAGCTGACTACAGGCATACACCACTGCACCCAACTTAGAACATCTTTCTTTTAAATGCACTGGTAAAACCGAATAAAGTCAAACTTAAAACCCATTTGACTTGTCACTCTGTTTATTCAAAGCCCATGTTACACTGACTCCTGGTGTCAACCTAACACGATAACACCAAACTAAATATCCTCTCCACACAACCCTTGCACACAAAGTACTTTGGGTTTTATTTATAAGCACAGGTTTTGGGACTTGTAGGAATTCACGTCCAGCTCTCCAAAGATGCCCATCCGTTTTTGTCCAGGGGCTGGCTTTGGTGGACCAGCTGCTTGTCAATCAGGCCTTTACATTTGTAATTCATCAGATGGGCTATCCCTGTCTAAGATGCCCATCTTTTTTTTTTTTTTTTTTGAGACAAAGTCTCGCTCTGCTGCCCAGGCTGGAGTGCAATGGCACGATCTCTGCTCACTGCAACCTCCGCCTCCCTGGTTCAAGCGATTCTTCTGCCTCAGCCTCCCAAGTAGCTGGGATTACAAGCATGCGTCACCACACCTGGCTAATTTTTGTATTTTTAGTAGAGATGGGGTTTCACAACGTTGGCCAGGCTGGTCTCGAACTACTGATCGCGTGATCTGCCTGCCTTGGCCTCCCCAAGTGTTGGAATTACA
>NW_012120487.1:7432292-7446199 GCF_000951035.1 Colobus angolensis palliatus
CCTCCGCCTCCCAGGTTCAAGCGATTCTCCTGCCTCAGCCTCCCGAGTAGTTGGGATTACAGGCACCAGCCACCACGCCTGGCTAATTTTCATATTTTTAGTAGAAACGGGGTTCCACCATGTTGGTCAAACTGGAACTCCTGACCTCAAGTGATTCTCTCACCTCGGCCTCCCAAAGTGCTGGGATTACAGGCGTGAGCCACTACACCTGGCCAGATATTCATCATTTTTTAACACTCCAAAGCACACTGGATAATGTTATAAATTAAATTATAAAAAATGATTTTAAAGCACAGAGGTAATCTGAAGTTGCAAAACCCAAGGTGGAGTCCAAATATGTTACAGTTTTAATGAAGAAATTGAGAAACTCCTGTTTAACTTGACTGCCTTTTCTGGTGACATTTTTTTAGTTCTCAAGCATTAAATGGGTCATTATTTCTGCTGTATGAGTTTTTGTGGCCCCCTCCCCGTGATACCCAACAATCCACGTGTGGCTGGCTAGCCCTATCTAGGCTCCTCGGGGCTCCTTAAGAAGCATCAGACAGTACTGGCGAAACACTATATACATTTCTATTTTATTTTTTATGTTTCTTTTTTGAAACGGAGTCTCACTCTGTCACCCAGGCTGGAGTGCAGTGGCGTGATCGTGGCTCACTGCAACCTCCACCTCCCAGGCTCAAGTGATTTTCCTGCCTCAGCCTCCCGAGTGGCTGGGACTACAGACATGCACCACCACACCTAGCTAATTTTTGTATTTTTAGTAGACATGGTGTTTTACTATGTTGGCCAGGCTGGTCTTGAACTCCTGACGGATCCCAAGTGATCTGATCACCTCGGCCTCCTAAAGTACTGGGATTACAGGTGTGAGCCACCGTACCCAGCCTATGTATTTATTTTTTATTTTTATTTTTTTGTTGCTGAGATGGTGAGGATGTGTCGCTTTGTTATCCAGGTTGGTCTTGAATTCGTGGCTTTAAGTGATCCTCCCACCTTGGCCTCCCAAACTGCTCTGATTACAGGCATGAGCCACCGTGCCTGGCCTCTATTTTATTGTAATTCCTTTTTCCATTCTCATCTCAATGCATTTCCAAATTAGAGAAGGACATCCTTCTTGTCTCGCACTTTAAAAAATAGCAGTTTCCACGGCAAGCCAACGTTTTAACATCTTTTCTATGGCCAGCAATGATAGTCATCTTGTGGAAATGTCTGAGGCATTCTCCTGTCTGTAAAGTCAAAGATCTCATTAAGTACTTCGGCATGTTTTGAGGAAACTGAAAAGTGACCCAAAACTTTCATTATGAAAGCTGGTATCACAGGTAAGCAAATCACACCCCTTTGTGACAGTGTTGGGCACAAGGTGTGAACATTTAGCAGGTAAGACGTTTTCATTTTCATCGGTAAGAAGCTTATGGACTAAACGAAATTTGCTCAAATTAACTGTGTACTGTCTGCCAAATATGTAGATAAATGAGCAAAGTCTAGGTTGTATTTGGACAAGAGAACAACAATCTCCTACGTCTTCAGTGGCTTCACTAAAATCTTCACAGAAATCGAGCAGATGATGTGAAACTCCAGTTTTCAAATCAACATACCTAAGAGCTGGCGGAAACGTGTCGCCATGACTCGAGGCACACCTTCAATGCTCTCGGAAGCATGACTGTTGGAAGGATCAGACAGGGTCAGCACTGCTGTAAAGGGGCAATGCATCCGTTACCAAAAGTCCCTCTTCCCTTTGGTTCACACACAGGACTTTTAGTTTGTAGCCTCCGAATTGGGAAATGTAACCTTCCTGGTTTGCAGTGCAATCAAGGGAACAAGATGATAATGGTGTCCATTCAAGGAGTATGCCCAAGCTAATTCCGCAACCGCTGATTTTGACTGAGAACTGCTGTCTCTTTGGAGGTCAACAAAATCTTGATTTAGAAAGATATGCCTCAGACTTCAGAGACTCAATGTCCAATGTGCCTCCACCTCCCCTTCTCCACAAGCCCAATCCCACATTCTTTTCTGCACACCACGCGGTACATTCTGTTTGGACTCTTTCCTCCCAAATTCAGTTGTGTGTGTCCTTGCAGCTGTCATTCAAGTCACATGGTCATTTAAACTTATTTCCCAGCGATGCCTAGGTCACGCCAGTGCTGGCATTGTCACCGTTCTCATTTTCATCATCTGAACTCTTAGGAAATACAATCACAACATTCACGATGTCAAAACTGAAACCAGCACCGTCTAGACAAAAAGCCCAACACTGAATCTGCAGCAGACTCCTAGGCGGGTGCTGCTAACGTGCATGACTGCAGTGCATGGATCTGCAGCCTGAGTGATGTGATCCATGGTGAATCACAAGTCCTGATGCCAGCATCCACGTCAGGAAACATGGCGACAGTGACCACTCGAGGCAGATCGTCTACGCCATTTCCATCCGATGCTAGAAACAGTGTTGTCATCCCTCTGTGTGGGTTTTATACTTTCCACCCAACCTTCTGCATCACTGACAAAACCCATGACTTTTTGTGTCCTGGGATTCCTCAGGACGTATGGCTTTTAGTGTTAAGAGCCAGATGCTTGGTCACACCAGTGAGGACCCTGGCGAAGGAGGCAGGCCAGAGACCCTCCCTCAGAGGGCTGCTGGGAGAGAAAATGTAGGCAATATCCAGCACGGGGCAGCCCACGTTTGGGGTTTAACATGTGGGGTGATCCGGGTGTCACCTCAGGAACAAAGCCAACAAAACCAGAGTGCCCCAAAAGGCCCCACCCCCTCAACCAGACCAAAGCCTCACAATATGAGGCCCCAGGCCCACTCTCTGGCTCTATAGTCCATAGACCTTCTTTCCAGACCCTGAGCTCCTGGAGGGGCAAGGCTGAACAGGTTCACCTGAGGCCTGCATGGAGGAGGAAGGGAAGGAACTGGAATGGAAGGGTTGCCTGTGGAGGGGAAGCAGATCAGGCCCTGTCCTCAGGGAACTCCTGCTGGGTGAGGAGACAGGCTGCAGCTGACTAACCAAGTCCCATCCAGTGGGTGCAGGAGACACAGAAGGAAGTAGGGCAAGAAGGAATCAGAAATGGGGAAATGTGAGCTGCAACATCACCCAAGGGCTGCAACTCTGAGAGGCAAAGAAGCTGCCAGGTATTGGAGTTCCAGAGCTCCTGGCAGCAGCACAGGCAGGCAGGTCCCCCAGTGAGCCATGTCCCTTTGCTGCTGGCTCCACCCTCAGCTCCACAGCCCCAGAAAAACAGGCCCAGGAGGAGAAGGATTGCCCGGGCCAGCATAGCCAGTCAGCTGGGCAGAGACCAGGCCAGACCCCACCTGCAGTCTGGCCCTTCTCCCACCGGCACGGCAGGAGGTGGCAAGTCCCAGCAGCACAGCCCGCACCCTGGCTCTAACCAGAGGGTGGGTATTGTCCCACCCCTTCCTCTCCCACCCCCTGCTGCCTATGAAATGGGAACTGAGTTGCCCAAGAGTTAATCACTTTTCTGACAGTTTATTTTATTCATCTTTGGTAACAAATGGCTGAAATCAATTAAACTTGCTTTCCCCTCAGCTGATGAAGTTAATTATGATTTGTTATGGTGTCTGATATGTAAATTATTAGAAAGCAGACTTACGTTGGACCGGCTGCCTCCAGGCGGCACCGGATTAATCATTGTGTAGATGTTGTCACTGGAATTTGTTGAATCTGTAGAACAGTGGAAACCCACAAGTCGGGGTGATTAATTCGTTTCTTAATTAAAACAAACTCATGGCACTTGAACTCATTCTTTTGTATTTTATCACCTAAAATTTCCTCTAAGTACCACCATTTTCTGGCTAATTTGTATTTAATGAAGATTCACAAAGTTTTTAATCACAGAAAATTCAACTGTGAAAACCACTCAACCCCAGCAGTGTGGACACGGCACAGGGGGATTACAGGTTCAAATTCTTGTCTCCCCACCCTACACCAAATCTGGTCCCCAGACACTGCCTGGGACAACATGGGGGCAGCAGAACCATGACCTGTGCTCTCCCCCCACGACCCTACAAAGTGGTTTTAATCCAATCAGGGAAAGGGAAACATGGCAAATTACCCAGAGGCCATCCTGCCAGGCTGATGGGGCAGGAGGGAGAGGCAGGGATGGGGCTGGAGACACATTCACATATGGAGTGGGTGCATGTGGCCCAGTCGGAATGTAGGTCATGCAGCTCATCAAAATGCAGCAGCAGAAAGAGACAGCCGGAGCGGGAGCCCAGGATCCCGGCTGCGGCCAGCTCCACCCCTGCAGCCAAGCAGCTTCCCTGTTATGGGGAGCTGAGGAGGGGAGGGGGCGGGGGAGAGTCCCCTCCATTTCCCCAATTAGCCAAAAAAAGTCTCCAGCTAAAACGTTTCTATCAGGAGCAGGCACCGTAATTCTTGGGCAGAAATCCAGCTACCTCTCACTTTTTATTTTTGGGGTGGGTAAGGATCGTATGTTGAATTCCTTCTAGCTGGCTGGTACGCTATTCTTAGCTGGGAAAGAAACATAACTGTGATGCTGTGTGTGTGTGTGTGTGTGTGTGCGTGCGCGCGTATGTGTGCGCACATGCCCACGTGTGTGCACGCATGCCCTCTTTTGTTTAAAGAAACAGGGAGGGCTGGGTGCGGTGGCTCACGCCTGTAATCCCAGCACTTTGGGAGGCTGAGGCGGGTGGATCACCTGAGGTCAGGAGTTCAAGGCCAGTCTGGGTAACTTGGTGAAACCCCATCTCTACTAAAAATACAAAAATTAGCTGGGCATGGTGGTGCATGTCTGTAATCCCAGCTACACGGGAGGCTGAGATAGGAGAATTGCTTGAGCCCAGAAGGTGGAGGTTGCAGTGAGCCGAGATTACACCATTGCACTCCAGCCTCGGTGACAGAGCGAGACTCCGCCTCAAAAAAGCAAAAAGGAGAGAAGGGATCTCCTATATAGAGGACCAGAAGCCAGGAGCTATGGAAACTCGAAAGGTAGCATGCCTCAGAATCCTGGTCCCAGGATGCCAGAACTCCAAAGCCCCTTTTTGAGTCATCTGGGGAAATGCCCACCCCGAACAGGGTTCTTCCCAACAAGAGGGGTTCAAGGACAATGAGAACCCCTGTTCCCGGACTGCTCTGCTCAGCCCTGTCCTTTATGCAGACGCATCAGAGAAGAGGAGTAGGTTAGCGTCATCAAGGGACTCCTGCCCCCTAAATGCCCAGTGGAAGATGTGCTGCTCAGGAAGGAGTGGCTGGTAAGCTTTGGCTCTGCAACAGTGCCCCCCGCCCCAGGACTCTCTGGCAACATGCCCCACTCCCCACCACCAGACCCTCCACTTTCCCCTGAAGCGCTCTTACCTGCGGGACTGGGCATAATGGGTGTTCCTGGAGGGCCGCCACCACCAGGGGGTCCCTGAAGATGAGAAAAACTGACATCAGATGCCCACAGTGGTGACGAACGTGGGGAGGGGCCAGCATCCTCCCTCCCTGGTCAGCAGCAACTGCTCGCCCTGGGTCCAGCCGCTGTTCATCTTGCTACACCCCCAGTGCTCACTCAGGGACAAAGTACTTAAGCTTGAGAAGGGGACTTGGATGTCCCCCATACCTTTCTTCAGACCAAGAGGCCCCTGTGGGTGTGTGTGACTGCATTATGTGCTCACAGGCATGCCCCCTGGAGAGGCCGGCGGTGGACGCCAGGCAGCCCACTGGCCAAGCTCCCCAGAAGGCAACTCCACCCCCAGGTCTGGTTTGGGGATTTCTGGGCCACCTCGGGTCTGTACAGATGACTGAATATTGACAGCAAGTTCTAGCAGTTTAGAACCTCTACTCAGAAGAATGTGTGAAAGGGAAAGAAACGGGGACCCCAGGCAGTTCTCTTGCACACTCAGTCCCATGTGGCTAGACAACACAAGGCCCCAAACCCACACACTTACCACATAGGTACCAGGTGATGAGGAGGAGTATGGAATCTAAAAACAAGATGGCAGGGAGCCCCGTGTCAGAGTCACTGAGTGCCCTCAGCTGCCAAACCTCCCTGAGGACACGACCCACTCTTCACAGGAAAGACATCGCCACCCAGTGAGCTGGCCGCCTGCTTGGTTCCCCTGGGAGGGCTGGGACATGGCTGAAGCCCAGTTCTCTCTGCTATACTGAACCGACCCTGAGACCCTGGTCTCTTACTCCCCATCCTGGGAGGGAGCCACAGACACAAGGAAGACACAGGAGGCCCTGCGGTTTGAGAGGACAGTAAACAGCTTTACCCCACATTCCTCTGGCCTTCACTCCACTGCCTGTGCTGAGCCCTTACCCGCACCTTCCAGCCCTGCTGGGGAGGAGGAGATGGGTAGGGGCCTCCACTCTGAACAGTACTCTCTGAGCCCAGGTTCTTAGCTTACTCCTTCAGGGCAGGGGTGGAGCCCTTGATGACCCCTGCACATTACTGCCAGGCCTCCATCTCCACACGGCCTTCTCTCTAGAAGCATCAGGAGAGTCCTGCTGCATCTCCCCTTCCCTGTGACACCTACACCTAGGGACAGTAGCTCCCCTGCACCCAGAACCCCTCCCCTGACAAATATCACCCCACCAGACCTAGGTACTCACTGAGTTAGCACTGTTAGGATTGGGCCAGGGTCTGCCAGCTCCCGGGCCCCTGGGAGAGGGAGAAAGAGATGTGAACAATGAAAAAGGTGCTGTAAACTCCAAGGGGTGGAGGCAGCAGGGGCAGAAGGGAAGGGCTGAAATAACCAACAGGAAGTCCTTCCTACAGCCCTGGGGTTTAGAGCCTTCTGGTTCGGGGCAGTAATGGGTAACTTCATGGATGGAAATCTATGAATTGCTTTAAATTACAGGTAAACTTTTCAAAATATATAAAATTAGATATATGTAAAATTCCTTCTGCATGTGCATTTTCCTAGGAAAGGAATCCACATTCTCACAACAGGGTTGAAGATCACAAATGCACAGAGAATAGTGGCTGAACTGTCCAGGGGTTCAACTCTTGACCCTGCCACTGAAAGGTATGTGAGCCTGGGAAAGTTACTTCACCTTTCTGTGCCTTGGTGACCTCCTCTGTAAGGGGAGTATAATAATAACCGCGTCAGGCCGGGAGCAGTGGTTCACACCTAGCACTTTGGGAGGCCGAGGCGGGCAGACCATTTGAGGTCAGGAGTTCAAGACCACCCTGGCCAACACAGTGAAACCCCGTCTCAACTAAAAATACAAAAATTGGCCAGGCATGTTGACGGGAGCCTGTACTACCAGCTACTCACGAGGCTGAGGCAGGAGAATCGCTTGAACCCGGGAGGGGAGATTGCAGTGGGCCAAGACTGTGCCACTGTACTCCAGCCTGGGCAACAGAGTGAGACTCGGTCTCAAAAAAAAAAATAAAAGTAATCACGGCATAGGGTAATCATGAAGATGAGGTGAGCTGATGCACGCAGCATGCCCGAACTGTGCCCGGCACACAGAGGCACTCTATGAGGCTGAGCTCTCATCACCAGGATCATCAATATCTTCATATTACCGAGGAGGAGACTGAGATTCAGAGAGGTACCAGCAATGACCCCTTATCATGAGTCTCCAGGGTGCCGGCAGAGAGTGGGGGAAGACATGGGCTGAGTCACTGGCCGGGTCGTTTTTGCCTTACATGTTAATCCCGGGCATGGCGGGGCCGAGGGAGTTGGGTGGTGGTCTCATGCCGCTGCCATAATTCTGCAACGATAACCAAGGGTCAGTCTATGAGAAGGAGAAGGGAACCAGAGAGAGGAGGAGGGAGGAGAAACAAACAGACAAAACATAGTGAGAGGGTTAGTCTGTGAAAAGAATCGATGAGAAAAAATAATACATTCTTTCAAAAACAGTGGGGTGGGTGGGAACCAAGTCGCAGGGATCACAATGACAAGCCAGCACAGAGGGACAGTCACAACATTCAATGCATTTTCAGGGCTTTCAAGATGAAGTTCTCAAAAGCATGTGGGTATCCAGCAAGCTGCTGCCCTCTCTGGGCTCCCACGATGTCATCCTGTACCTTCCCCATGGGCTCAGGCAGGTAAGAGGGGATGGACTTGGTCTTGGAATCCACTAAGAGGCTCTGGGGTGAGGAGACAGGGAGGCGAGGGGTGGGTGTCAATACGGATGTGAGCGGGCACTCCTGAGAAGCCTGTCCGGGGCTGGTGCAGGCCCAGGCCCAGGCCCAGCACATACAGACACCTGCCCCAGGTCCGGGTGATAGTCCTACCCCACCCATGTGTCAGCATCAGAGGCCATCCACAAAGATGATGCTGGGAAGCCGGAGAAAACTCCATTTCTGCACTCAGAGGGATCATCATTACGTGTGTGTGAGATTTTTTTTGTTGTGCTTTTGAGATAGCGTCTCGTTCTGTTACCTAGGCTGGAGTGCAACAGCGCAATCACAGCTCACTGCAGCCTTGACCTCCTGGGCTCAAGCAATCCTCCCACCTGAGCCTCTCACGTAGTTGGGACTAGAGTCATGCACCACCATGCCCAACTATTTTTTGATTTTTTTTTTTTTTTGAGATGAAGTCTCACTCTTGATGCCCAGGCAAGAGTGCAATGGCACAATCTCAGCTCACTGCAACCTCCACCTCCCAGGTTCAAGCAATTCTCATTACTCAGCCTCCCAAGTAGCTGGGATTACAGGCACCCACGACCTTGCCAGGCTAATTTTTGTATTTTTAGTAGAGACGGGGTTTCACCATGTTGGCCAGGCTGGTCCCGAACTCCTTACCTCAGGATCCACCCACCTCGGTCTCCCAAAGTGCTGGGATTACAGGCGTGAGCCACCACACCCGGCCTGCCCAGCTAATTTTTAAGTTTTTTGGTAGAGATGGAGTCTCACTTCGTTGCCCAGGCTGGTCTCGAACTCCAGGGCTCAAGTGATCCTCCCCCTTCAGCCCCACAAAGTTTTGGGATTACAGGTGTGAGCCACTGTGCCCAGCCAATGTTTGAGAGAGAAGTCTACACAGAACTCACAAAGTCCCAGCAGTCCAGATTCAGCTCAGGATGGCCCACTGAGGCACAGCGGGGTGGGTCACAGGCACCAGGCCTCTTACCATACGCATCTCCTGCTATATAACCAGGCCAGTGTTGCCCGTGACCCTCTCTCCAAGTGTCATTTTCCCTAGTCACACATGCCTCGCTTCCCTGCTCCCCTCATGGCGGGCTCCTACTTGTCCTCCAATACTCAGCTCCAACAGCAGCTCCTCTAGGAAGCCCTCCTGACACCCCACCCCTCGGGGCTGACTCCTCCATCCGTTACTCCCACAATGCCTTCTAACCTCCCTCCCCTGCCACCATGCCACACTGGGTTCTGATCATGGCCACGTGTCTGTCCATCTCCCATCTCTCCTAGTGGACTCCAAGTGCCCTCTGAAGGTGGGGCTGTGTCTTGATGATCACAGCCCCCCGCCCCATGCACCCAGTGGCACAGACTGGTGCTCACTACGCCGACACTGAAGCAATCAATGAAGGACTGAAGAAGGGAATGCATGGAGACCAAAGGGAGCCTGGCTGCAGCTTAAGCTCTGCCCTTGTAGGAGAACTTGAAGTAGGTTGCTAGAATTTTGACGGCAAAGGAACAGCCAGCATTCACTGCCCTTTACGGAGTGCATGACATACTTTATGTAGTCTCTCATTTGATCTGTATGAAAACTCCAGGAGGCTGGTATTGTTCCCACTTTACAGAAAAGGAGAATGAAGGTCTGAGGGAGAAAGTTTTGCCTCAAGTTGCAGTGAACAAATGGACAGCTAGGATTTAAACCCCTATCTGCCGGCCCCCAGATTCTGTCTGCTTAGCCAAGCAACTGGTGGGAGGCGCGTGGGAAGGGGGACAGAATGGGAAGACGGAGACTTGGAGCTGACACACACAGAGCCAATGTCGGGCTGATGGTGGGTTCTGCATCCAGGGATCATCTCCCAGATCTCACCATCCTGGGGCCGCCGGCTCCGCTTGCTCAGCCACTGAGGGGCTTGGAGTCTAGAAGAATGTCCAGACAAGATGCAGAGGATCACAGGAGCAATGCTAGGCTGGCTGACAAAGAGCCAGACCCAGAGCCAGAGAGGGCAGGGCCTGCCTCACCCCACGGCTGCTTAGGGCATGGGCTTCAAGCAAACAGTGGCAGCCTTGGGGGAATGTGCTGGGGCCAAGCCCACTCTACCACGGGGTAAAGAGCAGAGCAGAACTCAAGACCGGAGGTCAGAACACAGGAAGGCTGGCCTTGGTTTGGCTGCCTGCTGGTGACGATGGGCAAAACACCAAATGACAACAGTGCTTACTCCATGCCCAGATACACCACAGACTGTGTTACACTGCCTACAATTAATTGTCACAATGACCCCTTTCCTCCACCCACTTGAGAGACCAGAAAACTGAGGTAGAGAGGAAGAATGATGACCCCACCGTGCAGCTGTGAGTGGCTGAGCTGGGGCAAAGCCCTGCAGCATGGCTCTGGCTTTAGAGCCACAATCCCCTCTGCTCTGCTGCCTTGTCTACAAAATGGGGACAAAGAGCCCCATGTGTTTCCAACCTTGCAGGTCTCCAGTGGATCAAATGAAACAATGGTTCTGAAGTGCCCCGTAAGCCCCAGGAGGTGTGCACTGATTTGGGATGTCAGCAGCAGAACAAACACCAAAGCCCTTAATGCTGCCACAGCATCGCAGAAGCTCGGGTCTCAAAGGGCCTTTTCTAATCCCCTCTACAAATCTCAGCCTCATCTCCCCACCTGCTGCTCCAGGACAAGCAGCTTGTCACCTCCCCAGGCCTTCTCTCCACTCTGTGTACAGGCCAGCTGACTAGATAGGTCTTCCAGATGGAGTTCTTTTCCAGGACTGCAGCCGCCTCTCCCATCCAGGAGAAAGGCCTGCACCTCACAGCGAGAGCGGAAGCCTGGTATGTGTCAGCATGGAGTGGGGTGAGAGGAGACGACAAGTAGGCGCTCACTCCATAAAGCCCTCCTGACATGCAGTGTGCAGCTCTGAGCTGGGAGGTTCCGAGTGCACTATCCTGTTGCTCCTGGCCCTGTCCAGCCTTCAGGGGCCTCTCCAAGAGTTGGCATGGCAGCTTCCTAGAGGGAGTTTCTCCACCAGTCCTGCCGCCTATAGAGGCAGAGACCCTGAAGGGCCACTTGCACCTCATCATTTCACAGATGACAACTTGGAGGCCCAGAAAGCCAGAGACATGTCCAAGGCCACAAAGATGTCAGGAGCAAGTAACAGGCTGAAATTTGGTTTGCAGGGAAGTTTTCTCACATAGGGCAGGAACGCCTAGAAGTTCAGACTCAGTAGAAATGGACTCCCTCTTTGGCCAGCTCCTGCCTGCCTGCAGCACCACATGGCTGGAGGTGATGACGGTGAAGCTGTGCAAGGGTCAGTTACCAATCAGATATCCCTCTGCCATCGGCACCACTCTGCAGGGGCAGGGGCGGCTGGGCAGAGGGGAGGAGCCTCCAGTGCAGCTGTGGGGCTGGACACATTCATGGGGCCTGTCTTCCCTAACCCCTCACCCTAGTCCCCACTTGGGTGCCCCAGACCCTGGGCAGAGGGCCTAATCCATACTCAGGAACAGTGCAGGCGCCCCGACCACTGTCTCAGCTCTGTACTCCGCCGGGTCCGCAGGGAGAAAGGACCAAGCAGCTGGCTGAAGCTGGAGCCTGGAGGTGGTGACTGCTGCTCCCTCCTGCCACATCCTCAGAAGGCTTTTGAGGTGCCCACTATGTTTAAACCTGGATCTGCCAGCCCCCAGAGTCTGCATTCTTAGCCGAGCATCTTGTAGGAGGCAGGTGAGGGGGGGACCACCCAGTGCTGTAATTACCTTAGGGGACGGCTCTCCTAGTCTTTAGGACTCACCTACCAGAGTGGACTTGAGGCTGTCCAGGCCATTCTCTGGGCAGTGGGGGCCTGGCCATCTCATGCAGGACACCCCCCAGCGGCCACCAGAGTTAAGTTCCTCAAGGGGCCCTTTTCTTTCCTCACCAGCCCGAGGTGCTCAGGGCCAGGATTAATGACCTACCCCTCTCTTTTGGGGGCCTCTGCTCAGTGTCACCGAGCTTGGACTGGCCCTGGATCAGCCCCAGGAGATGGGGGCAGCATAGGATCGTTCCAGGGGCTGTGGATTCTCTCCTTCATCTGAACTCTCAAATGCAGACAAACCAGGATAGTGACCTGATTCTACTCTGTCCTGGCTTCAGCCACTACCTGAATACCAGAAACGCCAACAGGTCGGTGGCTCGGAATCGGCACCCGGGAGTCTGGGAGCTACTGCACTTCTGACGGGGGCTGGCCTTCTCTCTCCTAAGTTCGACCAGGGGCGCCTAAGTTTTAGCTTCATCCCATTAGAATTCACTTTCGAAACACTAGGATGAGAGGTTACTACCTGATACTGACATACATAAAACTTTTTGGAAAGAAGAGTTCTAAGTGGAAGTACTATCTCCTTTCTGGCACTGACACTTTACAAAATCAGAGTAAAATCTGTCTGAAGCACTGAGGATGAAGGACAGGGTGATGCCTGCACTGCTGGTTCCTTTGAGACATTTAGGCTGACATGTGACACAGACTCACAAAATACAATGTCACTCCATTTGATTTTGAAATCAAGTAGCCCTTGACCACACTGTACCTATTCTTTGTTCAGAAAGTTCTGGAGTGGTCACTGGCTAAAAGCAATCTAATTCCTGGCTACAAATGACATGCCGATGGTCTCCCACCTTTGCGCCTGGTCTCAGCACAGCACTGTGTGTGTAGTGGCACTTACTCTAGGCTGAAGGGGCTGGCCTGACAGCCCGGGGTTTTGGCAGCAGGCAGGGCTCCCTCCCCCAAGCTCAGGGCCTGCGGGAAGGGGAAGGGATCCACAGGATATCATGCGGGGACTTCAAGTTACATTTCACAGCTGCTATTTCGCCCGCCTTCCAGTAGCCCCATGAGGCCATCACTTGCGGCCCATTTTGCAGATGACGAACTGGAGGCCCAGCCAGGCTAAGCTGCTGTCAAGACTGCTTTCCAGAACTAAGTTCTGAGCCAGCCCCTGTCCTGTCCATAGGGCATCACCCTCAGGGGAGAGAGAGAAAGGGCCTGGGGAACAGGGACACTCTGCCCTCTCCCTACTCTCCACCTCAGAGTCCAAAACTGCCAGGCTCTGCCGGGCCCAAGATGAGCCCTAGCTGACCACAGACCCTGTAATCCATCCTGTACCATCAACCTTGTCCGGGCCCAGTGCTACCTCAATGCCAAGCTTTCCTGACCCCAGTGATGGGCCAGCGCAGACACCCTGGGTTGCTTCAAGGGACGTTTGGCTCTGGGATTTAATACTTACCCCACCCAGAGGAGTACAGGAAACATGGGTGAAGCACTTTAGAGTTTCCACATTGATAAAAGTAAAATAAAGAGCAGGAGAGACACTTCCAGAGCTCCCGAGGTTGGCAAGGGTGTGTAATGTAAACAAAGATGGGTGAGCCTCTCCCTCTCCTGCTGGAGCCACTCCTGGAGTCTAAGGGGAGCTCCACCCCTTGGACAATGCTTGGGTGAGGCCAGGAGAGTCTCAATGCACAGCCTCAGCCTCTGGGACCCTCACTTCTTTAAAGTGTGCCAAAGAGTGTGCTGGACTACGGCTCAGGGGCAGATGTGATGAGACATCCACCATGCCCAGAGGAAGTCCTGAACTACCATAACACCCTGCTGCTCTCGAACAGCCTGACATCTATTCCCAGCCTTTAGAATCTCAGTGTTACGATGGTCCAAACAAACTGTTAATGACTTTGCCAGGAAAAAAAGAAGAAGAAATTAAAAGCAATCACCAAACCCAAGCAACTAGAGGCCTAAACATTGGTTTTAAGTCCCTGAAGTTGGAAAACACAAATATCTTCCTAAGGGGGGAGCACCCTGTGGCCAGCATCACATCGAGAACTTGACTTGGCCGGGCAC
>NW_012120487.1:7446564-7475071 GCF_000951035.1 Colobus angolensis palliatus
AAATATTTTAATTTTTTAAAAATAAAAATTAAAAAAGGAATTTGATTCCTGCTAAAAGAAAAAAAAAAAGGAACTGGACACTGGACCCTGCTCCTTCCAGCAGCCCTCCAGGTCAGGCACCGTTCTTATTCCCATTTTACAGATGCAGCTGCTGAGCGTCAGAATCCACGGGCTGGGCGGTGGCATTCAATTTTCCCTCCTCAGATTCCATCCTCCTGAGTCACACAGACCCCGTGACATCTGACAATCCAAGGCCACTGCTGATTTCTACACCAATAAAATGTGACTGCTGTGCGGCTCAGGCTGTGGGGAGCGAGAGCTGCATCTGACTCAGGAGAGGGGAAGCTCTGCTCCTACCCTGCCCCCCACCCCCTTCCCTAGGCAGGCAGCCCTGCAGAGGTCAGCTCCAAGTGTCTGCCAGGCAGGAAGGGGCCACTCTGGTAGCTTACAAGGAGCTAGCAGAAACATGAATTTTGGAGGATTTGAGGAAGGAACAAAACTAGAGTACTGGAGCTGAGACTACTGCGGGCTTGCTTCCTTTTAGGATTATGGGGCTGGCAGAAGACAAGGACCTCCCTAAAATCTTTCACCACCACAGATGTTCCAATCACCACTGAGAAGAAAGCGGTGGCTTGGGCTTGCTGTGAATACAATTCTGGGATGGAGCAGAGGGCTGTGGTTCTGTGGGGCAGATGCCTCTCCCTACAAAAGGGAGCACATGTGGGCGGGAATGGGGAGGGCACTACTCCACCCCCAGGGGACCCAGAAACCAGTGCAGGGGGTCCAGAGAGTCCTGAACACCTGCATGCAACTGAGCAAGCGACCAGTGCAGCGGACTCCAGGCAGAACAGAAAAGAAGGGAAAGAACACCTGAGAACAAGCCCCTTGCCTTATTCAGATTTCCAGCTTCCTTTAGTCAGGGGCTAGAGAATTCCCAGGGCGAGTGGAACATCGCGAACGCTCTGACACGGCTACTACAGGAAACAGAGCCACATGCAAACATCCAGAGGGCTGGGGGTAAGCAGCAAGATGGTTCCACAGCAGAACACCTGTCAGACCTTTTCTTGGACACCCCTACCTGGGGTTGCGGAGCTGGCCACAAGGGGCGACGACTTTGTTGTGACCGCAAGAGGTACGTGAGGGCACCTGAAATGCTTTCTTCCAATGGCTTCTAAACTGCCTTTGTGGCAGCGGAGCCCTCTGCTCAGAAAGAATCCCGGCTGAAGTGGGTGCTGGGGTCCTGCCAGCGTGGCCCCCTCTCATCAGAGAATCATGGACACAGTCCTCATTTAACAGGTGGGGAAACTGAGGCCTGCTGGGGCCCACAGAGGTCAAAGTGAGTCATCCAAGGACAGACGCATGCTGAGCTGCAGGCAGAGCTAGGAAGGCCACTCATCCGCCCCGCCTCTGGGACACAACCAATGCTGGCCCTAAGCCATCTCAAGTCTACCTCACCCAGGGGAGGCAGCTCTGGGGTTCAGGAGCTCCCTGCCCTTCAGACCCCATGATAGGATACTGCACCCCAAAAGGGTCTGCCAACTAGAAGGCCTCAGCTGTCCCCTTTTTCCTAGCTCCCTGGGGGAGAGGGGCCTCAACTCTGCCTGTCATCCGCGAGGGGCTACCCTGGGCAGCGCGTGAGGCCAGCCTGCCACAGAAGGGGACAGGAGCAGGGGATATGGCCATGCCCTTCCTCTCACCCCTGCGAACTGAGAGATGTGGGAGACTGACAGCATGGAAAGAGGAGAGAAGGCGGGTGCACAGAGATGGCCAGGGAGACAGACGGACAGACAGGCGGTGGTTACCTGTGGGCCAGGACCCATGGGCCCCATGCCTCGGGGAGGGTTCATTCTCTGCATTGATCCTCCCATGTTGGGGTGGCCTGCGTGAGAGAGGAGGCGTGCCATGGGGTGGCAGGAGTCGAGGGAGGAGGAGCCCCTCCTGGCATCCCCAGCCACCCTAGGCCCACGCTGCCCTCTCTACCTTGTTGTCGTGTGGGATCCATGGAATTGGGCAGCAATGGCTGTGTCCCAGGAACTCCTCCTGGAGGCTGAAAGAGATGCAAGACACAAGCTGAGCAGTTGCTCCGGAGCTGCTGGACATGGGGAGAGGCATCTACCTGTCCCACCCAGTTCCCCACCTGACCACGTGGGGCCACTCATGGCCTCCCTGAGACCACTTCTGCTACCTGCCGACGGGAGAAGGTCACCCCAGGCCTACCCGTCAGCTTGAACTGGTGTTAGCTAAAACCATGTCATTGTTTAGGGGGCTCTGTGGGAGGGAAACCGTCACCTCGTCCTGCTGTCTTGGGGTAGGGAGTCTGGGTACCTATGAGAGCTCTGAAATGAGGCAGGGGACCAAATTCTCTAGGTCTTGCTCTGGCTGCAGCACCGACCACCTTGTTCTCAGAGGCAGCAGTGCCCACTCCCCCTCCTTCTGCCCAAATCCCATCTTGCCTTTGTCTCACAGAGACACACCTCATTTTAGCTCTACTTCCAAATTACGGGGACTGAGACACCCACTACCTAAAATCCTATCACTGTGGGAAGCCCTGTTTAAAGGGGAACAGAGGATGAGGAGGATTTTAGGTTTGAGATGGGGAAACTGAGGTCACAGGCCTGAGGAATCCCAGTCACAGGTTGCAGAGCCAAGTAGCACCCAGGTTATATCCCATCAGCTTCTACAATATGGAATGCCACCCAGCCCCGGGGTGGGAGAGGTGGTCACTAGGAGAGGGGCAGGGGTACTGCACGAGAACCCGGCTCCGGAGCTGGGGCCATCGGCGGTGCTGGTGTGGTTGCTAATGAGAAAATAAACGCGGGGGCCACAGGTTTCCTGGGTGAACACTTGGCCCACCCGCTGTGAAAACCTATTAAAAGCGATTTACTTGAGACTGAAGTTATTTCAGCTGCAACTGGAAAAACAGAGTAGGATTTGCTGGGGGAACTTTGTTTCTAGGACCTCATCCCTTAGGGCTAAATACCAGCCTTTGCCTTTGAGAGGAAAAGCCTTTGGTGATGGCTGGTCATCTTTCCCTATTGGCAGGTGCCAGTGCTGCTCAAAGGCTGGGCATCTGTGACAGGGGTCTGTCCTCAAGGGCCCCCAGCCCAGGCTGTGCTGCTGTGGGGGAGGTTGAGTGGGGAGCTCCTCTGCCTTGAGCTCAATGGTGAACTCCAAACCGGTTTTGGAAAGAGGTGGTGGAAAGCGAAGGGACAGACTGTCACTGATTTCCCCAGCTTCAGAACAGAACAGGGGAGCAGGTGGGTGTGGTTAAGGTGCGAGAGGACTGTGTGAGGGCCCAGGGAGTGTCTAACGTTCACGAAGTAGAATTGGTTTTTGTTTTGTTTTGTTTTTTAAGACAGAGTCTCTTGCTCTGTTGCCCAGGCTGGAGTGCAGTAGTGTGATCATAGCTCACTGCAGCCTCAAACTCCTAGGCTCAAGCAATCCTCCTGCCTCAGCCATCCCAAGAGCTGGGACTACAGGCACGCGCTGTCACACCTGGCTAATTTTTAAATTTTTTGTATTGATGGGGTCTCACTATGTTGCCTAGACTCCTATTAAACTCCTAGGCTCAAGTAATCCTCCTGTCTCAGCCTCCCAAAATGCTGGGATTACAGGTGTGAGCCTCTGCGCCTGGCCCACAAAGTGGCAATTAGCACCTGCTGTTTCCGTCTGCCTGGGGGGGCTCAGTGTCTTTCCAATCCCTGGATTTTAGTTGTTCCGGCCTCTCACTGTCTCCCAGCCCTGTTTCCTGGCCCCAGGTTCCCCAGCTCTGAATCACTTGGCTGGTTAGTGTCTGCCCACTGGGGGTTTGTGGTTTTTATAGAGTCCTGGTGACTCAGGAAGGCCCGCCTCTAAGGCTGTCTGGACTGCAGGATCCCAGGACGCGGAGGTGGATGGGGGACCATCAGGGTCATGAGTTACCCAGTGCAGGACCACCTTATCCAACCCTGACAGTGCAGCCGTGGGGCTTGGCAGTCACTCTCTCCAGGTAGCCCAGTACCGACCACCAATTCTTGGAGAAAGTTCCTCCGTGGGTTCCTCTAACCCTCTTACGTATCGGAACTCCAGGGGCAAAGCTTGGCTGTCCAGAGGCTCAGAGGAGGCCTGGAGGTCGCATCCCTCACTGAGGTGACCCTGAGACAGGGACAGACAGTCTGGGCCTCTTCTATCAGGGAAAGAAGCTGTGCAATCACCAAGGAAAGGGGTCTCACCCTGAGAGGGCTGAAGCCCTCAAACTTAAGGAGGAAAAACAACAGCTCGTATATGGGGCCATAATTACACGCTGTGCACACACCCTTGGGGCCTACAGGGGACCGAGTTGCTCTGGGGCTCCTGGACAGAGGCCAGCTCTTCTCCTACAGCACTGCGTGTGGGGCAAGGCACAGGAAGCATCTGCCCAGGAAACGGACAAATCCCTGCTGCATCCGCGTGCTGTCTCACCTGCCCCGCCAGCACAGCCAGCCTGCCAGGTGGGAGCTCCGCCGAGATGTGTGTGGGAGGGCTCTCTGACAACCCTGGATTCCAGCCACTCTCTCCTAAACCCGGCTGAACTCCACCGTCACCACCCATCCAACCACCCGCACTTGAAAAAACAACAACTCTCCATGCACAGCCTCTAGCCAGGGAGGCAGACAGGAGGCAGGCCGAGTCACTGAGGACCCTGAGGCCACGTCATTGACCCTTTGCTTCTTGTTCCCCTAAGGGCCCTTCTCACTCCCCTCACCCAGAAGGCACATTCATAATGGCCTGTGAGCCCCGGCAAGTCCTCTAGTCTCTGCTCCCTCCACTCATCACAGGAGAGAACTGAGCTAACTCGGGTGGCACAGGACTTCTGTTAACTGGCAGCCCTGATGAGGACACTCTTCAAGAAACCCCCAGGGACAATACCTGTGGAAGGGGCACATCCCTCTTTGGAGGATAAAAATTTCTTGAGGTCAAAGGGAACTGGAAAACCAGAGTAGGCTTTTTTTTTTTTTGAGACGGAGTCTCGCTCTGTCACCCAAGCTGCAGTGCAATGGCGCAAATTTGGCTCACCGCAGCCTCCAACTCCTAGGTCCCAGTGATTCTCCTGCCTCAGTCTCCCGGAGAGCTGGGATTACAGGCACACGCCATCATGCCTGGCTAATTTTTGGATTTTTAGTAGAGACAGGGTTTCACCACGTTGGCCAGGCCGATCTCGAACTCCTGATCTCAAGTGATCCACCTGCCTGAGCCTCCCAAAGTGCTAGGATTATATGCATGAGCCACCACGCCCAGCCCCAGTGTAGATTTCTACTAGGGGGTGGCAGGGAGGTTGGGAAAACTGGTGTGTAATGGAAAGTACAGATGATGGATTTATCCCCAATTTGCTCTCGAGTGGTTGCTCATGCTTAGTTGCTGAGTAGAAATATACACATCCCTTTCTCCATATCCTTTAATTGCCGGAAGAAAGGCCACAATTATGATAAGGAAGTAGCTCCTCTCTCCCTGGCAAGGCCAATTTGGACCAAGAAGAGCTCCTGGGTGGGCTGGTGGGAAGGCTGCTGCTGGGGCCCCTATGTGCCACGGCAAAGCAGGCCCAGTGGTGATGGGTTAAAAACACAGATGGGGGCAGCAATCTTACATCTGTGAAAGCTGATGAATGGGGTGGGGTGGAGTACAATAAGCCCTGGGCTGGAACCAAGATCAACTCCAGCCCAGCTCACTTAGGGAAGTCACTCCTCCACTCTGACCTTTTGTTTCCTCATCTGTGATGTATCCAGGGACCCCTTCTTTTGCTCAAAAAGCTGCGTCTCTAATTCCTCCTGTCCAAATTTGTCCCCTTCATGTCAGAGAAAATAGAAAAGGAAGGACTTTTGGAGGAAAAAAAAAAAAGAAAAGAAAAAAAAAGATGGGAACCCGATAGGCAATTTAACATTAAAACTGGAGAGCTGGCCAGGCACGGTGGCTCATGCCAGTAATCCCAGCACTGTGGGAGGGCAAGGCAGGCAGATCACATGAAGTCAGGAGTTTGAGACCAGCCTGGCCAACATGGTGAAACCCTGTCTCTATTATAAATACAAAAATTAGCTAGGTGTGGCGGTGCACACCTATAATCCCAGTTACTTGGGTGGCTGAGGCAGGAGAACTGCTTGAACCCAGGAGGCGGAGGTTGCACTGAATAGAGATCGCACCACTGCACTCCAGCCTGGGAGACAGCGAGACTCCGGTTAAAAAAAAAAAAAGACACTTGGAGACCCCTGGTTATGATCATCTCTCCATAGTGCCTGGATTACCTCACTCAGGAGCCTTCTTGTAGAGCCCTGAGAATGAAAAGCATCACACTCCGACAATGCCAATTTAGCTGGTGACTAAACTCCCAGTTCCAAAGGCAACAGGGGCTGGGTGCGCTGGCACTGCTGTCAGATTTTTTTGAAGGGCTTTTGCAAAGTCACTGAAATAACTCTGTTTAAAAAAACTGGGGCATAAAATTTCCCTGATATTTCTTGAAATTTTTAAGTCTGTCTATCCTCAAAAGAGGCATCTATTCATATTTACTTCTGCAACTCCTCTCCTGCCCTTAACCAGGGAGGGTGGCAAGGGGGCTGATTTCTCCAGACCACCTAGAATTGCCAACCCTAATGGGCCAGCGAAAGGCATATGACCCCAGGCAAAAGGCCCTCCCCATAATCAGACTCCTTTTCTAATTACATGAACAAATCCTTTCTTGTTTTGAGTTGGGTCTGGGAAGCAGGCAGACATTGCTGAAAAACTCACAAATCTCCTGCTCTGCTGCATCCAGGCTCCTGATCTAAGCATTCCTACGGGCCATTTCCCCCCCTAATAGCAGGATTATATTTACCAGCCTTGGCAATTCTCAAAAGCTTCCAGGAAAAAATGCACATTGTCAATTAACTTCATTAAGGAGGAAGACCCTCTTCCAAGAAGGGGGTGGAAGGGAGGGGCAGGGCATTACCATCTTCTCTAGAATAGCCGAAACCCTGCAATCCCAGATGCGCCTTGGCTCCATCTGCCGCCACCTTCTGAACTCCAGAATGGACTGTCCAAAGGCCATCTGGAGGGGCAGGTGAACTACTGCACCATGGGCACAGCGGGGACGTGGGGCCCTCTCTGGGGAACAGCTAAGTAAGCTACCAGCCACGTTAAACCTGTCCCTCCACCCCTCAATCCTTTCCCTCAACTTTCATTTTGTGTCAAAGTCCACCTGGGGCCAAGGATGGCTGAAGGAGGGGAGAGAGAACATGAAAAGGTACAGTACCTGGTTTCCCATTCTGATCGGGGGCCTGGGGCCGCCTGCGTATCGCGGTGACATAAAAGGCTGCAATTATAGGGAATTAGTTCAGTGACAGCCTGCCCTACTGCACAGTGACAAACACAAATGCTCTCCACTCCACAAAGTCCAGTTTTGTTATAACTAGTGATCTTTCTCCTGGTAGCCTCTTCCCTTTGAGCAAAACTTCCTTTGGGCAGAGGGAACGATAGATCCACACAACAAATGTGTCTCCAGACTCCACATTTGTTCGTGGAGATCTACTCTGGGTGGAAGGGCAGCGGCTGGGACTTTGCATAAGACACGGAAAAACAGTTAAATCAACGCAGGGCAGAGGAGGAAACCTCTGCTCTCCGTAAGGGCAAATAAAAGGCTAAGAAGGACTTATACGTAACATTTTAAGGGTCTGCAGACAAAGCTGGACACATGAGCACGCACACAGGCACACACACACAGAAACCACCAGCAGGGATGGAGATGGGAGCGAGGACTGGGGGGGAAACGCCATGGAAACGGGAAGGAGACAGCGGGCTCCCTAACTTAATGCAGGGGAATGGCAGGAAAGCTTTCTCAGCAGCGCGAGTGCACAAAGAAAAGGCTTGGGATGCAGCTTCGGTTACAAACAAATGGTGAACCAAACTCAAAACCAAACCAAAAGTGAGAGAGGAAAAAACAAAAACGCAAAGGCCGCTGACAAGGTCACAGAAATATATATATTTTCCTTTTGGTTTTGTATCCAAGCTGGGTGTGAGGTCCAAGGACTGAAGACTATCTTTAGAAAAAAAGAAATTTCTAAAAAAATTTAATTTGTCAATAAAGACTCGCAGGCAGTGGCTAGAGCATATTTTGATTTTTGTTTTTCCTCTGCGGGCTCTCTGCTTCCTCCGCGCCCCGCGTCCCCGGCGGGCGGGAGCGCCACGGTGCGTTTACCTGACTGTGGGGTCCCATCATGCTGCTAGGATTGTGAGGTGGAGGCTGTGCGTGCGGCGAGGGCTGTGACCCCGGAGGACCCTGTGAGGCCAGACAGTAGAGGCAGGTTATAGATCACAGCACATGGAGAAGCGCAGAAGAAGCTTAAAAGAACAAAAATTAAACCAAAACGAAGGGTGGGCGGCGGGCGGGCGTGCGGGGGGCGGGCTCTGGTTGGTGGGAGGTGGTGGAGCTGCTGCTTTGGTCACCGGCTCAATGGTGTAAAACGGCGAGCGGGAGCGAGAGAAGCTGATAAATACATTCACAGAGGGTTGAAAGAACAAAAAATGAAGCACCTCTGTCAAAGCACACGGGAATACAGTCCTGGACACAGCCTACCCTTGGAGCAGAGTTTGCCATGTTAAATACGTTGGTTGAGACAGGCTCAGAGGGAGTACAGTGACGCACAGAAACAGGGGACCTAGGTGCAAAGCATGTAGGTGCCACGTGTGTGGGGGGTGGGGAAGGATTGGGAAAGGCCCTGCCCTCAAGGAGCTCACAGTCTGGGGGACAGTGACACGGCTATGGGTGACTCGAGGCAGGACTGATCGAGTGTCAGGGAGATGCCCAGATGACAGGTTTCCTGGGGTCAGGAGGGCCAGGGGCACCGATGGATAAATAACAGAGGCAGGAGGGGCAAAGGGCACCACAGATATAACACACAGGGAGTGGGGGACAGTGAGTGAGGGCCACACGGTGTGGGCAGCGCAGACTCGCACACCATAAATTCACCTGCACTTCAAAGCAGCCCTGGGAGGTAGGGTTTCTCATTCCCATTTTTACTGATGAGGAATCTGAGTCTCGAGGGATGAAGGAACTTGGCCATGGCCACAAAACTGGTCAGTGGCAGAGCAGGGATGAGAAACCCCATGGGTCCGATGCCCATCTCCAGCCCTGAAACCCAAGAGTTCCAGTGCAGAGGTGGGGAGACGGGGAAGTGCATGAAGGGTGGGGACCCCTGCCTGCTGGGCGAGTGGCTGGGTTGTCCTTTCCATACCTCAGTTCCAAGCTGACCCCCACCCCCACCGCCTGAACCCTGGGCTATGCTGACATGGGCAGATGAATTCACTTCAACCTTGGGGTTACAAACTATGGGTAGAAACTCACTCAGCAATGTAGCAAGCTGCAACAATTATTTCTTAAAAATCTGAGGTAATAAAAAAAAATCAGAGAGCTTTGTGTATTTTAAGGCAGGTGTCTTTCACGAACCCTGGTTTTGTGTGTAAATATTCACGTGTGTGTAGACTGGGTTACGCCAAAGGACTTTCCTACCATGGGTCCGTAAGCGTAGAGGGCTGCCTCAGAAGCACGTTCCAGCCCACCCAGCGCGGGACGCTGATGCCAGGGATGAGGAGACAGGCCTCCATTCGCTCTTCCCCACCCATGACTGTGCTGTTTTTTAGAAGTTGGTTTTTAGAAAAATTAAAAATGTGCACAGGGGGTGAGTGTGGCTAAATTAGAAAGAGAGAGGAGCTGCCTAGGTAGGGTTCCCCCTCGGCCTTCTCCTGCAGAGCCAGGCTGCCAGCCGCCTGCCCACTGGAGAGGAGGGGCGGGCCCAAGCCGGTGGGCGTGGGCCCACAGAGAAGAGGTGTGCAGAGAATGTCGCAGGGGGCTGTACAGGAACCCGAGGGCACCGCCGCTGACAGGCCTGGGAGTTTCTTGGCCAAGCGAGGAGCTGCTCACTTCCGGAAAGCTCCGAGGAGCAGATGTTCCCCTACCTGCCACGCTACTAATTTCAACAAGTGTGTGTCTTTCTAGCGGCTGCCAGCAACGGCATGGTTTGTTACCATGAGCAATTTTCTTAATTAACAGACATTAATTAGCCATTTAGCAATTTTGCAAGCATTTGTTTAGCGGCTTTCCTAAACATGAATACCACTGTGATAATGGCACTGATTAGAGGGTCCCCTAATTAACAGTACAGGGAAGGAAAATTGAAATCACATAAATTAAAAAGGGAGGGGAGTTAATGAAGGCGGGACATATTTGCACCTGCAAGTCTTTTGTACCACGAAACTTGGGTGTAATGTAAACAAAACAAGATAATTTGAAGCCAACCCCCAAAAAAAAGAAATATGAAAAGAACAGAGGAGGAAGGTTCAAGGGTGAGGTCCAGTTGCCAAGAGGGGGTGAAAGGCCTCCTGTCAGTTCCTCGGCTCTTGGCAAGAAGGGAGTGCCTCCTCCCTCGCGTCCTTCCCTTCCTGGTAACTGAGTGCTTCTTCAGGGCGAGCAGCAGGGCTCTGGGCAAGCCCCTCACACCTGTGTGCCCAGTGGTCAGGGAGGGCAGGTGGCTGACTCACTGACCCATTAGAGAAAACAGATGTGAAACACCTAAGAGCATGTGGCACACACTGTGGGGCCTCAATCTATGGCAGCCGTTACAAAGGACCAGTGCTCCAACCTGGGTCTGCTGAGATCCAGAGAGCAAGGCTGGCGTGTGTGCCTCCCCTGCGCCTCCCTCAGAAGCGCCCCTGGGGGACTCTGGTGACCAGTCCCTGGATAAGCTGAGGGGGCACGAGCTTGTTCTTGGCGCAGTTGCCTCAAGAAAAAGAGCTGACAAGCAGTAAGGATGAAGCCAGGCTGGTCAGGGAGGCCCCAGACCAGATCCACAACCTGTCTGGCTCATGGGGAATGGTGGGGAGCGAGCTGTTAAATCTGGAGCAGGAACAGCAGCTAGAAGTCTTCCCTCTGACTTGGAGCTAGGGGGTTGGAATGATGAGGACCAGGAATCTTGGCCCAGGCCAGCCAGTCACTTAGGGAGAAAAATGATACCACATTCTTGACAGAGGCCAAGCTAAAGCTCAGTGCCCATCTCCCCAGGGCACAGAGCTCCTCTCCCACCCGCAGTGAGGCAATGACAGACTCTGCCTGCCCACCTCTCGGCACAGAGCCAAACGCCTGCCACTTCCCAACAGGCCACCCACGTCCACATCCATGGAGAGTTCCTCTGCGTCTCCATTATCTCCACTCAGCCCGGAGCTCTGTCACTACGTTCCCTGTGTCTGGGCTGTGTCCCTAAGACCCTGTGGCATCACAGGAAGAACCCCACATAGCCTAGCAGTCTCATGGGTGGAGAACCCTGTTTGTGGAAGCATTTGCTTCTGCAAAGAACATGACAGATGAACTGCCCATCTCTATGAGGAGTCAGGGGCTCTGCTGCCCTGTGTTTTATTAGGCCACAAAAAGTGGTCTCATCTTCCTTCCCAGCCTGCATTCTCAACAAGAGATCCATAAGTAGGTTTGGAGAAGACAGACTTTGTGCTCTTTTGGATTTGTTACCCACTCGGGCAAAAGGCTACACATGAGGAAGACAACAGTGAAAAAGGATCTAGGTTGAGGGCCCTGACCTTTGATGGGACAGGGGCCGCTCTCTTCCCCAAACTCTGAACAGACCCAGGAGGCAGGCAGAGTGGACTGTGGTGGAAGGTGAGAGGAAGAGGGAGTCTCAAAGCTGATGATACTGATGTGCTTTTCCATGCAGGACAACTCTCTGGTGAGGCTTCCACTCGCTGGAAGCTTTTGAGGAACCCCAAAAGGGTGCATCTGGAAGGCTGCTTGGCCAGCAGGCCCAGCTCCATTTAGACCATCTCCCCTCCACGGGAGCTGGATGCCTTCGGTTGCAGATGCTGCCTAATTAACCTTCCAGGGATGCGGTGGATCAGGGCAGATGGCACCCCGGAGGCTAGACTAGGGTGGCTGTGGTTCCTTACTAGATGCTTAGGGAGAAAGGCACCTGTCCAGGGGCCACCTGTTAAGTGGCTTTGACAGATTCTATCATCCCTTCCTCCAACATTTGCAGGGGAGGAGAAAAGAGAGGCCCACGACAGAGGTGTGACCTCTCCAAGACCACAGAAATCTAGTTGGCATCCGAGCCACATCTCCTAACTGTAGCCCAGGGCTCTCCTCACAACATCACATTCCCATTCACATCTCTTTTAGATGAAGAAATAAGGTTTGGAAGGAACTGGGTTCGAATCCTGGCTCTGCCCCTGACTGCATTTCCATTTTCTCATCAGTGGAATGGGGCCATGAGAGTAACAATAACAGGGAGTGTGGCTTCTACCTACATAAGCTCATCTAATCCTGGACTCCCTGCAGTAAGGGATCAATCGCCCCATTTTACTGCCAAGGAACCGAGGCTTGGAAAGATAAAGGCACTCCAGGATCGCATAGCTATTACATGGTAGAGCCAGGCCTTGATGTCTGATTCTAGAATCTAAGGGGGTCCTGGGTAGCCCACCATTCTACCAGACTGAGAGTAGCACCTCCATGTCATCTGTCAGGGCAGAGAGCAAAGGGCAAACTGGAATTAACTCAAGGCTGAAGGACTTGGGAGAGCACCGAGATGCCGGGTGCTGACCTCCTATGTGCCCAGCCAGCCCCACGCTGGGGTCTAGAGGCACATTAGGCTCGTCCTGGCCCTGAGGAGCTGCCAGGCTAAGGAGAAAAACGAGGACACAGAGAGAAATAAGCTTAAGTGTTGGCTTAACCTGCCAGGGGCTCTAAGAGAGGGCAATGCCTACCTCCCTGTCACTCCCAGACTGGTAAACTGAGGCCCAGAGTGGCCACAGCATGTAGGCCTGGTACCCCCATGAGCCAACCGGAACTGGGATGAGAACTGGGGTCCACTGATGGGTCAGAGCTCTTTCCACTGCACTGCACTGCCTCTGCAGGATGATGGCAGCAGGACGAGGCCCTGGGGTAGACCCCAACATGGGGGAAAATCCCCGCTCCTGAATCTAGGAAAAGGAGGCAGGAAACATGCCCACTTCCTGTCCAGCCTTCCAGCTGCCCTGGATCCTATTAATGGACTCGCTATTCCATCTCAGCCAGTCCCAAGATCTCTGAGTGGAGACAACTAACTCCCGCAGTTCTTTGTTATTCTTTCTCCTGTAATTTCAGCACTGGGTGGTGTTCCATCCAGCAGCTCCTGAGAGCCACTTAGGCAGGGCCCAGGAGGCTCTGTTATGGGTGTGATCGAGGCAAACACTGGGCCATTTCACAAAAACTCCGAAGTGTGGACACTGATGGTTAGTGAAAAAGCCTTTACCCACATTGACACCGTGGGGAGCAGAGCACTCCCACTGCAAAATGGATTCAAGGACTCCGCGGAAAAACATTTCAGAACCATCAGCAGGACCCCCAGCCCTCCCGCACACTCCAGCTAAGTCCCTGCACTTCATCTGAAGCTGTCCTGGAGAGGCGGGTTGTGGTGTGACAGGAAGCGCCCACCATTATGCAGGCCTGGGATCCAATCCCAGCTCCTCTGGTTCATTCCAAGAGTCTGGTTTCCCAATGGCTCTGAGCCTCACTGCCCTCATAAAGGAAACAAGGACTATTCCACAAACACCGCAGGGCTGTGGCACAGCTGGCAGTGCGAGGCACACAGGGTCCCCAGTCCTGGTCCCCATCCTCCTGCTCCTGTGGCCACTCACCTGCCCTTTACAAGGAAAGCAGGAGCTTGACGTCTGGCCTCACCTCGCCAGGTCTGCTGAAGGCCATATATCCTTTTTCACGAAGCCTTTCCTGCTCCAGCCCTTCAAGTGCTCTCTGAACACGGAGCATTTCCTTACTCCATATCTGGGGATGCCATGTGGACCCCTCCAGGCTGGGCTGCTCACCCCGCAGGTACCTCGGGGCAGGGCCCAAGCAGAGCAGCAGGGCTGAGGCAGCAGGGGCCACACTGGCATGGGCAAGGGGCAAGACCCAACAAGCCCCTGGGCAGGCACGTCTAACACTCTGGGGCTCATACGAACCAGGAAGAAAAATTACTACCAAAAGGGTGACGAAGTTGGTCTTCTGAGCTAGATTCTTGGAGCTGGATGGAGGATAGCTCCTTAAAGATAAAACCAAAAAACCAAACTAAAACAAAACAGGCTGGGCACAGTGGCTTACACTTGTAATCCCGCACTTTGGGAGGCCGAGGTGGGAGGATTGCTTGAGCCCAGGAGTTCGAGACCAGCCTGGACAGTATGGCAAAACTCCGCCTCTATAAAAAAAAATACAAAAGCTAGCTAGTTGTGGTGTTGTGTGCCTGTGGTCCCAGTTACTCAGGAGACAGAGGTAGGATGATCCCTTGAGCCAGGGAGGTGGAGGCTGCAGTGAGCTGTGATCATGCCACTGCACTCTAGCCTGGGTGATAGTGAAACCTGTCTCAAAAAATAAAAAATAAAAAAACACACAAACAAAAAAAAACCACAAAACAAAACACAACAACAAGAACAAAATAAACCTATATCAATTTTTTTTAAGGAGAAAATAAACTATGTGTTAAGTCAAATATTTCCCAAACTCACTGCTTCTTCCTCAAATGCCACCCATAGTCCTCAAATCTGCCTACACCTGTCTAGAAATCACGAGCTTGCAGAGAAACAAAGCTGAGACTAAAGTCCTGGCTCTCTGGGTTCAGAGCATGCCTGGGAGGGGCATATGTGAGGACAGGCTGTGACCTGTAATGAGGGCACTGGTCCCAAAAACCCAAAAAGCACTGGGCCTGGAGTCCTAGCCTTGTCGCCCTGGGTCTTGGGCAGCACATCCCTAAAGCGAGGTGGGGAGTATAGGCTATGATTCTCTCACGGGTCACGAAAGCTATGAAAGTTCTCTGTAAACTGCTGACAGCTACCCAGACAGAAGCCATTACCACCCAGCCAAATCTGCCTTTTGTCTTCACAGATGGCTGCTGGGGAAAGGGGACTTGAGGTTTTAGGTTGTTAAGAGATAAAACACTCCACACATCCTCGTCCCTCCTGACTCCTAGGACACTGGCCACTGGTCTGCAGAGGCTGAAGGAGTGGGTTTTCTCGACCAGCAGCGGGACACAGAGGACCTGCGGGACTGGTGGCCTGTGTAATCTGCCTGTTAGGTGTGTCACTTTAATTGAGTGAATATAAAATTACAATAATTACACACAGCAAAAGGCACTTGACAGACAATCCAATTTGCTCCTTGGTCACAAATACTGACAGAAAATGCTATAAGCTCAGTCTGGGGAGAAGGCCAAGGTGTGCTCAGGTGCCACGGACATCCGGAATCTGTCACCATGGTCTGCCACACCCACAGCCCCCGAGGAGAGGGAAGCTGACCACCAGACAAGGGAAGGAAGGGAAAGCAAGTCAATTTTACATGCAGCTCTTTGGAGGAAAACTTATTTCCTCGTTTCAACCCATGGGAATGAACTTGGCATGGCTTGGAGAGGGGTGTGTGTGAAGGGTGTGTGTGTGTGTAGGGTGTGTATGAGTGTGTGTGTTTACAGGCCAGAGCTGGGGCTGAGACACCAACTTGAGGGTAGAAGGTGACTAAGTTGCCCGCCTGCACACCCAGTGTGGGCCTGGCACATGCATGGTAGGTGGGTCCTCAGGGGGCTGAGCTGGGCCACACAGCAGTGGAACAACTGCCCGGGCTTCTGCATGGTCTCCGAGAGCTCACAGTCAGGTGGGACTCCTGGCTACCCAGAAGAAGAGCCCATGACAATCAATGGCCCTCTGTGGGGAGAGGACAAGGAGGGGGCTGGGTTTAGAGGTCTGGCAATGGTGTGGACCATCTTCCTGGGACAGTGGGGAAGTTACGAATTGGAGAAAGCAGGAATGTACCGCATCTCCCCTTTATAGTCACTTCTGCATAAATACCAGGGATCCTTACAGCCACCAAGGTTCTACTCCTCGCAAAGGTGAGCAAATGGTTCATCGATTTCCATGTGAGCAAAGGCCCCAGCTGACCTCCCTTCCTCCCAGCAGTCTCTCCAAGGAGCCATGGCAGCACTGAGCAGACAGCGAGGGTGCAGGGTTTGCACCATTAGGAATCTGGCTTCCCTGGACAGCCCTGCTGAGGCATGTACAGGGGGTGCTCAGTGAAGGCTCTGCTCACCAGGCATGAAGCTCACTTGCCTCCTGGAGGAAAAGAATCAGCAAGTGATGGTTTCCCAAACAAAGGGAGGAAATATGGCAAATGAAAAGTATAGGTGGTGTTCAAAACCTAACGCGTAGCTCCTCCACACACTGCTCGCCGGCGCCTTTCTCCAGCACTTGGACTGCGACTGCCATGATACAGATAGGACGACTGAGCCTCAGAGATGTGAGCTCACTGGACTGGTTCCAGGTCCAACCTGCTTCCAAAGTCTAGGCTGGGTCCCTCACACTAAGCTGCATACCAGGGCGAAGGCTGGTCTTGGCTGCAGCACAAAGACCCCAAGAGCACAGCCACCAGGCTGAGCTACAGTCAGCTCAAGAGCCAAACTAGCCTGCTACCTGTTCTTAGAAATTAAGTTCAGGCCAGGCGCGATGGCTCAAGCCTGTAATCCCAGCACTTTGGGAGGCCGAGGCGGGCGGATCACGAGGTCAGGAGATCGAGACCATCTTGGCTAACATGGTGAAACCCCATCTCTATTAAAATATAAAAAATTAGCCGGGCGTGGTGGCGGGCGCCTGTAGTCCCAGCTACTCGGAGGCTGAGGCGGGAGAATGGCGGGAACCCGGGAGGCGGAGCTTGCAGTGAGCGGAGATCACGCCACTGCACTCTAGCCTGGGCGACACAGCCAGACTCCACCTCAAAAAAAAAAAAAAAAAAAAGAAATTAAGTTCAAAAAAAAAAAAAAAAAAAGAAATTAAGTTCAATTAGAATACAATGTAAATAAAGTTTTATTGGAACACAGTGCAAATATAGTTTTGTTGGAACACAGCCACCCTCACTCGTGTTCTGTCCACGGCTGCTTACAAACACCTGATGGCTCACAAAGTCTAAAATATTTCCTAGCTGTCCCTTCACAGAAAAAGTCTGCAGACCCCTGATTTGGGTGATGGTCCCCAAGACCGAAGAGGGAAAAAACTGGAGTCTTCTTTAATTCTCAAGGAAAAACAAAACAGTGCTGCACTTTTATTCTAACCTCACATTTCTCTTGTAAGGCAAATGAAACAAAAGTTAACCCCATTTTACAAAGGGGGAAAACTGAACTGTAGCGACATTAAGGCATTAATCATCAGAGCCAAGATGTATGCCACTTAGGACAAAGAGAACGACCACTGGCCAGGCGTCGGCACACATGAACTTGGCTGCCACACCAACACCTTCCATGCTCGCCAATCAATGAGCCCTGGGTCTCTTGGCCACTGCTCGTGAACACAGTGATAGTGCATCATCGGAACACAAAATCCAGCGCTCACGCCCAGCTAGCTGGTCACAACCCTCCTTGCTGATGGTCTCCCCAATTTCATTCTTGCCACAGTGCTGGGGAAGAAGCCCTTCCCTTGTTTGCCAACACAAATATTCTGGGAGCTTGAATCCCAGCCTTGAGTTCTTTTGGCAGGTTCAAACTGTTATGACCCTTCCTGTGGTGTGAATTCACGAAGAATTGGATTCTCTGGGGTCATCTCAGGCAGGAAAAGGCTCCACCTCGAATGGCTGTGGTTGGGAAGGGGCAGGGTATAAGAGACACGACTTTGCCTCCAGCCACTAAATGCTTAAGGAGGGTCTTCCTGCAGGAGATTCTCCGTGTATGTCCACGTGTATCCATACAACGGGGCACTCTTTTCAAGAACACGGCTCAATATCCAGAACACATGGGCAGAGCCCACCTCTACCTAGCAGTCTCTCTAACCGGGCACTAGGTCCCACTACCCTGAGCTAAATGCTGGAGACACGTGAACAAGCAGTATTCTGCCCTTCCCTAAAGAGCTCCAGGCTGGCCAGTGAGACCAGGGTGCAACACTTTAACAGAGGCAGAAGTACCAGTGCACTGGAGAGGAGGAAGCAGTGACCACAGAACAGTCACATTTAGGTGGGACTTGCAGAATGAACAGGTGTCTCCTGGCAGAGAAAAGGAAGGGGATTCTGGACTGCGAGGATGGCATTTATGCAGCCCAAAGGCAGGCTTGGGTGTGGTTCTACAGGACTTTATGCACAAGATGGTGGGGATGGGACCACCCAGGCCAAGGAGAAGGATACTAACGTCTGGGGTCTTGATCAAGGAAATGGCACTGCGATCTGTATCTTGGGAATCACATATCTATTCTGTTCCTTTCCAAAGATGTTTCTATGCACTCTCTCAAGTTGGAAGCCTATTAGATCCCCATCTGTGAGTGGTTCCTTCCATCCTACCTGCTGCCCTAAGTCACATCCCAGTCCTGCACAGCCAGCTCTACTAAAAAAAAAAAATTAGAGACAGGGTCTTGCTATGTTGTTCAGGCTGGCCTCTAACTCCTGAGCTCAAGCAATCCTCCCACCTCAGCCTCCCAAGTGGGTGGGACTACAGGCATGGGCCATCATGCCCATCTCTCAGCCTTTAATGCTGGCAAAAAAGTTGGGAATCCTGTGCCCCGGAGGAGAGTCCAGACAGCACCCCTCTCTCTCCCTGACCTCTACGTGTACAGGAAAGACAAACCTGGGGAGGAAGAGATGGACCCGGAATCCAGACCCACTCCAGTCCTCTGGAACATGGGGTGAATGTGGCCTTGCCAAACTGATCCTCTCCCCCCAGAAAAGATTTCCTTTTGCTCTAAAAATGGATAGTGCTGCAAAGACACATTCCACTCCTGCCCGCCGGCCTCCGCCACTGCTCAGGCTCCACTGTTAATCACGACAACACAGCGAAGGTGAGGTGCATATTAAAAAGGCACTGCCTCATCCACCCAGAGAATTCCTGCTCTACTTGAAGCTCTCCAGACACACGGGTGCACACAGCCTTCCTGCCCTGTCCCTTCACCCCAGACAGTTCCAAAAAGTAATGATTCATCATATCCAACTAGGAAGGGGGGCTGCAGGGCCTTAGAAACCACAAATCCAGAATGCCCCTAATTCAACCCCAGTTGCCCACTGAGCAGAAGAGGGCTAAGGATGAAACAGCAAAGTCTGCCAACTTTTTTCCCTTTTAGTCCTGCAGCCCCCTGGATGACTGGGTGGTTTTTCATGTCTCTTCTTCCCTGAGAAGCTTCGGGAATGGCCCAAGACCTCTTCCTCCTTCCTCTGTTAAGATGAAGCAACAGGATGGAGCAGGGAAAGAACCAGGACTCTGGGAGACACAGGTTTGGGAGGTCAGGCTCACGGTCACACAGGCAGGTGCAACAATACCTGGCAAACTTGGCGGAAAATGAGAAGCAGCTCTGTAGTGCTGCTGGAAAAGCCCCAGATTCATGGGGCTTGGAGCCTGGCGTATAGTTCCCTCTGAAACTTTATTTATCTCCCTTGTAAAATGCAGCCACCCTACCTGTCTCACAGAGAACTATCTAACTGAGATATCAGGAGTCAAGTACTTAGTTCAGCCCTCACCAAGGGTAGCTGTTATTACACCAAGCTGTGGCTCAGAATCTGCCCCGCGTCATGGAATCCGTCAGGAACCGCCTTTCTTTGGCTCAGCCCTCCTTATTACCCCACACAGGGAGCTTATTAGCCGAGGGAGCTACCCCTCTTGCCTACAACACATAAGCTGTCCTAATCTGAACTGCTCTTGGGGTTGGAAGCAAGCCCCTCAACAAAAGAAACCCCACCTGATACTGGGTACTCTTCAGTAAACTCCACCAGAGTCATCTGGCCCGAGAAGTAGTCCCCCATTTCTTTTGTCCCCAAAGCCCTTGATGGCCCAGAAGACAGGGGCCAGGTCTCTTCTGCTCACCACTGGACTCTCACATCCACGCTCTCTAACACTGCTGCATTTACAGGTGGGGACACTGTGGTCCAGGAAGGTAAAGCTACTTCCCAAAACAGACTGAAGTTTCTAAGCTCTTGGACATTTTCTACAACTCCACAGTAAGTTCCTCGGGATTGGCTACTACAATTAACCTAGCGAAGAGGAACTTAACTAGATTAACACATGTTGGGCACAACCTTTTTTGACCTTGAGACAAGGAAAGGGCAAGACTTTGTCGAAGTCTTCTTGAATAAAAGTGACCTGAGAGGGAAGAAGTTTCAAGAAGGGGAGAGGAGAAGGCTGCAGCCCGTAGAACTCCCCAGTAGACTGATGGAGGGGCAGAGGCCAGGTCTGAGAGCCAGCAGCTCTGGTGCTTGTCCTGTGGAACAATAGCTGGTCCAACAGTGGGACGAGGGTAGAAGGGCGAGACCACGAAGAGCTCTGACTTCATTCTTCTAATGAAGGGGCACCACTGATAGGAAAAGCACCTGACAGAGGAGAATGAGCCACATGCTCACCTTTGGTTAGCTGAGCCTAGGTCTGCCCTGTGGACTATGACCGCATGGGGGCCAGAGGCTGCCCTGCCTCCCAACCCTGGGAGCCCAGCGGGGCTGGGCAGAAAGCCGTGGCTTATGAATGTGTGCTGAAGGGAGGAATGACCAGATGCCAGCCTCTGGGAAGGAGCGCTTGTCGGATTTCCCATCTGCCATTCATTCTGACCACACACCTTACGCTGGTATAAGGCATAGCTGATGAACCAGGGAGGGCTGCTTCTGTTTTACAGGTGGGGAACGCAAAGTCAAATGATACTCAGGTGAAATTCACCAGTGAGAGAACGCAGGCGCACAGGTGAGACCCAGCTCCCCAGGTCAGAGCTGGTCTCCATCAAACCCATGGTAGCAAGCCAGGGAGGAAAAGAATCAGAGGCTCCCAGACACACAACACCTGCCTCCCAGCCTCGACCTCCCTGGGCAGCTCCTGTGCAGTGGAGCAGGGCACTAGGAGTCAAGGTGGCAGGGGCTAAGGGAGGTAAATCAGGTGGACAAGATGAAGGGAAGTAACGTGTTAAAGGGTCAAAAAGGGCCTGGTGCTTAGGCATGCCAAATATGTTGGTCAAACTGGAGGGTTAAACACTTAGCTAGAGGATCTCAAAAATACCCAGAATCTCTTCCACACATCAGTGTCACTAAGGCTGTGTCATACCCCTAAGACTCCCTTCTGGAAAGAGAAGAAACCATGAGGCAGCTCTTGCTCTTGGGTAAACTGAAAGACCTGGGCCTCTGGAAAAGAACAGTCCCAGACATGCCTACAACAGCTCTAAGGTCTCGAGAGTGAACCCAGCACAGACACCAGGTGAGGCTTCACACACATCATCTCGCAGCATTCTTGCAGCAGACCTAAGAGGTCAGGGCTATCACTGCCCCCAATTACCAGATGAAGCAACTGAGGTTCGGAGAGGTGAACTGACTTTCTCAAGGGAACCCATGTATCCACCCAGGCTGTGTGACACCAGAGGCTGCCGGGAAGGACGGACCATCCTCACAGAAGGTGAAGGAGGGATGGGACCCAGCACCGGCCTGTCTAAGACAGAAGGGACAGATGAGCTGACTGGCATGCTGGGAGCTCCAGGCTCAGCTGCTGGTCAACACGGATCCTGAAGCCCAGTCATCTTTCCACAGCAGTAATAAACCACTACTGATGTGAACATAGATTTCTGAGTTTCTTTTGAGACAGGGTCTCGCTCTGTTGCCCAGATTGGAGTGCAGTGGTGTGATCGAGGCTCACTGCAGTATCAATCTCCGGGGCTCAAGCCATCCTCCCACTTCAGCCTCCAGAGTAGCTGGGACTACAAGTCTATGCAACCAAGCCTCACTAAGTTTTTAATTTTTCTTTTGTAGAGACAGGGTCTATGTTGCCCAGGCTGGTTTCAAACTGGCTGCAAGCGATCCTCCTGCCTCGGCCTCTTAAAGTGCTGGGATTTGCAGGTGTGAGCCACCACGTGTGGCCTGAATACAGTTTTATATGTATAGTCAATCCTCACCAGAGCTCTCACCAGAGCTCCAAAAAGGACACAGTATGATTTGCTGCATGATTGTTCCTACAGCACAGCTGAGGAAACAGTGCCTGAAGACGCTGGGTCACTGCCAGGATCACACTGCCAGCCAAGTGCAGGGCCATCATGCTCCAAAGACCCTGTTCACAGCCATTCTGTGGCCTTCCTGACGCCGAGCTGGGTGCCCTCCCATCCCTATGTGTGTGCCCCTCTACCCCACCATGTCCCCAGTCTCTTTGATCTTGAGCAAGAAATAAGAGATGGGGCTTTTCTTTTCTCTTTTTTTTTTTTTTTTTTTTTTTTGAGACAGAGCCTTGCTCTGTTACCTAGGCTGGAGTACAGTGGTGTGATCTCGGCTCACTGCAACCTCTGCCTCCTGGGTTCAAGCGATTCTCCTGCCTCAGCAGTCGTGTGCCACCATGCCTGGCTAATTTTTCTATATTTAACACAGACAAGGTTTCACCATGTTAGTCAGGCTGGTCTCGAACTCCTGGCATCAGGTGATCCACCCACATCGGCCTCCCAAAGGGCTGGGATTACAGGCATGAGCCACTATGCCTGGCCTGAGATGGGGCTTCTCTGAGAGAAAAGTTTAGAGGATCACAGGCAGGCCTGGCCCAGGAGCTTCATGGATTCTAAGGCCCTCTTTCGGAGAGGGAATGTTTCAGGGAGAGGTTGCCTGGGAGTTAACTTAGGCAGAAACAGGACATGAACCTGACCCCATACTGTGGGTCCCTGCACTCAGAACAGTGCCTCACATTGAGCAAGATGCTGGAACGGCCTCTGACCCCCAGGGCAGTGCCTGGGCCCAGAGCCCAGCCCAGACTCCCCTGAAGGGCAGGTTCCTCCCACAGTAGCATGAGCTTACTCAGGGGGTCTATCCTGATCCATGTCATGCCGAGGCGTGTTATTACAGGATTCTGCTGGAATTATTTCCTCAAACCTCTTCTGCCACAAGGACTAAGGAATTTGACCTTTTTTTTATTTAAAAAAAAAAAAAAAAAAAGAGAAAAACCTCAGTACAATTTGCTGAGAAGATAGGTGGGGACAGGAGCAAAAAGAGAGTCCACCCCTCAGTCAGCTATGAAGAGACAAAACAAAACTACTCTCCAGCCCCGCAGGAGTCTCCACTCCAGTCCCCCTATGAGGGGCAGAAGGACCTCGTGGGGGCAGGGGAAGCAGCCACGGCACCGTGCTGGGAGAGCTGCCAACCTGCGGCAGAGCAGCTTCCAGGCACAGGGAAAAATCACTCCATTCTAAGAAAATGCAAAGTAAAAACTCAGGTCCAAAGGAGAAAGGATAAACCAGCCCAAGCTCTTAATAAGCATGAGGTGAAGGCAGCTACTGACACCCATCCTTCCAGTATCAGATCCACAGAAGCCAGAGAGTCGGGAGTCAATTTACAGCCCCACTGAGGGTTTGGCCAGGAGCTGCAGCAAGAACAGAGCCCAGGCCTCCCAAATCCAAGAGGCCAGAGACTCCTTCCCCATTCCCTCCCTCAAAACGTTAAAGAGGGGAGTGAGAGTCCCATCCCAGGCTTGGGAGGCCAGGAGGAGGTGGTGTGTAGCCCAGTGGGGCTCTGTGGCATGGGGCTGGCTCTGCGTTAGGGGGCAGTCGAGGCCCAAGCAGCCGCTGGGTGCTTTGTTACCGAGCAAATCTCCCAGGCGCTGCCTGCTGATGCATAGCTAACTGGGCGGCAGACATTGATTTATGTTCAACTTTCCATTTCATCAGTGAGAGTTACGGTGCTACATGTGGAGTTCACGTTTTTCAGAGGGGGAGGGAGAGGCGGCTCGAGTGTGCAGACACAAACATGTCCACATGCGTGCACACAGGCACGCACACAAGTCAGGGCCACAACTTTTTTTCCTATTTAAGAGGGAGGGCGACCGGGCTGAGCCAGCCGCCGCTGAGGCAGCCTGGCACGTCAGGAGTAACCTTTTGTCCACTGTTGCTAGGAGTCCCAGTGCCGGTCATCTGCTGCCGGGCAGATGTTAGGCACCAGGCTGGCTGCCGGGCAGGGAGGGGAGCACAGCCTGACCTTTGCAGGGGAGGTGTTGGCAAGCAAAAAAAGGCTTTCTTCCCTCTCCTCTGCCCCAGGCCTCTTTTCACTGGCCAGGAGACTGTGGAGGGCAGGACCAGCCCAGACCCATGTGCTTCAGAGTGGCCAGCACCCCCTCACTGGACAGAGGAGCAAGCTAAGGCCAAGAGAGGGAAGGCTGGCTCCCTGAAGACACACAGGGATTTGGCAACAGGGTTGGACTCCAACCAGAGTGTCCCACTCCCAGGACAGGGGGCTTCAGACTTAAGAGCTTGCAATGGGCTTCATCACAGTAACCAGAGGGGGGGCTGCCGCTCCCAGAGCCAAGCCAGTTTGGAACAGGTGGGGCATAGGGGTGGGGAAGAGCAGTGGTTCCCCACCTCCAACTGTGGCCAGCCCAGCAGTTGGGGCACCCCGCCTCCTCTCTAATCCTTCTCAGCAGGGGTGACCCTGCCTTCTGTCAGTCTGGAGGCGGACAGCATGGCGGAGGAGCGGGAGGGGGTGGTGCTTCTGTCCCCTGGAGGAGCGAACACATCCACCCCTGACACACAGCACCTCCGTCCTCCTCCCCAGTAGGAGGCCACATCTATCAGACAGACTCCCCCACCTGCAGGGAAGCAGACAGGGCCAGGGGAGGCCCAGAATGGGGAGGGGGTTTTATTCCCCCACAGACAGGCAGTTATCAAGAGGCTGCGGATCCCACAGACCCATCCAGGCCTGTCTTCCTGAGCAACTAGCCAATTTGAGCCTCAGTTTCTCATCTATACGGTGGGAATGCTATTGGTTCTTAGGACTATCTCATAGAGTCAAATGAAATCACAGCAGGGGACCGCTTTTCTAACTTGGAGAGTGCTTCTACCAGCAACTATTAACATAAGAGGGTGTCAGACAGTTCTACTCTCAGGCCTGAGAGCACTGTCTGGGGTGGGTGGGGAGGGCTAGGCTGGGCATTCCCAGGTAAGGGGTCTGCTGAGATAGCAAGCACCAGCCTCGGCCTCTCACCGCCACACCTGCCTCCTGCCCCTGACCTATGCGGGCAGCAAGCTGGGCCTCCTTTAGGTTCCAGCATCCACTAGAGGCCGCCAGCCACAGGCAAGGAAGCTGCCCTCAGTCTCACCCAGCTGCCACTCCTGCTCGGGTCACAGCCACCTCCAGAGGGGACCACAGCTGGACTCCACACTGGCCAGCCGGCCAAGGGCCTAGCCCCTCCAGGCCATGGAACCTCTTCCTGGGATTGCGTTGCTCCCCTTGTTAGGAACCTTCCATGGCTCTCCCCAACTTTAAGTCCTTCCTGTGTCTATTCCTGGCTCCATCTCCACACCCCAGCCTGCCATCCAGGCCCCTGCCCCAAACTTGCCCCGTCACATCACATCCTGGCACAGGCTCCCTCTCGCCTGGCACACTCTCCCACCCCTATTCACTGCCAACTGCCTCCTCCTCCTCAGTCCAAATGTCAGCCCCTCGGAGAGGCTTCCCCAGACAAGCCATACTGGCTGTGCCCTGTGCCTGGCCCCGACAGTATTCTTCCTGTCAACCTCTCCAGCATGGCACACAGTCACTGCCTGCCCCCTCCACCAGACTACGAGCCCCTTGAGGGCAGGGTCCGTGGCACCTCTTGGGTGGCTGACAGGTCCCTGCCCTTACACACCATGTCTGACAGAGGGGCTAAGGGACGACCAAGCAAGCTTATCCGGGTCTCACATGATTCGGGCTTAGCTCCTTCCCTTGCCCTGCCTTCACTTCACCATCTGTCAGATGGGTGGGGACCCCGGCACCCCACAACCAAGCTTCCACTAGTAACAGGCTTTGGAAACCAAAAGCAAACAAGGTGGTTTAATTCTTCCCAAGTCTCCACTTGTCACAAAACTTGTCCTCGTCAGCACAGAGAGGCCTTTCCTGCCGCAGCAACTTTCTGGCAGGAGGAATGTCCGCTCCCTCTGCTGGCTCCTGCTTCCCGCTGGAGAGCAGGGCAGGAAATGGACAGCATTTGGCTCAGCTTTTGGGAACTGCCCCAGTTGCTGCCAGGGGTATGTTCTCATTTACTGGGCTCTGACCCTCCCGGTGAACACATCACCCACCCCACAGCTCACAGTGCCCAAGGCTCTCCACTGGCATCCTGCCACTGCTTAGTTACCACCACTGTCAAGCAGCTCACCACTTCATCATTAATTTGGCAGATGACAGAAATGTCTTCCATGCAATGATTCAAATTGGCTTCCCTTTTCTCTTCTCTGAAGGACTTGGGAGCTGGGGCTGAGGGCTCACAGGAGAATGTCTGAACACATGGCAGGTACTTCAGATACTTCAGATACTTCAAGACAGTCATCAGAGCCCTCAGGAGGCTGCCCTTCTCCCAGAGAAACCCCAGCTACTTCTGCGGAAATGAGGAAAGATTTCGAGTCATGCATATTTCTCTCCTCTCTTACTGTCTAGTCTTCTCATCTATACGGTGGGAATGCTATTGGTTCTTAGGACTATCTCATAGAGTCAAATGAAATCACAGCAGGGGACAGCTTTTCTAACTTGGAGAGTACTTCTACCAGCAACTATTAACATAAGCTCTTGGGCTACACACAGTATTTGCTTCTACCACCAATGGGAAGGTAACTAATGGGAAGGGTTCTCTAGGAACCTCAACATCTTTCTAAGGCTGGTGGGCCTGGCTGGCAGGAATGAGGACTCAACGGAAAGGGATGTGTCAAATACTCCCTACTATCCTTCACCAAGGTGGCAAGTCCCTACTATCCTTCACCAAGGTGGCAAGTATCTAAATGTTCAAAGCAGGATGAGCTAAGCTTTTGGCAACAGGAGCTGGGACCCCTCCTCCAGGACTTTTCCAGAGAAGGCAGTCTTTAACCCTATGACCTCTGCTGGGTCCCTGTCACGCAGCATCCATCATCAAGATGGTCAGCTACTTCCTGGTTGGGCATGGTGGCTCAGGCCTGTAATCTCAGCCTGAGGAGGCTGAGGCGGGCGGATCACTTGAGGTCAGGAGTTCGAGACCAGCCTGGCCAACATGGTGAAACCCCGTCTCTACTAAAAATACAAAAATCAGCCGGGCGTGGTGGCGAGCACCTGTAATCCCAGCTACTCAAGAGGCTGAGGCGGGAGAATCACTTGAACCCGGGAGGCGGAGGTTGCAGTGAGCAGAGATCGCCACTGCCCTCCAGCCTGGGTGACAGAGTGAGACTCTGTCTCCAAAAAAACAAGGTGGTCAGCTACTTCCTGAGCACCGGCCACAGTGCCCAAGTCCCTGTCTCCACGAAGCCACTGGAACAATTGCAGAGTAACTGTTTTGGAACACAGATCTAGCCAAGACATTATCCAGCCCAGAGTGCTGCCCTGGTTTCCCACTGCCCACTGGATCAAGCCCACACTCAACAAGGTCCTTCAACAACTGCCTGGCAACCTCTCCAGCCTCATCTACCACTGAGCGCCTGTCAACCACCTCATTCCAGACACCATCTCGGCCAGGGCTGCACTGCCTCCAGGAATGCCCTCCTGATTTCTCAGCTTGGCAGGCAGGCAGGCCTGTCCTCTCTGTCCTGCCACAGGGCATGGATTACCTGTCAGTCTCTCTGTTAGGCTGGCTGCTCCTGTGGGCAGACTATGGTTGATTCAGTTCGAGCCTGGAACCAAGCCCCATGCCTTGCATATCAGAGATGGCCAATGACAGTCATAACTACAGTCCTTTCTCCTTCTGTGATTTCATTTCCCCATCTATAAATGAGAAGCTTGGACTAGATCAGGGATGGCAAATAGGACGTGTACCACCACTGACACATTCACGTTCATGGTAGACATTGCCAGTCGCTATCTGTTGAGCCTGGACAAACAGCTTCAGAATCATTCTCACGGTGTTCTGAGCAGCCACCACACATCAAGCAGAGCTGGCATTTGAATGGAAACTTATTTGCTACTTCTTTAGATAAGAGTTATGATTTGTCTATCTCCTTTTGGTCTCTCCCTCCTTTTCTCTAATTGTCTACTCTCCCTGCTTCCACCGTCCAATCAGATGTGTATCTACATTTGGACTTTGGAGTGTTTGTGGAAGAGCACCCCATGAGGAACCAGGAAATCTGGGTTTAGACTCTGATTACAGCCCCCGGTTAACTTCGGGCAAGTCATTCACCTTTCTGAGTCTCACTTTTCCAATCTGCATGCCTTCTCTGCAGAAACACTGTGATGAAAATGAAAGTAAGTTGCATGTTTAAAAACACTATGTAACTGAAAACAATTATTGGAATTTAAAAACAAAACAAGAAGAAAAACAGCCTGTACCCAATGCTCAGTTCTCCATGACCCCTGCCCTCTTGTGAGTCGTGTTTTGGACTTAGAAATCCTTACTGGACAGTGCCCTCCTTAGGACCACCTTAGGGCCAAGGAACTTAGAAATTCTTACTGGACAGTGACCCCTTAAGGACCAAGGAACTAGGGGACCCACCCAGATCAGTGAGACTGGCCAAAGCCAAGCTGGGTTTGCCAGATGTGCAGCCCAACCAAGCTAAGCTGTGTGTGGGGGAAAAAAAAAAAAAAAAAAAAAAAACGCCAAAAAAAAAAAACAACTTTCCATCTGGATCC
>NW_012120487.1:7475347-7510893 GCF_000951035.1 Colobus angolensis palliatus
AGGAACTTAGAAATTCTTACTGGACAGTGACCCCTTAAGGACCAAGGAACTAGGGGACCCACCCAGATCAGTGAGACTGGCCAAAGCCAAGCTGGCTTTGCCGGCTGTGCAACACAGTCAAACTAAGCTGTGTGTGGGGGAAAAAAAAAAAAAAAAAAAAAAACGCCACTGTTTGATTATGTAAAATCCATCTGGATCCAAAGCAGAAAATCAAAGTTGGAAGCGCCCTCAGAGACCACCTGGTCCAGCCTGCTCCATCTACTGGTGAGAAAACTAGAGTCCAGAGATGAGGAGCAACTTGCCCAAGGTCACTCAGCAAGTATGCGGCCAAGTCCTCTTTGTCCTTCCCCGCTGCAAAACACCAGAACACCACTCTTGAACTCCCAAGCCAGCTTCCTGTTAGGCCCTCCCTGATCAGAATGTTGGATCTGGTACTTTGGGGCTGCCTGGGCTCCTGTCCTGTAATGTGAGCAATACAAATAAACTCAGTTCAAACATCTACTGCATCCTTAGTATATGCCAGGTGCTGAGGATGCCAATATTAGGGCAGTCTTTTTTTTTTTTTTTTAAAGGAACTCAGAAGTAGAATGCCGTTGCTAAATTCTACCAACACCCCAAGAACCCCATACTATTCCCCAACAGTGAGGTGTGGTCAGATCAATTTCCAAGGCACCTCCCTGCCAGACCTTAACTTGCTACCAGAGACATCTCATGCCACGGGACCGGAGAAGTACTGCCCGCCTTGGAAACCTGGATGTGGAAGAAGAGAAAGCTGATGGCAGACCCTCATGTGTGGATGGCCAAAACTTCTGACCCCAGGAGCTGAAGCCTGGCAGTCAAGAGGCCTGCAGAAGCAAGGCCCCGTGTTGCTTACTGAGGGACCGGGATGGAGGTGGGCGGCTGCTCCCTCCCACGCAACCTGGAGGCCTGGGGCTTCTACATTTAGGACCAGCTAGGGGTGAAGTCCTGACCTGAAAACTGGGCTGGCCACCCTAGGCCAGGGTCTGGGCATAGCTGGCTCAGCCATCCCAAGCTGACTCCCTGGTGCAAAGCCTGCTGTGGCAGAGTTTCCTACCCAGGCCTTGGCCAAGCAGGGGAAGGAGTGCAATTGTTGGTAGCAGATAAAATCCTCGATACCATCTCTATTTCCCTTCTAATATCAGAGTGGCCACCTGCAATACTGGTGAGGCGCACGGCCGGCAATCTATAGCTAATACTCCTGTTGTAAGCAGGCCTACTCCGGAAATGGGCAACCAGTACCTCCTTCCAGAGAGATACCCTTTCCCCTTCGCAGTGACCCCAGCCTGAGCGGTTCAGCATCATGGCCGGGAAGGACCAGGCCAGGTACCTGGCCTAGCCCATCCCCCTGCATGTGACTGATGGGGAAATGATGCCAGGAAGCGAGAGAAAGGAATCACCAACGTCACCCAGGAAGCAGAGAGGCCAAGCCATTGCTCTCTGCTGTCTGCTGGATGACCCCGTCAGCTCTTGATGGCATGCCGTGCCTGGGAAACAGAGGTGACCTCAAGTCAAGAAGGTCCAAAAGTTACCTCTGTTTGATGGTGGCTAGTAATGGCTAAATAAGGACAGGAATCAGTCTTGGCTTTCTGACCACACAACCCAAACGTCACAGGGGAGGGCCCAAGAAGTATGTCTGGAATTAGGCCTTAGCCATGGATGATTATACCAAAGCAGGAAGTTGGGAGCTGCCCACATATCAGGCAGACCTGAGTCTTGTCCTAGAGTCAGGCCAAAATAGAAGTCAATGGCCTATTTTTAAAACATACAACTGGGTATTGTCTACCTCTTTCTACCACAGTGGTCTAATCTGCACCGGACACCCAGATGCCAGCAAGCAGCCTCAATCAGGATGCACAGAGATGAAGCACAGTACCTGGGTGGGTCCACCAGACAGGGAAGCCACACCTGCACTATATTAAGAGCATCTATGGCATGTGAGCCTAGAAAGAATTCCCAACTGGACAGAACGCCAGTGGGAAAGGCCCACTGACGGGTGTGGGGCGCCATCTGCAGTGGCCAAGAAGATGCCTGCCTCGGTGAGTTATGAGCCTCTCACACACTGGCCCCTTGGATTTCCTCCCTGGGAGAAGGACAGCAGCCCCGCTGGCTCCTGCCTTTCTTGGGCCCATGGGTTTCCAGCATTTTAAGCTCTAACTCTCAACCCATCTTCAGTATGTCTGCACCCTTGCCCCAAGCTGAGACCCTGGCAATGCCTGGTCCAGTCCCAACCTGGAGCTCACACACCTATTTCTGGGGCTACGCTCATCTCCACCTCTTGGACAAGGCCCCAGTTTTGGCAGTGTTCTGGGAATGCATACAGATCCACATGTGGCCATCCAATGCTCCCAATGGCCATCCTGCATCCCTCTCTCTCCTCCTACCACCATCACGTGACCTGTCACTTCTGTTTTTGGGGAACACCTGAATTTCACTGCTGTCCTTCTTAGCTGGTGAGCAGCATGTCCCAGCCCTCTTCTCTCAGGAGTTAACACCAACCCAAATACAAAATCTTGCCAAGTAGAATCATCTTCCAGGTCATCTCTCTCCCAGAGGGAAACCCTTTTAACATTCCTAAGAGATGTTTGTCAGTCTTTGCTCAGATGCATCTAGGGCCAGAGAGCCCCCCGCCTTGATGTGGGGTGAGCCCGGGTGCTACATTCTAGCCTACACCAAGCAAAAGTATCTTTGGACTTTGCCTCACTGGTCCTAGTTCTGAATTCTAGGGCTGCACAGAAGAAATTTCTGCCTCCCTTTCCACGTAACAGCTCTTTCCATGTTCTTATCTGGGAGTGCCAATCTTTCAAAAGGTGTGGGGAACTCGGGCGGATTCTCAAACTCAGCTGCCGACAGGCTTGAAAGAATGAGAGATGTTATGATCGTGAGTGTCATTGTAAAAGTTCCTTACAGCCCTGCACACTATACCTCTCTAAGATGGCATTTCCCAGTCTCAAGCTGGCTTAAATCACATGAACTGCCGGGGAGAAGGTAGAGATGGAGGAGGCGGTGCAGAGAGGGTGGCAGCCGCGCCCAACCTGGCAAAACAGAAAGCCCAATTTCACACACCCCAGAAAAAGCCGAACAAGGTGTCTCTTGGAGAAGGCCAGGCTCTCGACCCACGTGGGATCTGTTCCTGCCTGTGGCGGGCAGAGCACGGGCACAGATGCTTGTGGGATGCTGTCTGTGATCACACTCGGAAAAAATCAAGTGGTTAACCAGAGGGAAAGGATTCTGAGACCTGCCAGGATGGTGGGTTTTTGTGTTTTTTTTAGATTACGCCTAAGGTTTGTAGTTTGGACAGGCAAAGTAAACAATGACAACAGCAGCAGCAACAAAACAGAAACAAAGAACGATTTACTGATATTTTTTAAAGCCTTTTGTTAAAAGAAAGCTTCACAGTGGCCTGGAAGCAGCCCCCACCGCCTCCCTGGCCAGGGGCAGACTGTGTCGTGCCTACGAAGCTGGCATGAAGAAAGCAAACTCCAGCAGAAGTGCAGGCAATGCAGGAGGTGTCTGCTTTCCCAGCTTTTTCTCCCTCTCAGCTTTTAGAAGGACTGGTGAAAGGGATGGGAAGGGAAGGATTTGAACCAGCATAAAGCAACTGTATTTAGACCATGGCAAACTGAGCTACTTACTTCTCTCCCGCCCTCCCACCTGCCCAGGGTCTTGGCCTGGAATATGAGGTGGAGCAAGAGACCTACGGGCCCCGGACGTACCTGAAAGAAACCTGGCGGGATGGGGCCTCCCGGCATCCCATCGTTGGGGGGAATGTTGCCAAGCACGGGGCTCGGGGCAGCTGCTGCACTCTGTGGAGACAACAAGGCAGAGGATTAGTGGCCAAACCCCCAACCAGAGACACAGAGTTCTGACCCCTGGCCTTGGCTCTCCCCATGTGCCCGCATTCCCTGTGGACCTTCCTCACAGGCCACTTTCTACTTAAATCCCTCCTAGCATCCCAGGGAAGTGTCATGTTCCCACTGACAGGAAGCAAGTAGGGCTTATACACTCAGACCTGGACTCAATTCCCAGGTGCGGCCCCCACTGAGGAAGCAACTAATTCCGAGGCTCTTTTTCCTCATCTCTAAAATGGGAGGGCTGGGCATGGTGGCTCACACCTAAAATCCCAGCACTTTGGGAGGCTAAGGCAGGAGAATCGCTTCAGCCCAGAAGTTCGAGACCAGCCTGGGCAACATCAGGAGATCCCGTCTCTACAAAAAATAAAAAATTAGCTGGGCGCAGTGGCATACAACTTTAGTCCCAGTTACTCGGGAGGTTGAGGTAGGAGGATTGCTTGAGCCCAAAAGGTTCAGCCCTATCTCTAATAATAATAATAATAATAATGATATAAAATGGGGGACCAATGTCCACCATTTAGGGAGGCTGCAAGGACAGCCTGAGACAAAGTGCCAAAGGTACTTCCTGCGGTGCAGAGCAGGGGGGCACGGCCAACGTGCAGTGGCTGCTCCTGGCATTATATGGCCCCGGGCCGTGTCTGCCCACCTACTCTTGAGAAGCTCTTGGTAGGCGAGTGATTTATAAATTTCTGTGCCCTCTGCAAATGGCTGGCATGTCATATAAAGCAAAAGATCAATAAATATCCATGACTCAATGAATAAGTGAACAGACCAACTGGGAAACACTACTGGAGAGGGTGACAGAGGGCAGAGCATGTTCTTTGCCCTGCAGGGTCCTAGGTGCCTCATGAGAGAGAAGGGCCTCATGAGGTGGGGGGACCGTCATTCCTTTTCTCTTTAAACGCTGCTATTCTGGCATTTGCCTGGTGTATCTGCCACAACAAATGCCTCCCAGGGGTGAGCAGACATTGCTCTCCCCAGCCTGGCCTCCTTCCAAAGGATCTGTGTGCAACCTATTCGAGGTGGTCGGCGCATCTGCGCCTGGCCCCGTGCTCACACAGGCGGGGGTGAGGCTGAGGCGTCTGGGCCCCAGCCCTGAGGAAGTCACAGGTCTGACAGTCCTACCTGGAACTGGGCCCTGCTCCTTCCCACTGATTCTAGGCCTCCAGGGGCTCCTCCTACAGGAACCCTACCTCCAACCTTGGTGGTCCCCAAACCCCACCATGACTGAGAAAGTGAAACTTGGTCAACTATCATTGCCCAGGGTTTTGACTGATTCTCTGGAAGAGGAATGAGCCCCTTGGGGTAGGAAACAGAACGCCTCTTTTCCTCTTAGAAACACAGCCTCCCATCACCACCTTCAAGAAGCCACTCTCTTTCATCAGTGGTAAAATAGGAACCAGACGCCAGGTGTGGTGGCTCACGCCTGTAATCCCAGCACTCTGGGAGGCCAAGGTGGGCAGGTCACCTGAGGTCAGGAGTTTGAGACCAGTCTGGTCAAAATGGCGAAGCCCCGTTTCTACTAAAAATACAAAAATCAGCTGGACGTGGAGGTGGGCACCTGCAATCCCAGCTACTTGGGAGGCTGAGGCAGGAGAATTCGCTTGAACTCAGGAGGCAGAAGTTACAGTGAGTCAAGACTGTGCCACTGCACTCCAAGCTGGATGACAAGAGCAAAACTCCCCATCTCAAAAAAACAAAACAAAACAAAACAAAAAGGAACCACAACCTCTAACTTCCAACTCTGATGGAAGGAAATCAGGTAATGTACAAATCCCACTAATACACTGCATGCAACAAAATGAACAAACAGACCTGGGAAACAAATGCACCTGGTTTTCAGCACTGTCACCTCTACTAGTAAGTGGGATGACTGTGGGCAAGCTACTTGAACTTTCTGAATTTGCTTCCTGTAAAAAATACGTTAGCTGTTGTCCTACCTCCTCACCAGGATTGTGGGGGATAAAGTAACAGAATGGGCTGTGTTTTGTAAGCTGGGACAGCTCTGTGAATCTAGAAACTGAGAAGCAGGGCATACAGTGGGTGTTGAGCAGACCCAGGTGAAGAGAATGGGCAAGCTGCATATTACTTTTCAAAATGATTCTGCTTACAGAAAAAGAGCCCTCTCTGCAAAAGCTATCCTGCCAACCATCCTATAATGTGTTTTTAAGTTTCAAGCATCTCCAAAAATTGGGATTGCAGATCTCACCATCACCGAGGTCTGAGGTCACGGGCCCCTGCCTTGCCCGTGCCTCACCCCTGCCTGGCACTATCTGAGATGGGGCCTTGCGGGGGAATCGCCAGCTTATCCATTAGCTGCATTACTGTTGGCTGCATTATTGTTTCTCTGTGGTCAGTGGTTCTGCGAAAATGGCAACTTTCTGTGATTAACAGCCAACAATCACTCCTTAGCAGCAAGAGCAAAAAACTTGTTTTAAAAATGAGGTGAGGTAAACACCCATCTACATTTTCTTCAGGTTCTTTCAGAGACTGGTGTTACCTTTAACAATTTCATTCTTCTTATGTACCATTATTTAACCAGTTTATTTTGTTTGTTTTTAGAGACGGGGTCTTACTATGTTGCCCAGGCTGGTTTCATGTGATCCTCCCACCTCAGCTTCCCAAAGTGCTGAAATTACAGGCATGAGCCACCACACCCAGCCTATTAACCAATGAAATAACAGGCATTAAATCTCAGTGTCTGCTAATCTGGCAGTTAGTACCCCTTTGGTATTTGGTATTCGGAGTTATCTCTTAGGTCATTACCTTTTGAAATGGTTTGCATTGGCCACTTGTAGATCTAAATTTATGGCAAATCATCCATGTCCTTTGCTATTTGGGTATTTGACTTACTACATATGGAGAATCTAGAATAATGGTAAGTTATGATTTTTTTAAAAAAACCTAAAAATTATTATTATTATAATTAGAGACCTGGACCCCAGGCTGGAGTGCAGTGGCCCAATCATGGCTTACTATGGCCCCAAACTCCTAGACTCAAGGGATCCTCCTGCCTCAGCCTCTCAGGTAGCTGGGAATACATGTGCACACCACCATATGCAGCTAATTTTTAAAATTTTTTGTAGAGATGGGGTCTCACTATGTTGCCCAGGCTGGTCTTGAACTCCTGCCCTCAAGCAATCCTGCCACCTCAGCCCCCAGAAGAGCTGGCATTACCAGTGCAAACCATCGTGTCTGGCCTACACCAAATTTTTAAATGAAAACTTGAACCTGCGAGTGCTTTGTTGCCTTATTTATGAGGCCCCTTCACTCTAAGATATCATTTTCCTATGAGATCAGGACTGAGTCAATGGTTCTAGGAACTAGAGGTAGTGGGTAGTCCACGGTTCTTTGAATGCAATGGCCAGGGTCACCATGGTTCTAGTAAACGCACGGTGTAATTCTCTGAAATGTGGGGTGGAAGACAGAGTTTTGCTGTTCTCCAATGAAGAAGGACAAAAAAACAAGACCATGTTAGCAGTGACTAAGGGGCAGGAAGCTGAGGAGACGCCTTTATCATTTAAAGCTTCTCCAGTAGCAAAATTAAGTCGTCCTGCAGTGCTTAAATTTGTGCCTTGAATTTCGATAGTTATTGCTGTTCCCCTTTGATTATGAAGCAAACATGTGCTCATAACAAAAAAAGGACAGAAAAGTACAAAGAAGAAAACGAAAAGCAGCAACCAGTGGTATAGGGCAACAAAAGAGTTAAGAGGTTGGGAAAGGCTCAGAAATAACTTGCTCACAAAATCTAAACCAAGGTACCCTCCCCCTAACCATATTTATGAACATGACACTGAATCCCTGTACTGATGCTCCTGCAGCTCAGCGGCCGCAGGGCCTGTTTCTCCTGTCTCTGAGACCCAGCACAACGTGAGGCATACAGCAGGTGTATTGGCAGGATCTAGAATAAGGGTAAGTTGTAACTGGGAAAAAAAAAAAGCTTAGAAATTATTATTATTATAATTAGAGACCTGGTCCCACAGGCTGGAGTGCCGTGCCCCAATCATGATTACTACGTGTATTATTCAAAGGCCTGCTCAAAGCTGACTGTCCGGAGCCAGGCCTTTCCAGACTGCAGGAATCGGCCTCTCCTGATGGTTTCCAGCTTTGAGCTGGAGCTCCACTGAGGCACTCAGCAAAGTGTCTCATGTTTTCTCTAACAACACAAAACCAAAACCCCTGAAAACCCTCGTCATTCACCAAGGCCTACAGCACGCCAGGGTTGTGGTGGGTGAACGGGCTAGAAGTCCCCCGTGGAAGAAGAGAGAAAAGAACATTGGATTCAGAAGCTAGAGATCTCCTAGCTGGGAGCCCATGGACAGGGCCCTTTCTTGTTCTGGGACTCAGTTTCCCCATGTATCTAATGATGGGGTTAAAGGAGATGACCATTAAGGCTCTTTTTCCAAGCTGCTCTCCCCAGCTAAGTCTACACACCTAGGGGAGCTAGGACTGGAAACAGCAGCTCTTACATGAACAGGACAGCAATCCTCTTTCCAGGGGACCTGGGTTTTAACTCTTCTCTGTTCATTATAGGCCATTTTGTGATCAAAGATTAAAAACTACCCAGAGACCTGTTACCTGAGTCACAGATAACAGTGACTGACATTTGGGTTCCAATCGCCCAGGCCTTCCTCACCAATGCTTATCCACTTTTTGGACTCAAGGAAGCCAACTCAAACAACCCATGCAGTTTGGTAACTCGCACTTTAAAAAACAGCAACAACAAGGCCGGGCGCGGTGGCTCAAGCCTGTAATCCCAGCACTTTGGGAGGCCGAGACGGGCGGATCACGAGGTCAGGAGATCGAGACCATCCTGGCTAACACGGTGAAATCCCGTCTCTACTAAAAATTACAAAAAACTAGCCGGGCGAGGTGGCAGGCGCCTGTAGTCTCAGTTACTCGGGAGGCTGAGGCAGGAGAATGGCGTGAACCTGGGAGGCGGAGCTTGCAGTGAGCTGAGATCTGACCACTGCACTCCAGCCTGGGCGACAGAGCAAGACTCCATCTCAAAAAAAAAAAAAAAAAAAAAAAAAAAAAAAAAAAAAAAAAAAAAAAAAAAAAAAAAAAAAAAAAAAAAAAAAGACAGCAACAACAACAAATAAAGCTAATTTAAAATTCTTTTCTAAACAGAAAATAGGCCTTAAACAGGGTGATGCAGCCCATTCCAGCCAGCTGCCGCCTCTAAACCTATAGTCAACTTGAAAATCCCGAGGTGCTTTCCCAGAGCACTGCCTGAAGTTTGCTATTCCCAGTCTGGGAGACTTGCGAAGAGGACTGATCCCACAGCTCCCTCTCTAAACAGTAGGGTTTCTTGATGATCCCAGGACGGGTACATAGCCATGGGGCTCAGGGACTGCCCCTGACTCCACCCCATCCGCGCTCCAACGGGACAGACACATGCCACTGCAACCAGAGATCCCCCGCAATCCCACTCCAAAAGGACACCTGAAAACCTCAGCACCAGCCCCGCAATCCCCCTCCATAAGGACACCTGAAAACCTCAGCACCAGTCCCGCAATCCCACTCCGTAACGATACATGATTACCTCAGCACCAGTCTCACCCTAGGAGATGGATATTCCCCCTTTACCCTCCAGGGCAGAGAAGCAGGGTTCAAACCTGGGCCCTACCTACGGCCTCAGAAAGGTGCTTCCAAGAGAAAGCGCCTTGGAAACCAGGTTAAGGAATAGAACTTTCTGCTCTGGGCAATGGTGGGGGACTTCTACTGTCCCGCCTCACCCTGAGCCAGGCACACTCATGCTCGCTCAACAAATCCCAGTACCACCAGAGTACCCCAAACTACAGGAGCAAGTGGACCTGACAAGTCCCCACACTCCCAGTGGCCTCTCATCCCACCCAGAGAGAGAAGTATCTCATAGTAGGCAACAGTGTTCACGCTTTTCCTTCAAGAAGCAATGGTCCAGGGGCATTCCCTGCAAGATACTATCTTCTGGCCTCATTTCAAGAACCCCAGCTATCCTCACTCACAAACTAGCCTGGGATCCCCCCTCCAACCCTCTCTTTAAAATTAGTTCTAGGCACATGAAGCTCCTGGAAAACTGAATAAAAACAAATGCTCAGAGGGAAATGTGGGACTCCTGCCAGGTCGGCCAACCCCTCCTGACTGATTTACAAGGCTGCAAAATGGTACTTTGTTCTGCAAATCCCCGCCCCTCCTTGCCCCGCCCTAATACTCAGGCTTTGGTGTGCAGCAGCTTGGGGGCCACATGCAGAAATGCATGTGCAGACGACTTCCTAGACTGAAACTCAACACAGGCTGTGTGGCCCAGGGCCCAAAACACCAGGGGGTGGGAGGCGTGTGCTGGGGGTGGAGCCATGTGCTCAAAGCTAGGAAATGGAGGTCACTTATGGGAGCTTGGGGCACTCCTGTGATGACTACATGCAGAGAGCAAGTGAGACAGGAAGCCTCCAAGTGACGCCTGTCTGGTGGCCTGGGGAGGGAGGGAGGGAGGCTGGCACTGGTTTCAGCAAGATAGGGGCTCCTGTGCAAACTATGGAGTAACCTGGGTCCCTCTGGGGCCAGGTTTCCCAGAGGGAATTTCAGCAGCATCAACAAACTAACGACACAAATCAGGAATGGAAGCGACTGGGGGAATGTCATCATCCAGGTGGAAAGGCCAAGAGGGACAGAATTGGGGTTCAAAGAAGGGAAGGGGACAGGAAGAGGATTCCTGGTTTCATATGCAGACCACAGAACAGAATCAGTTTTGGAGAACAGGGGCTCTAATCGTACAGCTTGGAGAAAACAGAGCTGTTGCTACGTGAAGAGGCAGAACCAGCTGACGTTAAAAATAGGTTTGGATGACACACAGGCGTGACACAGGATCCCTGCCTTCAAATAGTCAGGGGGCCACGGTGTGGGAGGAGGGATGGACGTGCCTCCTGGCACCAATGGATGGCCCTGGGTCCAACAGCAGATGCCCTGAGCTACAAAAAGCCTCTTGGCTGCCTGAGGGGGCGGGCTGTGATAATTTGGGGTCACTCCCAGTTGAGACATGGCACAAACCATATTAAAAAGGGATTGCCATAGGACCCACCACTGCCTGGGCCTGGGGATTATTAAGACAGAAGAGCCCTGGACTGAAGGTCCCAGGATGAGGATTCCAGCTGTGGCTGCAAACCACCTACTGTGTGATCGGATCAGGCCTTTCTGTCCCTGGCCTCCACACAAGGCAGCTGGGGTCCGCTCCTCCAGTGACACTGTGGATATCAAACGAGCTCTTCAGCAAGCAACCTGAAAAGGGCCACATACAGACAAGAAAAGCCTCCACCTGTCACAGTCAGGCCATCAGACCCAGATGAGGGTGGTCCTGATACCTGAGCTTCTTTTACTAAGTCCCAGCTCACATCTGCCACCTGGGTAGGACCCTGGAATGCAAGAAGGGCTGGAGAAGCAACTGCCTTTTCATTTTGATCCTATAAATCAGCGGGGGTGGGGGGGTAGTATTTATTCCCCAACATCGCTGGGAAGATGTCATTTGTTTTCCTGGTAAGGAAACTGAGGCACAGAGAGGTGCACTATTTCAAGGGCAGGCAGCTAAGTGGCTCTAACGTTAGTCCCTCTGTGCCTCCACCTTGCATCTTGGGTTCAAGAAACAAAACCACAGTTCACTTTGGGAGGCCGAGGCAGGCGGATCACGAGGTCAGGAGATCAAGACCATCCTGGTTAACACGTGAAACCCCGTCTCTACTAAAAATGCAAAAAAAAAAAAAAAAAATTAGCTGGGTGTGGTGGCGGGCGCCTGTAGTCCCAGCTACTCAGGAGGCTGAGGCAGGAGAATGGCATGAACCTAGGAGGCGGAGCTTGCAGTGAGCTGAGATCCAGCCACTGCACTCCAGCCTGGGCGACAGAGCAAGACTCCGCCTCAAAAAAAAACAAAACAAAACACCACAGTCATGTACCGCCCACCCCTGTAGTTCCAAGGAAAAGTTCTGTGTGCTTTGACTCTTATGAAACAGCCGGCACTTCGTTAAACACAAGAGAAGCACAATCCATTCTTGTGTTTGAGACTGTCTATGTTTTGTGCTTCCCCAAGTAGCCGGACCTAGCTCTGCTCTTTCTGACAAATACTTCAATGAGTTGGCATTCACCAAGGGGTGTGTGTGTGTGTGTGTGTGTGTGTGTGTATTTGTATGCACGCACATGTGTATCAAGGAATGCAAGATCCCATTGAAGAGTCTGTTGAATCTAACTGGCCAATTACCCTGGCAGGAGGAGAAACAGGTGGGGGCTGGGGGGAGCTGTAAAAAGGTTACAAGTGCTTTTTACACACAAGATGCATCAGCAAACACTCGCTTCTGGGGCCACCCAGACTGCGCTGTGCTCACCAGAGCAGACGACAGGGAGCGGGTCTGCCCCGCAAGTCAGGAGGATGCAAGGAGTTGTGGTGACAGAGAACTGAGGGACAGGGAAGGTGCTCTGGGCAGGCACTGTGAGCGGGGATTAAGGGGATCAGGGAGGCTTTGTGGCAGAGATGGTACTTGAGCCGGGGCCTTAAAGAACGGCAGGACTCGAGGATGCAGGAGGTGATACAGGGGTGAGAGATTATGCTGTCATTTTAACCCTCCCTGGGCACAGGGCCTCCTGACAGCCTCTCCTTAGAGAGCAAATCCCTCCAGGATGCCACCTGCCCCCTGCACCATCTCCAGGATAGGGGGTGGGTGTGGGGCTTGTTCACTTTCCCTCCCCCAGGATGGGGGGGGCTCCCCCACAGGAAAGGGGCCAGCCACCTAGTCAGAGAAGGCTCACTGTCCCTACGCGGTCCCTTGTGACCCAGCTCATGGTATGGCTCATCCAGTCTCTCTCCCTCCATCCTCCCAACAATCTGCAGTCACTACCAGAACATAGAGGCTCTGAGGAGTAAAGGGACTTGTCCGAGGTCACATGGCCAGAAATGGGCAGAACCAGAAGTTAAGCCCAGATCTGCAAATACCACAGCCCCAGCTCTTGGCCGTACCTCAGCTGCTCTGATCCAAGTTTCAGAATCGACACTTAAAAGTGGTCACCTGCAAACAGGTCAGGGCCCAGTCCTTCCATTCACCAGGGGCTGAGTCCTCGGACACTTCACTTTACCTTCTGCGCCCCTCATCATTTGCTAAGAAGGGAGCCCCCTACCCTCTTGTAGGGGCCATGGGAAACTTAAATATGACCCTTAGGTAAGGCGCCCAGCCAGGTTCAGCCAAGGTGAGGGTTCAGCAACCGGCAGCCCAGAGCCAGACTCCAGGCAAAGGACCACATGCTGACGTCCTAAGATTCCCTGACCACAGCAGGCTGGGGATGGGGAGACGAAAAGGGTCTGAAAGCTGCGGAAAGACTAGGCCTTCTGATGGACAGAAAAGCTGCTCTTCTGAGAAAGGGCCTCTCTCTTCTTAGTGGCCACCTTAGAAAAATACTATTTCTTTTTTTAAAAATGAAAGAAAGGTACCACAGTAAGAACATTTCCCCCAAAAAAGGAGGAAGTGAATTTCCCGGGCTGAGAAGTCTGAGGCTACCATACTGCCAGGCCCTGCCCATTCATCCCAGGAAGCACCCAGCTTCTTCTGGGGACTAGATCAAAGGTCACTGTTGGTAAGAGGTGAAGTCCCATGTATTTAATAATTAGTACCTGGTGAGAGAGTGGATCCCAGCCAGCACACCCTCCTCCACAGGCAGATACCTCCCAGCTGGGCCACATGGCACAGGGCGCAGGTCCCAGGCGTGTGCATGCAAGACAAGGAAGATTAAGGGCTAGAGGTCCCCCCTAGATGAACACTGCAGAGTGGATCAACAGCTCAGTATTTGTACAATGTTGATTTTCTTCTTAAAGAGAAATGAGCTTCAGGCCCTGGTTTACACCATTAGCAAAACACACACACATACGCACACACACACATTTCCCACTGTCTTAAAGGAGCTACTTACAACCACAAACATGTCATAGTAGGCCAGTGACAGCTCCTTAACAAGAACACTGGCAGTTGCTTCTGCAAAGTGGAAAATTCCCTGGCGTGGACCCGCGCACACGCTCAGTTCCAATGACAATTTAATCCTGCCAGGACCGAGGTGTGCAGAGAACAGAAAACCACCCGCTTCTAGAAACTTTATTTATTTTTTTAAGTTTAAAATACATCATTAAAGGCAGGGCCCTCAGAACATCTTTCAAGGATGGGAGCCCACATTCTCCTCAGTAAGCATCAAATTTAGTGGGGACCAAGTCACTTTCCCTCACCTCCTCCTCTGCTGTGACGGGACACAGTCTGACAAGTTCACCCAGGTCCCCCAATGCCGGGGAAGGGGCACATAATTCAAACCCAACACCGCCTCTTCTGTGTAAATGAACAGCCGGGAGTCCTTGAGCTCCTCGGGCCAGAAGGGAAGGCAGTGAGCAGTGGACCACCGTGGTCTGCACAGCCATCCCAGCGCACAGTTGCCACACAGGCTCGGTGCTGAGCAGATGCCGTCTAAGCCTCTAAAGCACGCACTAATTGTGCTAATTTAGCTAACAGTCTCTGTTTCGTCCCCCACCCTGAGTCAACCAGCGTCCTCTGGTACTGCTGGAGAGATGTAAGCTGTTGGCTTTAGTGTTATTTTGTCAGCCATTAAACGATTCATCGGAGTCATTAATTGATTTATTACTGCTGCCTGCTCAGAGAGTTTAGCAAATAAAGAATGATGTAGGTCACAAAGCAAAGGAAATTGGACCCAACAACACTACGAGGCGCTGGGCACTTAGAATGTGCGCTGCAGTCCATTCAGGCAGCCCTCCACACCCAGCTGTCAGGCAAGGAATAGCGGAGATGGTTCTCCTGCCTGAAATCCAGGTGCCAGCCTGCATCCTGCTCAGGCACCAGTGCTGCCAATGCGGAACCTCGTCTGGAGCCTCTGGAAGGCTGCTCTCGGGCATCTGCCAGATACAGCTGAGTAGGAAGGGAGAGAGGCCCACACTGACCCCCTTACCCACCAGGTGGGCGCTGAGTAGCAATGGCTGGGCCTGCAGCTGGGCCCTCTAGTGTTCTAAGAAGCCAAGGACAGACCCCGCAGCCAAGACTCTACTCCCCTGGAGGTGACAAGCTCCAGCCAGGCCCTCCCTCTTTCTCCCTGCACAGCCTAAGGGAGTGGGAGGAATGCCACAGTTGGTGCACTCACAGGTGCCTCCTAATGCCTGGCCTTTCATGTACTTATCTCTGATCCTCTCAACAGCCCTATGGGGTGGACCCGCATTATCTTCCCCGTGCCACAGAGAAGAACACTGAAGCTCTGAGAGCAGAACAGCCAGAGACTGCATCGCAGGCCAGGAAATGGCAGTCCTGGGATTCAAACCAGGTCTATCTGACTTCAAAATCCACAATTCTTCCCCTCTACCAAATTCTTCAGACTGACACAAGAGAGGCCTACAACTTGGCCTTAATGAAAACTCTGACGGAAACTAGCTAGGTAACCAAGAGCAAGGCAACCCCTTCCCCTCTCAGAGCCCCAGATGCCTCATGTACAAATGACAGGGTGGGTGAGCCCCAAAGCTACAGGAAGGGATGAGAGTCCAGGTCACGTCCTTCTACGGCCCCAGCTGCTCTGGCCACTGTGAAGCCTCATGTCAGTTCCCCCAAGAACGCTCCTGTGTTGTGAGCGAGGCCCTGCATGAGCCCCCTGAGGTCCCCTGCTGCCGTTCAAACCCCAGACTCCAGGGTGCAGATCCAGGAAGGTTTGCTGCACTCAGACCAAACAGCAGTGATCCTCATCCCACCCCAATCCCGGCCCTCAGGGCTCTGAACAAACAAGAGAGAATGGTGCCAAAGCAAGGGAATGCTAAAGCCTCCAACAGGAAAATTCACCAGGTCATGTATTCCATGTGCATGCGCATATGTATGTACATGTGTCTGTCTCTGGGGCAAGAAGGGTAATACCGCCGGTACCTGATACCCCTGGGAACCAAATACAGCCATTCTAGATGTCTCAAATTCTAGCATCACAGTTATCAGCCCCTCCACAAGGCATCACATCCCGACCCTGCCAAGTGGCCTTCTAGAACAGAGGAGGCTCTGGAGGATAATGGCTGGATGGTTTGCTCCAAAATTAATACAGAGGGGACAAAGAGGTGGTTCGGGCACCCACCAAGAACCAGCCTGCTTCTGACCAAGACACAGCACTGGCCTGCAACTCCAGTCTGTGGCCTGCTAAAGTCTGGTTGGAGCTACAGAGCTAAAGGGCAAAGCGGGGCTGCCACTTTGGAGCTCACTACAGATTATTTGTTGGGCATCTATCAGGTGCACAAAGCAGGGCTTTCTTGTTTGCACCCACCAAGAACAGGGCCAGAGCACCCAAGAACACACACATCACTTAGGATCCCAGTGAGAGATCTGCTAAGGGGGTGGGGCCTGGGTGGGGCCTAGGAGGATTGAAGGCATGCAGGCTAGTCAGAGGCTTCTGAAAGGACACGGGAATTCATCTACTGAGAATTCTGACCCAAATTCAGCTTCCGAAACAAACACGGCACTTCTCATAGAGGTGGTCCATCCCCTACTCATGCCACCCATCCATATGGTACTGAAAACACAAAGGAAGGTCTTTATGAAACATTTATTGGGGTCCCATTCAGAGAAGAATAACCTATTATTACTTACACATATTTAGTACCTAGCACCAGCTTACAAAGGCCTTTCTTTCACACATATTTACAGCAACCATCCTCTACACAGGCAGGTTCCTCTCTCTACAACACTCTTCTCTGTAGTCAGGCCTGGGTGATACCCTTTCATCCTTTATGTGTTTCTCAGCACAGTGTTTGTCACACCTGACTGTTAATTCCTTATTAAATTAGCCAGCTATCTTCCAGGGATGGGGGCAGGAATGGTGTGCACAGTACAGGGAAGATGCTGGCTCAGTAAATATTTCTTGGATAAATAAAATTCTTGCAGAAATCCTGCTTTTCCGCCGGGCATGGTGGCTCTCGCCTGTAATCCCAGCACTCTGGGAGGCTGAGGCAGGTGGATTACCTGAGGTCAGGAGTTCGAGACAAGCCTGGCCAACATGGTGAAACCCCGTCTCTACTAAAAATACAAAAAAAAAAATTAGCCAGGCGTGGTGGCGGGCACCTGTAACCCCAGCTACTCGAGAGGCTGAAGTGGGAGAATCCCTTGAACCCAGGAGGCAGAGGTTGCAGTGTGCCGAGATCACGCCACTGCACTCCAGCTGGGGTGACAGAGTGAGACTCCTCCATCTCAAAAAAAAAAAAAAATAAATGAAAAGAAAAAAAGAAATCCTGCTTTTCAAGAGTAGTCACCAAATCTAAAAGGTTAAACTCTTAAGACTAGCTATCTCACTCACCTTTCATTAACTTACCATTTGGCTAGATCCAAACATCTAGCCCCTCCCCTCCAAATAACAACAACAAACAAAACACACACACCCTGCCACATGCTGTTCCCTCTGCCTGTAAAGCCCTGGCAAACGACTTGGGCAGGCCACATCTCCCAGAGTCACTGGTCATTAAAACAGAAATCATCCTTGTATCACCCCCTCCCAAGACAATGGGAAAGAGAGCTTCAGCCAGTGTCTGGGGAAAGCATTTGTAGCTCCAAGGAAGGACAAAAGCAATGAGAGGGAGTGGGGTGGCCTCACAGAGCTGGGGCCCTGTTCTCATTCCCATGATGGAAGAAGTCAAGACCAGGCCCAGTGAGATGGGTGCAGGAAGGAGTTCAAGTGGCCTCTGTGGGTTACTGAGACCTAGTGGCCTCTCCCAGTCCTCTCGGCCAGCCTCCCTTCCATCCTATAGGCTAAATAGGCTTCCATCCTATAGGCTAAATAGGCTTCCAAGATGAAGCCTATTTATTCTCAGACAGGTTGGATTCCCTGGCCTCTCTGAAGATGGCTGTCTGCTCCATTAGCCTAGGGAGCCACTTTCCCATGGACTTCGGCTGCCCACCACTGGTGGGGCCCAGAGACGGCAGAGGAAAAAGGGACTGGGACGCAAGCTGAGAACAGAGGGTGTGGGGTACCACCCTGTGATACCTTCCTCCACTTCCCTGAAAATGCATCCTACAAGCAGAGGCTCCTCCACCCAACTAGGGACTGCCCCTTACAGCAAGACCCTCCAAGCCACAGATTTATAGCAGATAGGGTTTTTGCAATCAGAGACAAACCACAGAGCAAGCCCTGAGCTCACGCGGGAGGAATGCATCACCCCCAGCCTCCCCTCCCCGTCCCTTCCTCAGTCCCTCACTTGACATGAGATGAAACTTGAGAGGGGTAGAGAGAAGGGGAGAGTGGAGAGACCAAGATCCCTGCAGCCCACCAGGGCCCCCTGGCCGCATCTCTACTCTGCCCCAACCCTGTGCTGATCATGACCTGGGAATGGCTTCAGCCCCTAACAGATCAAGTCTCAGGTCCCTTCACCACTGCCTCCATCCCGGTCCATGTATCTACCTAGAGAACTCCCAGTTATCCATCAATGCCCAGCTCAAATGTCCCTGTTCCCAGTCCAAGTGAGTACTGAAGTCCCAAGTAGGTTCACGAGCTAGAACTCAATACTAGAAGACACCGTTTCCACCTGTGTCCGTTTCATGAGGCATCCCACAGAGCATGCAATACCAATGGCCTCCTAACCAAGCAGACAGAGCACTAGATTTAGGGCAGGAGCTCCAGCTCTTGGGCTCCCTGATCAATTCAGAGAGGCAGGCAATTCACCTGTCTTGAGCTGCACCCTGTAATACAGGACAATCTCTGGGTTGACATGAGATTTTTTAAAAACAAGGAGATAATGAAAGGGCGGTGATGTCATCTCAGCTTTTCTTCTCTGCTTCCCATTCCAACCTCCCCCTTTTCTCATACCCTAAGCTTCAGCCACAGGGGACACTAGCTGGTCCCCAGCCTTTACCTATGCCCTCCCTGCTTCCATCTGGAATGCCCACGTCTCTGCTGGTTTCTGCCATTCTAACATATCCCTTAGGCCACCCTGGACACAAGGCAGGATGATTTATTCACCCTCCAATCCCACAGGAGACTCTACTTTAACTCTTCCAGCATTTTCTACCTGGTCTTATTATATAGACAAAGGTTATCTCCCTGCAGGACTGTTGGTTCCAAAAAGTGGAATCCAAATATTTACAATGTCTACTATCAATAAACATCAAATGACTGGAGACTGCAAAGGAGCTTTTTGGACAAAGCTAGGCCTGGTTCTTCTGGGATATTTCTCCCTTCTTCCTTATTTGTCTGCTTTATAAAAATGTAACTTTAAGGAACAGACCAGATTTAGGTAAATCCAAATGTCAAAAGGTGAAAAAAGCAGCCTAACTCCCAAAGGTTTTCTTGTCTCTCTCTTCAAACAACTGTTGGAAGAGACAAACATGAAAACATCTGGAGAGATCTGAATGTGAATGCTGGTTCTGTTGCTAGCCTGAAACTTGCAAGTCAGAGATAGCACAGCAGGACCATTCTTGACAAGGTCCCCAGTTTGCTGCAAATCTGGCCTAAGGCAGTCTGTTTTTCTTCTATTTTTGTCTAATTCCATTTAAGGCCATTGCCATGGTCCTCTCTGTCCAAGACAGGAATTATTAATTTAAATTTGGGCCTTCGGAAACTCTGAATCTACAACCACAGTACAGGAAGGAGTCCCACAGCCAGGCTAGACAGATGTGGCCTCCGGTCCACACACCAGCGGAATCTGGTTTTCCCAAGATGTCTGTGCCTTGGCTGTGTCATCTAGAAAATGAGGATAATAAGCACCGCCTGCCTCACACGATTTGTGAGGGTCAAGTTTCTGCTGCATCCCCTGGAACAGTGCCTGGCACGCATCTGTCAGGTGATCCAGAAATACTTGCCAAATGGGTATTCATTCTAAACCCTCTCTACCTGTTCTCCCCAAGGATGGCCTGTCCCCTGGGGACCAGCTAGGGACCACTCTCCTGCAGAGCAGAGTCCCAGAGCCCTGCCATCCCTGCCCCCAAAGCCTCCTGGCTCTGTGTCCCAGGAACAATAATAAGCCCCTACATCCTGAGACTCTGTGTAGGCAACAAAGGAGGCTGATCTCACTTAATCCTCCCAACAATCTCCTGAGGTGAGTGAATCCACTCCTTTATTTTACAGCCGACCTATCTTGCTGGTGACACGAACAGTTAAGTGTCTTACACAAGGTTACAGTTAATGGATGCTGGGATTTTTCTTCCTGGCTGGATCCAGATATCACAAACTCACATACCACCCACCACCACCTCCAGTGGGAACCAGAAGGAAGATTTAAGTCATGGAAGGGAAAGACCTTAACCCTGAATCAGGCCCTTTGGGTCTGGCACCAGTTTGGGACAAGAGTCCAACCTGAATTTGCCTATCTGTAAAAAGAGAAGCCACTATTCCCTGCCTGGCCTCCCTCACAACAGTGGCATGAAGCACAAATGAAGAAACAGACAAAAAACCATCTGAAGGCTGGGCGCAGTGGCTCACACCTATAATCCTGGCACTTTGGGAGGCTGAGGTGGGCGGATCACTTGAGGTCAGGAGTTCGAGACCAGCCTGGCCAACATGGTGAAACCCCCTCTCTACTAAAAATACAAAAATTAGCCAGGCGTGGTGGTATGTGCCCGTAATTCCAGCTCCTCAGGAAGCTGAGGCAGGAGAATCATTTGAACTTGAGAGGCGAAGGTTGCAGTGAGCTGAGATTGTGCCACTGCACTCCAGCCTGGGAGACAGAGTGGGACTCTGTCTCAAAAAAACAAACAAAAAACTGTCTGGGAACAGAAGGGCAACACCACCATCCCCATCACCCTGGACAATCAAAGGAGCTGGGAATAAAGATGCCACACGAGAGCACTGGGTGAGGAGTCAGGCCTGGCTGGCTTCCCTGTACCTATAAAACAAAGGGAATGGATTCACTTCCTGGTTTCCAAGCCTGGTTGCACATCAAAATTACGTAGTGAGCTTTGCAACAACTAAGCTGCCTGTCTTTCTGAGGGGGCAGGGATCTAGCTTCTGGGAACTCCTGGACCAGATGTTCTATCAGATCCCTCCTCGGTTCTGTCTCCGCCCTGACCCCAGCAGGGTAAACAGATCCCAAGTTATGGGGATGGCTAGGCCAGATGGACAGGCCTCTTCTGCCCCCTCATGCTCCCCAACCAGTCTCCCAGGAGGCCTGCAGGAAGCCTCCGGGTGCAGGTCAGGGCTTCAACAGCCACCCAAACAGGTACGGGCCCAGATTTAATTGGCCTCTTGGTTAAGCTTTCTAATCTCATTAAAGCTGCCTCCATCAAGCAGATCGAGGTTCTGAATTGAATCACAGAAGAGCACTGCCCTGCCCCACTGTAAGCTGATTAGGTCTGAGGAGGCCTAGCTTGGACCCCTCTCTGCACTACCATGCCTTACTGTCACACGGAAGGCACGAACCCAGACTCACCAAGAGGGGCACACTGACGAGGGAGCAGCAGGCAGGAAGCTCAGGGAAACAGTCTCAGCAAGGGTGTGGTACCAGACCTGCCTGCCCCCACCACTCTGGGGAGCCAGTACCGTCCCCAGGATTTTCAGTAAACACAAACCACAGAGTAATCTGATTTCCTATCTTATCAGTGTGCAGTGCCAGAGGCCACCCGGCTCCAGGAGAAAGCTGCCTTATGGGCAGAGTGTGGGACTCACAGTTACCTCTCCAACTTCTTTTCGTAGCTTTAGAGCTCTACTTCATTCAGATGGGAAGGAGGCAGCAGAGGGGTATGGTGTGGGGCCCAAACACCTGCGTTCCATCTTTGGAAGAGAGGACTTGTCTTGCCACTCACTCTCTCCCTGACCCCTTCTACCTCCACAAGGAGCTACACTGAGGCTCTTCTCCAATCCAACTCCTGGACGTCAGCTTCAAAAACACCATGGTCAGCGTGTGCAAACAGCCCTGAGCAAATACGCGTCGCCCACTTCTCCATCATCTCGCTTTATCTAAATATATCCCAAGGAAATAACTTGGCAGTGGTGAGAAATTCTGCAGAGGCTCCAAAGTAACAAAAACAAAATACACACACACACGAGCTCTGTTCAAGGTGCCACGCTGAGCTGAGGACAGGCATGGAGATACAAACACCCACAGGCGACAACCATCCAGGGTGTGCTGGGGGTTCAGTCCCACTTAGGGTTCATGCTTGGTTGTTATTAATATTTAATAGGGAAGACAATATTTTAGAAGAGACAGGACTCTGTGCAGGTTCCAGGCCAGGCTAGCATGGATGCCCTGTCCAAGAGAGATGTTAAGGGGGCACGCCTAGCCAAGTACACACACACACCCATCCCACACCCTCTGGGACTTGCTGCAAGACACTGGTATTTTCCGCTCCACTTGCCAAGAATGGAGCCACCCTGCCCTGCATGCTTGATCCTCAAACTCCTGGAGACAAAGGCGGCAGTCACGGGGGTGTGCTAGTGCACCTCAGGCACTGATCCGATGTTCCCGTACCCACTGCCATTTTCACTAAAAGGGACACTAAGGCCCAAAGCAGGAGACAGACATGCCCAGAACCTGGCCAGGGTCCCTCTTATTCCACCACGTTGTCAACCTTTGGATAATTTGGATAGAGGTGGCTTTTTTTTTTTAGTGCATTCCACAAATCCAGGCTATTCACAATCACCCCCAAGCCCACCCTTGTGGGCACAGGGCACCAAATTATTAGGAAAATGTCTGAGAGTCAAAGGGGCTATGGGCAATCCCCCAAATCTTATGCCAGCTCTCAGCAGGCCGGCCCACTTTCTCAGGTTCCACACAACTACCCCAGTGCCTGCCTTCTCCATCTGCCATCTAGACACGGACATGAGGCCTGGACCACTACATCAGGCCCCTCACTGGTTTTTTAGCCTTAATCTATTCTACTTCTTTCTCCAAACAGATCAAACCCAGATCACTCACACTGCAGGCTCACAACCTGAGGATTTTCTGCTCCTTGCCACACACCAGCTCAGCCGAGGCCTTCAGGACCTGGCCTGAACAAACCCTCATTCCCAGCTCCACCCACGTAATTCCTCCTCCCCTGAACACTGCATGTCTTTTTAAGCTTCTATGCATTTGTACAGATTCTTCCGAGACATTGGAATGCTCCTATCACAGTCTTCCTTCTCAGTTACCAATACCAGAACTCAATAATCAGAGATACCATTCAATCCTAGCTATTTAAAGACAAGAAAATGAAGGCCCAGAGAGGATAAGGGAGTGCCACAGAAGATAAGGTTAGCAGTGCTGGACTTGTGACTGGCCAGAGTCTTCATCGACTCCAAAAGTCCTCAAAGACCCTCTCCAACTCACCAGCCCTACAGCAAGATCAAACCCAGGAGAAGGCCACTGAGGACCAAATATCCAAGAAAGAAGGCCCTTAGGGAGTTCTAGAGGCAGCACAGGAAGAGCTGGCCCGTGGTCTCAGGAGGCCAGCAGAAATGAGACGCATGCATGGGCCTGGAAGCCCAGAGAGTGGAGAGTATCATCATGTCAGTTCAGCTTAGGGGCCCAGAGCAGGTGCTCGGGGAGGACGTGCATAATGACCAAGAATGGTACCTGGCACATGGAGACACTCATACTCGGTCAACATTTGCTGTTGCACACATTAATGACACAAATGGCCAGTGACAAACCAGTGCAACACAGAGTACCACACAGGCCTGTACTCGACTCCAGGATCCCAAAGAAAGGAAGGATTATTTCTGCCGGAGGGTGGGGCGGTCTGGGACAGCTTCACAGAGCAGTGACATCTGATCACACACCATCTGTTATTTTTCTCTAATTGTTCTACATGTGTGAAATTTTGATTCTCAAGCTAGAACGCAGACTCTGAGAGGGCCAAGACCACAGCTGCTTTCTCTGCCTTCACCTACTCTGTCTCTGAAATGCCCATTCCATGGATGGTCTCCCAGTAGATACTGAAAGAACTCCAAAAAGAGCAATGGACCCCCATCTTTTTTTATTTCAGAGAGAAGGGCAAAGCAAAAAGTTGTTTTCCCACAAATCTGCTTTACCTTGAGGAAGTTACCTGAACCCCATCAGGAAATCCACTGATATCCACAGGCATTTCCAACATCCCAAATGCTCTGTGCCCCTGGTGTGGCATGTAAGAGATGGGCACTCTTAGGATCTCCTGAATTCTTCCCCCATCTGACAGGTGGCACTGGGTCTCCTAGACAGCTTATCTACTTCCCCCTTCAACAACCCTGCAGGACAGGAATCAACATCCCCACTTTATTGGGAAAACTGGGGCTCAGAGAGGTCACTTGGCAAGGTCAGGAGAAGACCTGCATCTCATCTGTTACCACATCACAATGCCCATAATATTAATTATCTGCCAAGAGTTTTCCTCAACAGAAGCCTCACCTGGACCATTTGGCAGGAAGGAATTAATGCCCATTCAGAATCTCATCAACAATAAAGTGGTATTGAAGACCAACAGCAGCAGCACACCAACTTTGGTTCAGCAGCACAAACCAACCTAAGGGGCACACTGTACCAGGTGATGCTCACTCATCCAGACTGTGCTGTACCCCGAGTTTCTGCAGACTGTGCCCCACTTTTGTGAGGTCTCAACATCCCCCACCCACACCCAGCCACATCCCTGTTTCCATAGAGGCCCAGAAGAATGCAAACTCCAGTCACTCCCTTTCTTGTTCGGATAATGGCCACTTCACAACTCTCCCTCCCATGCGGGGACCCTCGCTGCTCCTCGGGCGCATCACCCTGAAGAGGCGCCCAGGCCAGGGAGAGAAGAACAAACGGGAAGGGGGATGGAAAACACACACAACAGTAAGCTCCAACCCAAACAGAACTAATCCATTCAGAGCCAAGTGAGGCTGAGCAGATGGGAAGCTAGGCATCCCCCACCCGCCCGCCAGCCTGCCACCGCCGCCGCCACCACCACCACCCCAGGTTCCGGGGCCTTCACCACAGTGGTATAATTACAAAGGGTGACCCAGCCACATGCTCCCGGGGCCACCCCTGCTCCCAGACACCCACAGGCACCGCCTTCATCTGGTTTGGGTTTAGAATCCTACCCAAGCCTCCCCCAAATTATGTGTGCAAAGGCAGGAACACAAACACCCCAGCCCTGTGGCACCAATCCCTGGGAAGGATGAAGACGGAGGCACGAACTACACTCCTCTCTGGAACTCCAGAGGGCGGCTGGTGAGGGGGAGGGGGGTACTGGGACCCCCATTCTTTCCAGCCTGGTGCCTGCCACTCCCACTCAGACCACCGCTCCACGTGCACAAGGACACCTTCATTCTGTGTCTGTCTGCGTGTCTTCCCCTCCAGCCTGTAAGCAGGAGGACAGGAACAGGGCAACCTCTCTTCCTCACTGTGGCACCTACCCCCTCCCTGCCCCCGGTGCTTAGTTAGTGTAGACAAGGCTGTGCAAAATGTATTCTAATATCTGCTGAATGAATGCAACTCACGACTCTTAGTATAATTTTTTTTTTTTCTTTCCTGAGATGGAGTTTTACCCTGTCACCCAGGCTGGAACGCAGTGGCGTGATCACTGCAACTTCCATCTCCCGGGTTCAAGTGATTCTCCTGCCTCAGTCTCCCAAGTAGCTAGGATTACAGGCGTGCACCACCACACTTGGCTAATTTTGTATTTTTTAGTAGAGATGGGGTTTCATCATGTTGGCCAGGTTGGTCTCATCTTAGCATAATGTTGATGTGTTTACTCCTTTAATATTTGTTTTTTCTCTAGCTTTTAAGTACCCTGAGGGCAGAAATCCCACCTGTCTCATCCATCATTCCCTCCCCAGTAACTGACACTTAGTGGGTGCTCAATAAACACTTGTTGTGGCCGGGCGCGGTGGCTCAAGCCTGTAATCCCAGCACTTTGGGAGGCCAAGACGGGCGTATCACGAGGTCAGGAGATTGAGACCATCCTGGCTAACACGGTGAAACCCCGTCTCTATTAAAAATACAAAAAACTAGCCGGGCGAGGTGGCGGGCGCCTGTAGTCCCAGCTACTTGGGAGGCTGAGAGGGGAGAATGGCGTAAACATGGGAGGCAGAGCTTGCAGTGACCGGAGATCTGGCCACTGCACTCCAGCCTGGGCGACAGAGCGAGACTCCATCTCCAAAAAAAAAAAAACAAAACACTTGTTGAGCAAAGGACTAACAACTCACTGCTCTGAGAACACTGAAGTGTACCACCCAGTGGAGGAATCTCCCCACGTTAGAGGATGTCAGCGCTGCATGGGGGCTCAGAAACCACCTGCTCATTTACAACAGGAGGGAGTATGACGTGTTTGTAGCTGCAGACCAAGTCAGTGCAGTCAGTGCAGGACTCGAACCCAGGCCCCGGCCAGGCTCCTGACACCCAGCCATGCCCTGGCAGTGCTAGGCCCCGCTGGGGGAGACAAAAAGACACGGAAGATGGCGCCTGCTGCTCAGGAGAAGCAGGTGATCTAGCGGGGCAGACGAGACAGACACATGAAACAATTAGTGAACAAGATAACTGCCAGGCTAGCGGTATTATATCCTGATATAATAAAGTACACGCTGTACAACACAATTAGAGACAAGAGGCAGGCACACTGTGCTAATTACACAGCACAAAGGGCGAGCTCACAGGAGCCATGGGGTGCTGGTGCTGCCACAGAAAGCTCTGGAGGCTAAGAGAGCAGAGGTGAGCTTGGGGTGGGGGCGCCGCTGCCATGCAGCCTCTCCTGACCATCTCTCCGTCCTTCTTGGCGCTCCTGCTACCCAGTCCCTGTCCTAGATGATCCCTTCTGACACTTCTGACCCCTCGCTGCTTGTGTTCGGGCAGTTTGTTATCGACCCCGCCTAGACAGTCAGCCCAGGGGGCAAGGGGCAGGCCCTGGCACCAAGCCAACCTCTGGCTCATTACTTCAATGTAAACAATCACCCGAATTTCCCCTCACTATGCTTTCCCCTCACTATGTGCTGGGCTCTGTGCTGAGCCCTTCCTTGCACTCATCCCGTTCAATCCTGACAACACCCTATGAGGTGCACATAAGCTCGGAGGGGGAAGTCACCCACCCAAGGCCACAATGCCCAGAAACAGCAGCCAAGAAACTGCATTAAACAGGTTCACGATGCTACAAATCTCATGCTCTTATATCTTTACACCCACACGGTCCTGTATGGAAGCCCTAGACACAAGCAGCTACCAAGTACTTGAAATGTGGGTGGTTCAAACAGAGATGCACCATAAGCATAAAATATGTACCAGATTGCAAAGACAGTTTGGGGGAAAAAGAATATAAAAGATGTCATTAATAATTTTTACACTGATGACATCTTATAGTGCTATTTTGAATATATTCGGTCATAATTAAAGTATATTACTGAAACTAATTTCACCTATTTCTTTTTACTTTGTTATGTGGCTACAAGGAGCTCTGAAATAACCTGCACGACCCTCAGTACATTTCTACCAGACAGCGCTGCTCCACACAGCAGTGCCTCCACGTGTTTGCAGAACGAATGATGGGCAGGATGGAGAAAGAGGACAGAACGGAGAAGGTGGCACTTGTCAAGTTTCAGTCAAGGGGAAACTTGAACCAAGATGTGGCAAAGGGGACACTCCTGAGCCTGTGCAGGACAGGGGAGCCATGATGAGTTCTGAACACAACTGGGGAGCACTTGGGTCGGGCATGCTGGAACCAAACGACAGAAGATGAGGACAGCAGGGCAGGCTTCGACCTGGAGGCTTTGGCAATGCGAACAGGCGGCGAGGCTGTTTACCATGCTGAAAAGGGAGCTGGGAATGATGCCTCCATGAGACAACAGGGGCCTGGAACCAGTCACCTAGTGTCCTTCCAGAACATGACAACAATGCCTCAATTTCCTGAATTAAAGGGCTCTTGGGGGGACAGGAGTGGGCGGTGGGAGGGGGCTCTCCTCCAAGGACCAGGGCACCAGAACATCTTCTGGGCACAGGGCTAGCTGCATGCAGCAGGAGTGAAGGGGCTCCCCAGGGAAGAGAAGCCAGGTGAGGCTGAGTAGGGAGTTGCAGGTGATGGTGGGAAAAGGACACAGCAGGCTGGAGTGTGGAAGAACAGCTAACTCTGGCAGAAGGTCCAGTGCCTGCAAAGGCTGCGTGGGGAGCAGGTGGTGACAGGGCAGCCACAGGCAGAAGAGGAAGAGAGCACAGTCCAGCAGGGTCACTGGAGACAGACCCCAGGTCGTTCTGCTAGACAGGGAACACTGCTGGTGCAAGGCTGAGGGTTGAGTTTGTGGATGCTGTCAGAGAACAGACAGGTGCCTCACCAGTGGAAACAACCCACGGCCTTGTAAAAAGCCTCTCAGCTGTCCTCTGCTGAGATGAGTTGGCCTACGCAAGGTAGCTGCTGAGAAGGCAATCACAGATAAACACATTCACAGAGCCTGGAAGACCACCACCCTCACTGACACCACGAGGGAGCGAGGATGCGTGGGACCCGGAGCCGCTCTTAGTGGAGCATGCGCACTCCACCAGCATGGCTGAGGCCGTCCTCCACGCCAGCTGAGATTTACCATGACCAGAGAAAGGCCGAGCAGAGACCATGTATGCCTGGTGGGAGGCGTGGTGTGGGAGGCCAGGCCAGGGGTAACTAACTTCAGCTTTGCCATCGCTAGCCGAGCAACTCTGGGCTCGCTCTTAACTGAGTAAGATGGAAACCACCACCCTTTACTTTACGGCCCAGGGCCTGGACGAGGAATAAGGACATTCAGTAGCTGTGAGTTTCCCAGCACGGACCCAGCCCTGCCCTTCCCAATATCACTGGTCCTCCAAATGCCTCCTTTCCCTTTTCACAGCACCTGCCTAGCACACTGGCCAGCACATGGTAGGGGTTCGATAAATAGCATATTTTCTATTATGAGACATCACAGCTGAGGAAATACCAACTTAGATCCATCTCTGGCTGGAGGTGGAGTTCAGGAGAGCAGAAAGTTTACCTAACTGAGCAATCACAGAGCCAAGGAACATTTTCAAAATGGAAGAACGTTTCAGGCTCCAGGCCACTGGCTTCCTTTGCCAGATTGGGCAACTGGGAGCAATGGAGAAGAAGCCAGGGGACTTGAGTTTGGATGCCATTATTTAGCTATTTTTCTTTTAAAAAAAAATAGAGACGAGGTCTCACTATGTTGCCCAGGCTGGTCTCAAACTTCTGAGCTCACATGATCCTCCCATCTTGGCCTCTCAAAGTGCTAGGATTACAGGTGTGAGCCACTGTGTCCGGCTCAGTTGGGATTTATCATAAAAGACGTACCATAGATGGAAAGAAACTCTCGCTTGGATTAGGGGCTCAAAGATGGTCACTATTATCTTGCTCTCTGTCTAGCAGACGTCTCTCCCTGCTGTCCGTTTCACCTCATGCCCAGTTACTCTTACCTGCAAGCTGTTTCCTATGATGTTGTCTTCTACCACGATCCCCTCCCTGAGTCCTCATTTGTAAAAGTACTACTAATTTTCAGGGTCCTGGGGAAATGCTACATTCCTTGGTAGCCCTTCCCAGACTTCCCCCAGCCGGAGGTGCTCCCTCTCCCATCCTATCCCCAACTCCTTGCACACTTCTAACCAGACTGGCAGCTCCTGGCTTCATTTCTTATTCCTCCTCCTAGACTGTAAGCACCCCTTCCACCCCCTATCCCACAGGACCCAGTCTTGCCTGCACAGCACAGAACCCACTGGGCCCCTCCCAAGGAGTGAGTAGATATTACACGCTTGCTAAGTGAAAGAATGAGAGGAATATGATAACGCACAGCTTGGTGTGATAAGCCTCAGGCTGGTGTCAGCCTTGTGTCAAAAAGCACATCCACTGGAGAACGGGGGACAGTTACAAATCCAAACAGGCGTACAGTTTCAGTCCAGGACACCAGGCTCATTACTGGCAAAGACTGGGTTATATGAAACCTGACTGTGCAACAGAAGTAAAAAGCCTGGCTACACTGCAGCCTCACCTGAGGCCATCTTCAACTCTCACCTCCGTCATCCCTTGGCTGAGTGGGAAAGCTGCTAGCTGGGTACACCAGGGTCAGGACCCTGCATTTCTTAGGAGCCGTCACTGGTATTATCATTAGAAAGAAAATAATAATAGTAAACATTTGTTGGTATTTCTGTGTGCTGAGCGCTTCATGTGATTGCCTCTCTTAACCTACCTTGATACCAATCCCAAGATATCAACATAAAAACTACCTCACAGGCCAGGCCTAGTGGTACATACGTATAATTCCAGGAGTTCGAAACGAACCTGGGCAAACATAGCGAGACCTGATCTCCACAATAAAAAAAAAAATTTTTTTTTTAATAAAAAAGCACTTCCCAGAGCAGGAAACTGAAGCTAGACTGCCCAGGATCACCTGATGTAGTAGGCAGAGGTGGCATGCACTTAACACGAGGCTCTTTCTACAACTTTCCACCAGGACCCTCCAACTACTGCTTACCTTGACTTTCAACCTAGAGATTCTAAAGGCCAAACTATGAAGACTCAAGCAGCATTCCAGCTGCTCCCTTGCCCACAGCCTCAAGGAGGAAGGCCAGGCCTCAATAGGCCACCTAGGCCCTACTACCTGGGCACCCTACCATCCCATTACTCAGTCAGACTGTGCGCTCCTTCTACTTCTGCCTTCTGGCCCTAGAGCCCAGGGGCCTAGGGCCTCTTCTGAAGGAACCAGCTCCCCTCTGTTATGGCCACACCCCCACTATGGTCCCATCATCTTACACTGTGGTCTTCCAGCAAACACCTGCTCTACTCTACTCCCAGAACAGCTCCAGGTCACCTTCTCTATCAACTTTTACATCCACTCCCATGCACTCCGACCCAGGGAGAACCAACCTCTCCCCGTCTCCCCTAGCCCGGGCCAGGACTTAATGCTGGTCTGGGCCCAGCGCAGAGCTTACACTCCCTTACTATGCTGTGTTTAACACTTTCTCTGGCTCTACTAGTCCTGGGTTCCTTGAGGGCAGGGACCTTAATTTATCTTCATATCCCTGTCAGAGGTGTATGAACCAGAGCAACTCCATCTTGAAAAGGAGCTAGGTAAGATGAGGCTGAAACCTACTCGCCTGCATCCTAAGTCACAAAATGAGACAGGACGTCAGCACAAAATACAGGTCATAAAAACTTTCCTGATAAAACAGGCTACAGTAAAGAAGCCGGCCAAAACCCACCAAAACCAAGATGGCAACAAGAGTGACCTCTGGTCGTCCTCACTGCTACACTCCCACCTGCGCCATGACAGTTTACAAATGCCATGGCAACATCAGGAAGTTACCCTATATGGTCTGGGGAGGCACAAATAATCCACCCTTACTTAGCAGATGATCAAGAAATAACCATAAAAATGGGTAACCAGCAGCCCTCGGGGGCTGCTCTGTAATAGAGCAGCCATTCTTTTATTCCTTTACTTTCTTAATACACTTGCTTTTACTTTGCACTGCAAACTTGCCCTGAATTTTTTCTTGTGAGAGATCCAAGAACCCTCTCTTGGGGTCTGGATTGGGACCCCTTTCCTTTAACATCCCTAGTGCTTGTAGAATCCATTAAGCCATGTTTTAAAGCACAACTTCCAGCGAAACAACCCCCAAACCCCTCACCAGTGATGCTCTTCAATAACTAAAATAACAAAGAAGAGGCCGGGTGCTGACATCTGTAGTTCCAGCACTTTGGGAGGCTGAGGCGGGCAGATCACTTGAGGTCAGCTAGAGTTTGAGACCAGCCTGGCCAACATGCTCAAACCCCGTCTCTACTAAAAATACAAAAATTAGCTGGGCATGGTGGTGCACACCTGTAATCCCTGTCACACAGGAGACTGAGGCAGGAGAATCGCTTGAACCCGGAAGGCAGAGGTTGCAGTGAGCCAAGACCACGCCACTGCACTTCAGCCTGGGTGACAGAGCGAGACTCAGTCTCAAACAAAAAAAAAAAACCAGCCAAGAAGAAGAAGAAGAAGAAGAAGAATAGGATAAGCCATTGATCACCAAGGAAAGCAGGGATTTTTCCAAGGTCCGCTCTGAAAACTGAGACTCTTTAAGAATACCTGAGCTTCAAGTCAGTGACTCCCACCTCCCCCACAAAAAAACAATACCTAAGAAAAAGGCAATCTCTGCAGGTGACTTGCACAAGAAAAATCTCACTGATTTGGAATAGTTAGGGACAGGAGACAAAAAGATGGTCTAACTTAACACGGTAACAAAATCATAATGCTCTTCTGATGAACTGGGGCATATGTCCATACAGCTTTAGTGACTCAGTAGGGGTCACTCGTGACTGGCCCACCCCATGCAGGCAAGCAAATGGACACACTGATTTCAGGCAGTTTAAGATTATCAAGCAGGTTTTGTAATCTTCCCACATCTTATTAACACCACTCATTTGCTTGGCAAACCTGCCCTCTGGTCTTGGACTGAAGGACGGAGGCATGAGCCCTGCCCTGAGGCCAGTTATAAATTTCAAACTGAACCACCCCCAAATAACACGCAAGTTTTCCAAGTAGCCTAATGAGAGCTGATGATGCTGAGTTGGGCCAGCCCAAGTTGACACTGGTGAGTGAAGTTTTTAGCTGAGCTGCAGTAACAGGATAACCAAGACAACACAGGCATCCCTTCTCTGCACAGCAAAGGGAAATGAAGCTGGTTCTCAAACAGCCAGCCTTGCTTTGGACTGATATCTAGGGATTCAAGGCAGACTGCACTGTGAGAAATCATTTGTCCTTTGCACACAGTCAATGAGCTTAGACAACGCCAGGCAGTCAGAAAGTTGGCTTCTGTGCCACTCACTTGTTTCTGACACCACTCGGTAACTCAAAGATCCTGGAGTGGTCCCGAAAAATCCCTAACTCCTCAATTGCCCTGTACTCAGAAATATCCAAAAGCTTTAGCTGCTGCCAAAAAAGGGAAGAGAAAGAAAACCCCAGGAACACACCAAATCCATGTCCAACTCCTTTGCCCCTTGGAACAAAACCCATTGCAGGCGCACACAAAGCGGGGGAAGGCAGGACAAAGAAGAGGCCAGGTCACACTCGACAAGGCGCTTTCTTGTCGTTTCCAAAACAGAACTGTCCTCTATTAAAATGCTCTTGTTGCTCGGATGTTGGTGAGGGGGAGGGGTGGGGGGAGCACAAATCTCCAAACAAAAGGCGAGACGCAGCATGTAGGGAAGCTCGGGCAGGCTCCTTCTCCCTGTGCACTTCCAAGCCTTTGAACGCTCGCAGATCTCGGTCCAGAGCTGGCAGCTGTCTGTTATTATCCCAGCAACTCCAAGGGCCCCAGCACCAGGGAGCGTGTCCCGAGCAGGTGAACACCATCTGCCTGGCTGACAAGATGCCCATCTTAGTGCCTGCTGCTGCCAGCAGGCCGTGTGGACCTTGGGGAGGCGCAGCCAACCTCCCCACCCTCTCAGGGATGATTCTTCAACTCTCAGCCAGGCTTTCTTCTCTCTCCCCAGGGGCCGCAGGCTCAGTCACTACCTAGCATTTATCACAGGAGGAGAGCTCTTTTAAAAAACACCTGGTCACCTTTCAGAGAGATTTCTAAAGGCATTGAGAGCATGGTTTTTCTACTGGGGGGTGGGCTGGGGGGGAAATGCAGAGTTAGGTACACACAAGAAAAGAAAGCCCATGGACACACCTTCCCAGGGGTTAATTTTAAGAAGGGTTTTTAATTGATCTACAAAGAGAAGAAAGTTTTCTACCCGCCTTTTAAAAAGCACTCCCTGCATTAGCTAAACCATTCCCAACACACCCCAACCCATTTCCTCCCTCCCCAACCCTCGCAGTTTTAATTGGGGTAAGTGGCTCCCTGATGCAATCTGCAAAGCACAAGACCAGACCAGGGCAAGAGCAAGAGCTAAGTGGAAAAGTGGGGCTGGGTGGGTGGGTCTAGAGAGTTCCAACTCTGTGCTTCCACTCCTGGGAAAAGAGGGGCCTCCCCTCACCACTATTTTACAGATTCAAGTACAGTATTTCCACTTGCTGGTCTTTTCAAACAACTGAACTACCTATACCACGTGCAAGGGTGCGGGGAGAACCACCCCCGCTTTATGTGGTAAGGGAGCTGAGCTGACTCACTGGGAGCATGCGGATTGGCAGTGGCGAGCATGCCTGCCTTTGGGTCTGGGTCTCTGTGGGGGCTGACGTCACCTAGAAGGACCGCAGATCCCCACCCGCAATCTCTCTAGGGCTCTTGGGCAATAAGAAATCTGTGGCTTGATGTCTTCTAAGCCACATATGCTTGGGTCTATTTCGCGGACCCTAATCGATGGCTGACTTCTTCCTCCGCTGCTGACCAGGGCCGACTCTTTGATGGGAAAACAAGGGGGGGGACACATCACGGGGAGAGAACCGGCCCGGCCATCCCAGAAGGGGGCAGCAGAGGGAAGGTCTGGCACTGGGCAGCCTCTAGGCTCAAGATGGAAATCCACCACCAGCCTAGAGTGAAGACCAGGGTCCTCCCAGACTTAATGCACCAACTGCTGAGAACACCATAGGAAGGGCTGAGATGGAGTGTTCCCTGCTTTGGAACAGAAGCCAAGGAGGGGAGAGGCAGCAGTGTGGAGGGTATGTCATGTCAAAGTGGGTCCAAGCCCTACTGGGCCCCCAGGCCCTGGGGAAACTTTCCAGGCAAAGTGAAGACAATCACCCTGCCTGCCTAACTTGCAGGACCTGTCGTGAGGCTCATCCAAGGACAGTGGAGGTTAAAAGGACTTGAAAAACTATTAAAGGACCTACCCACAAGATGTCAAAATCGAGACAACCCTGCCTACCTCATGGGGCCCATTGAGAGCATGTGAGCCAGCCCCACAGCCCACAACGGTAAGACACCCACAGCGGCAGCATCACCACCGTCACTCGGGGGGCAGCAGGCTCAGGAGGGCAGCCTGACCACACTGAGCAGCAGCCCTGTCCTACCCTGCACCCGTGCCAAGTCACAGTCTCCGATTTCTAAGGTTTCTGGCTGGAGAACGAGCCAAATCATCATCACTATAAAAAAGCAAGGAGGTGGCATGTAGAAATAGTCCTCGTATGACGCTACCCAAAGCAAGCTCTGTGTTGTTCCCTGGAGCCACAGTTCCGGGGACTCCTTGACATCTACAGCAGCCAGGGCCCCTGCCCAGTGCACCAACAGCTGGGGAGGCTCTCAAACAGATCATCTAAGCCTAAACCCAACTCTGCCTCTCTCTCCAGCATCCACCAGCTGATTTGCCTCCACAGAAAAGGGGCTCCAGCACATAGCACCAACTCTGAGCTCTGTAGTATTTCAAAGTAAAGTCTTGCTGGGGGCAAGTGGTCAGAGAGGGCTTCCTTTCGCAAGGAGGGTGCAGCTTGGGATGTGTGTTAAAGAATATGCAGCGGCCAGGCACAATGGCTCATGCCTGTAATCCCACTGCCTCCCAGCTGATCCCCTGGGATCCTCCCACTGATCTCCTGCCTCCCAGCGCTTTGGGAGGCAGGGGATCAGTGGAGGTCAGCAGTTTGAGGTTACAGTGAGCTACAAATTGTCCCACTGCACTCCAGCCTAGGTGACAGGGTGAGATACTGTCTCCTATTAAAAAAAAAAAAAAGGCCAAATAAGGTGGCTCACACCTGTAATCCCAGCACTTCGGGAGGCTGAGGTGGGTGGATCACCTCAGGTCAGGAGTTCGAGACCAGGCTGGCCAACATGGTGAAACCTCATCTCTATTAAAAATATAAAAAATTAGCCATGTGAGGTGGCGGGTGCCTGTAATCCCAGCTACTTGGGAGGCTGAGGCAGGAGAA
>NW_012120487.1:7512382-7604777 GCF_000951035.1 Colobus angolensis palliatus
CTCCCAAGTAGCTGGGATTATAGGTGCCCACCACCATACCTGGCTAATTTTTGCATTTTTAGTAGAGATGGGGTTTCACCATGTTGTCCAGGCTGGTCTCAAACTCCTGACATCAGGTGATCCACCTGCCTCGGCCTCCCAAAATGCTGGGATTACAGCCGTGAGCCACCGCGCCCAGCCAGATTTTCACTTTTCAGATATAAGAGGTATCAGAGTGGCTGAGACAGAAAATGGGAGCCAGCCAAGGGGGTCTTAGTCAGTTACTAAGGAGCAGAGTTATACCAGCACCCAAGGTATAACCTAGACCCAGTCTCCAAGGGGAGACAGGATTACCTGATTGTCTGGCAGGGGTAGGGGAGGAACACCACCTACTGACAAGCCACACCAACCAAGTATATGCAGGGACACATTCAAATAAGCAGTTCTGAGGGCCTACCATGTAGCGCCAACTCCAGAGGGAAGCAAAAAGGACGAAAGACTCCCCCGCCTCACAGAGCTGTGAGATCCAGAAGAAGGGCACGGCAACCCTTCTATATCACACACGTCACCCGGGGCTGTGGCCCGAAGTTGTGCCTACACCTGGTTAGTGCAGTTTCACCAACATTGGTGGGGACAGCAAAAGCTCCCTACCTGGCACTCACAAATAAGGCCTCAACATTTTCTTTAAAAAGATTTGTGAAATAGACTGTTAAACGGATGAGCAGTTAGTTGGGTCTGATACCTTGAATGTGCTTCCCTTGACAAAGATTCTATGAACTTAAATATTTCCTTAGATCCTGCCTAAAAGGGACCTCAAAGGGCTCTTAAGGAAAAGAGTTGTTCTTTTTGTGGAAGTGGTCTCACCAGAACTGGAGAGGGAGCTGCCTCGTTAGACAGTGAGCACCCGGTCAACTGGCAGTGTCCCAGCAGAGGAGGTGAATGAAGCTTCCAGTGTCCCCTCCCAGTATGAAGTCAAAGCCACCTGGGTGCAGATGCTGGACAGGGAGGGGATACTTGTTGATCTGCCCAACCTTCCTTGATAAGCAGGAAAGGGGGAAGGGAGCTGAAAATCCTAAGAACAAAAGAACGGCAGAGCTTGTCACTCGGCCCTGATCATCCATGGCACCCTATCCAGCCATCTGTCACAGCATATAGAAATTCCCCGCGTGTGATTCTGTCTGCCTGGAGAGGCTGCTGGCTCTTATCCATCTCCCTATTCCCACTGAGCTTGGTGCCCAGGAGGCCCCCATAAACATTACTGAACAAAATGTTGAATCAAGGCTACTACCAGAACCGCCTCATACAGATCAAGCACTGGCTGTACCCACTCCTCAATGCCAAGGCTCTCTGGGCCACGTAACTCTGTCCTTAACTTGTGAGAGTGCCCACAGCTCATACTGCACACAGTAGCACAAGACCATGCCTGGTCTACCTGTTTCCAGCTGCCGCCTGTCCCTCCTGTCTTACATAGCTGCAAGTCTCTGGCGGACAAGGAAAAGAAAGAACTCACCATACACCACTTGGTACTACGAGAAGCACACAGCAGTTGAACTTGGTGTTTGGTACAGAAAGTAGAAAAGTCCGAGTTATAATATTTTTCATCTAGAGCAAGCAAAAAAAGATTCCTCAATGTTTAATAACTTCCAGCGCAAGTAAAACTGCAGTTAGAGTACCCATTTATCTATTGCTAGCCTCGGTATAAATTAAGAAGCTTTTTAAAATAAAAAACAAAACAAAAAAAACAAGGTCTTGCTCTATCGCCCAGGCTGGAGTACAGTAGCATGATCTCTTTTATTTTTATTTTTTTAGAGACAGGGTCTCTCGCTCTGTAACCCAGGCGGGGGTTCAGTTCCACAATCATAGCTCACTGCAGCCTCAACCCCCAGGCTCAAGCAATCCTCCCGCCTCTACCTCCTGAGAAGCTGAGACTATAGGCTCACGCTACTATGCATAGCTAATTTTTTTTTCTTTGGTAGAGACAGGGTCTCACCATATTGCCCAGATTGGTCTCGGACTCCCGGTCTCAAGGAATCCTCCTGCCTTGGCCTCCCAAAGTACTGGGATTACAGGTGTGAGCCATTGCACCTGGCCAAGACAACCCTCCTGAAAATAATTTGGCAAAGGATTCAAGGGTTTTAGCGGGAGGGTCCATATTTTCTGACCCAGTAACTACATTTCTGGGAATTTATTCTAACTGGGCGCAGTGGCTCACGCCTATAATCCCAGCACTCTGGGAGGCTGAGGCAGGCGGATCATGAGGTCAGGAGATCAAGACCATCCTGGCTAGCACAGTGAAACCCCATCTCTATTAAAAATAAAAAAAAATCAGTCGGGCATGGTGGCAAGGCACCTGTGGTCCCAGCTGCTCAGGAGGCGAATAGTGTGAACTTGGGAGATGGAGCTTGCAGTGATCCAAGATCGTGTCCCTGCACTCCAGCCTGAGTGACAGAGCGAGACTCCGTCTCAAAAAAAGAGGAGGCGAGGAGGGGAGGGGAGGGGAGGGGAGAGAAGAGGTCTTAGTCTATTCCTGCTGCTGTAAGAAAATACCTTCACGTGAGTAATTTATAAAGAATAGAAATGTATTGCTGACAGTTCCAGAGCTGGGCAGTCTGAGATCAAGGCACTTGCAAATTCGGTGTCCGGTGAGGGCTTGAGCTCTGCTTCAAAAATGGCACCTTCTTGCTGCATCCTCACGTGGCATCCCTTTGGCCTTTGTTAGGAGGGCACTCATTCCATTCATGAGGATGGAGCCCTCACGACCTAATCATTTCCCCAAACGACCCACCTTTCAATACTATCACACTGAGAATTATGTTTCAACAATGTGAATTTTGGGGAGACCTCAATATTCAGATCATAGCAAAAATCATCCACAATGAAAGACAAAGATGTTCACTGCAGTGTTGTGTACAATGGCAGGGTGGGGAGGTAGAGGACAGGAAGGAATCTCCAATTAAGGGAATGATTCAATAAAGCCTATGAGGCCATTAAACTGTAATGAAAATACACATATTTATCAAAAGAAAAAGCATCGGCCAATCGTGGTGACTCACACCTGTGTCATCTCAGCACTTTGGAGGCCAAGGCGGGCAGATTGCTTGAGCACAGGAGTTTGAGACCAGTCTGGGCAACACAGTGAAAACTTGTCTCTACAAAAAATACAAAAATGAGCCAGGTGTGGTGGCAGATACCTGTGATCCCAGCTACTGGGGAGGCTGAGGTGGGAGGATCACTGGAACCCAAGAGTCAGAGGTTGCAGTGAGCAGAGGTCGCACCAGTGCACTCCAGCCTGGTGATAAGAGCGAGACTCTCAAAAAAAAAAATCATGATTTGATAAACATGTCTATCAAACAAAAAAGCATCAAACCACAAAAAAAAAGTGTAGATCTGGGCAGTCTTTTGTCCAAGTCTAGAAGTCATGCAGATAATAGTGAATGTTTTCCTTTCACTTTCCAAAACGCGTCTAAAGTTGTCTACAAGAGATGGGATGCCGTACTCAAGGAGGGAAGACAGTGAGGTCGTGTCTCCATCCTCTGTGTGTGTGTTTTTTGTTTTTTTTTTTAAAGATGGAATCTTGCTTTTGTAACCCAGGCTGGAAAGCAATGGTGTAATTTCGGCTCACTGCAACCTCCGCCTCCTGGGTTCGAGCGATTCTCCTGCCTCAGCCTCCTGAGCAGCTGGGATTACAGGTGCCCGCCACCATGCCCAGCTAATTTTTGTATTTTTAGTAGAGATAGGGTTTCACCATGTTGGCCAGACTGGTCTCGAACTCCTGACCTAGGTGATCCACCTGCTTCAGCCTCCCAAAGTGCTGGGATTAAAGGCGTGAGCCACCGCGCCTGGTCTCTCCATCCTCTTTCTATGCCATCTACCTCATCTCCAGGCCTGGGGTGGGAGCAAGGAGACATGGGTAAAGACTTTGAACCAAGGTAAATGAACACGGTTCCAGGCAGTGTTCACATGACACCTCCAAGGATGACATTTAACCAACAGGAACCTTCTGGGAGTATTTCAATACCCTCCAAAAAACCAAACCAGGGAAACAGGCTTTATACATGTAATGTGCATGTGTGTACAGAGAGCCATAATCTTCAATATAGAGAGACAGCTATACCATTCCGTTCCCTAACAGCAGCAGTGGCCAACTTTCTACCCCAACCAGCCATCTGGGGCTCAAAGGGAAGGTGTCAGATGGATCACCAGGGTAGGATTAAATTTTTTTTTCTTCTTAAATCCCCTTAACTGAGAAAGCAGCTTGAGCCAATTCTGCTTTCCTCACAGACACCAAAACACCAAGCTATAGTTACACCAGTTCATCTTCACACCCCAGAGTTTGGGGGGCTGGGGAAGGATAAAGCTTTCCAAGCAGCTCTCTGCCGAGTCGCACCTCCTGGTGGAGGAGCTGGAGGCACAGGCTGTAAGGAACAGGACTGCCAGGAGAGGAATGTGTCCTCAGCCTTCTCTCCCAGGTCCCCTTCAGATGCAGGAAGTGGCATCACCTCTCAGGAGCCTCTCCACATCTCCTAACCCCAAGCTAGGAATCTTCCCCCTCCTCCCACTACAAAGATATTCCAGACTATTATACCACTGTACCAGCCTTACCTATGTCAGTTACAATATCCTTAAAACTTAGTGAGAGAGTGACGGGAGGGAAGAGGTCGTCCTGTCCCAGGATGTACCAGGCACCTTTCCCCGCTATGATTTTATCTATCCCCCGGAGCAACCCAGTGAATGGGAATTCCCATTCTATGGATGAGCGAATTGAGGCTTGGAAACACTGCGATTCTTTGGCCGAATCCTTAGCGTTCTAGGCTGTCCACACCACACTGGCTGCAGCAGGTCACGCTCAACGGAGTAGAAGGGCAAAGAACCAACCAGCCCTGAGCACTGGGAAGCTGCAGGTGCTTCTACATGTGTTCTTTCTAATCCTTCTAATAACCTAGAGAAGTGAGGAAGTATCCTTATCCCCAGCCTACAGATGAGAAAACTGAGGCTTAGCGAAGAGCTAACATCCTTCTCAAACAGCTTCTAAATGATGAGCCAGACAGACTTAAGAGCTAGGGCCCATGTCCCCTCGCACAGCGACAGTCACTTTCTCCCTACTCTCACCAGAGTGACCTGCTCTGCAACTCCCATCCAGGTCTACACCTGGCACTATGTAGGTACATAAGACATCTGCCTGTGCTGAGGGAAGGAAGGGAAGCAGAAACCCCTCTAAAGGGGAAACTTCCAAACACAGAAGCAGCAGGTGCCTCAGGACTCAGCCTTACCCACTCAGTGTCACTTTCAGCTCCACAGGTGGGAAGGTCCTCAACGTCCCCTACCTTCATACAAGCCAACCTTCTGTGTTCCTGCTTGTACCACACAGACCCTCCCTGAATTTGTTAATAATCAACCTTCCAGGCTGGCGTCAGCCTTCCAAGGGGACAATGACCACCTGCAGGAAAATGGCCAGAAGCAGGTTCTGTATCAATTTATTAGGTTAAGAAGAAAAAGCAGCAGCTAAGACATGGTATTTCCAGAAAATCTGTACTATTCTTTTGTTGGCCTCTTCTCTTTCAAAGACGCAGGTGGCCTGGGAGGCATGTGAGGAATGAAACAACCACAAAGACTAGTGCTGGAGAAACTGGTTTCAAACTCACTGTCTACATAGACTTCATGGTTTTTTAGGATTTGACAGAAGGAAGGCTCCCTCAGTGCCCAGACCCCTCTGAAATGCACCAACAGGAGGCAGCTTGCCATCCATTCCTGCCCCAGGTACCTGCTTCATGCCAGGCTGGAGAGGGAGCAGGACTTCAGAGGTGAATCAGAGGCCTCCCTGCCCTCTAGGGACTTCCAATCTAGCAGAAGAGTCAAATGCCAGTGACTTCCAGGGATGGAAAAGCACTGAACGGAAGTGAAAGGAAAGCCAGTTTCAGAGATGAGAAATGGTGACACTGGCCTTTCTTTTTCAAAAGAGAAATGGACCACAGAGGGAAGAGATGTGGCTTCAAAGAAGCCAAAGACAGGTTATACCAAAAAGGCTTTTTTGTTTTGTTTTGTTTGTTTTTGAGATGGAGTCTTGCTCTGTCGCCCAGGCTGGAGTGCAATGGTGCGGTCTCGGCTCACTGCAACCTCCACCTCCCGGGTTCAAGCGATTCTCCTCCCTTTGCCTCCCGAGTAGCTGGGACTACAGGTGCCTGCCACCACGCCTGGCTAATTTTTTTGTATTTTTAGTAGAGACGGGGTTTCACCATGTTAGCCAGGATGGTCTTGATCTCCTGACCTCCTGATCCGCCCGCCTCGGCCTCCCAAAGTGCTGGGATTACAGGTGTGAGCCATCGCACTTGCCCACCAGAAAGGTTTTAAGTTAATGCCAGAGTCCTGAGAGGTGGGAAGGTGGTCAGGAAGTAGATGCTGAACATCATCCAGGTGCTAGGAACTGGGGACAGACACAGAGGCACAGGCCTTGACTTCAAGGAAACCAGGAGAAAGAGGAGAGCAGATAAGCAGATAGCTTCAATCCACACAGAAGCTTCTAAGGCTTTCTCGGAAACTACAGCAACTAGAACAGTGCCTGACATTCAACCAGTGAATTTGTGGAATGAATGAACAGGAGTACAAAAAAAGGGTGCAGTTTATTCTGCTCTGGGAGGCAGGAAAGCTTTGCTGGGAAAATAACCTGGAGCTCAGCTGCAAGGGGAAGCTTGCCCCCTAGCAAGCAAAAGCAGCAAGGGGCATGTCAGGCAGAAGAAACTGCACAGGCAAAGGCACAGTGGCCTGAGGGAACAGGGTACACACAAGAACTCCCAGGAAGCCCTTCTGTTCATGCTGGACAGACAGGGGACGCTGTGACAACAGCACTGGCCCACAGGGCCTTGGGGTCCCAACCAGAGAACTCGGGCTTCACCCTGAAGAACAGGAGAATGCCCTCAAGACTGCAGGCACTGGTGCAGCGTGGCCAGATGTGTGTTTCAGACGGAGAACTCTGGCAGCAGGCTGGATTCATCTCAGTGCCCTCAGTTTCTGGATGAAGAAACTGTGGACTTGAGTGGGGCTGTCATTTGCCTGAGGTCAAGTGGCTGGGTGGTATCCATCCCTAGCTTCTGTCCCAGGGCTCCTTTTACCACACCCTGCTACCGTCCCGAAAGTGCTCACTGCATTACCTCAATATTCCACAAATGCTACAAAGGCTCTTCTAGGTGAGTGTGCACAAACAAGTAGGGCAACTCTCAGGCCAGAGGCCTGGGAAGGCCTTAACCTGACTGCGCTTCAGCTTTCTCCGTGGAAAACTGGGAAATCAATATTAAGCCTAGAGTTCCCATGCAAATCAAATGAGGAGTGCACATACTTCAGCTCACTGATTTGCAGATGGTAAGCCCTCCGAGGACAACCGACTAGCATCACTCACCCAAACACACTGGAGTGTCTTCCATGTGATATTCTGGAAATTAAGAGCAGAATGGGGAAAAGGGAGCTGAAGTCCACTAGGCTCAAAATGGACAGAATGTCCCCTGTGAGAAGGAGGTGGGGTCTGAGCCCACTGGCCTACAAAGTAAAGAGGTTCAGTGAGCATGAGTAGAGGCATGATGTTTTGAGTAGTACTACTTGATTGCCTGGAGATAAAAACTGAAAGCTGGTTGGAAGAAGGGCTGGAAAATAGGATGCACTCTGCTCAGCCCTGCCCTTCCAAAGCTTCAGGACTGGAAAATGAGTAGGTCTACCAGACATCAAAGGCTGCAGGTGGGAAGTGGGAGGGGCACAGTGGTGGCCCCGGTTCCAGCCTTTCATGCCATTTATGACACCACTGTACAAGAAGGATCTGGCTTCTCACAAGTCTCCACGATTTCTCTTGTCCCTTCCTGGCTGCTGGGAAAGGCTGACCAGGTGGGAGAAAGGAAGACACAGAATCAGGCAGTAAACAGGGCTGACAAGGACTAAAGACACCTGTGGATTTGAGGCATCAGAGATCCATTGCAGCACTGCTGGTGAAGTTTTGTAGCACTGCAGCAGAGGCCTCAGTGGGTTGAGATGTGTGAGAGGTGAACAGCCACGGCCAAAAGCCACCAACACAGACAATGGCCAGCCTTCTCTGATGTGTGCCCACCACAGATCAGAACTTTTTAGGAGTTCTTGGGCCAGAAGGCAATCCCCTCCAGATCTAGGATGTAGCTCATTCTTACTGCCACATCTGATAATGCACCTGGCCACACATATTCAAGATGGCACCTATCAAATACCATGTGAAAATGGCCAAAGTCAAGCAGGAATATGGGGTCTACATTATGTATGCTAAAGAGACGTAGGAAGCAAGATCCTCCCCTGCAGGAAGGACAAAAGAAAAAAAAAAGGGAATACCCACTCTCTCCTCTCCAAGCAACAACTCACCTGTCTCCCCACCCCCTAACCCCCGCACCTCAATCAACCAACCCAGGTTCAGGCAAAACCATCCATCCACTTATGCCCCAGGTGTTAAGTCAGCTAGCATTACCAGGTGGCCTTTGAAAGTCCCAACACAGCACCCAACATAAAACAGAAACCCTTACAATCACTGGTTGCCTTCAAACTGCCCCAGGCACTTACAAGGGGGCTGGGAATAAAAAGCCATAATTGTCCCAGGACAATACTGACAAATAGTAACTTGTACTCCAGGGGTCTGTTCACTGAACTCTGACCTATGATTTTCAAAGGAACTCAGGAGGAGACTCCAAACCTCCAGAACAAAGACAAGGCAGAAATACCTTTCTGAGTTTATTTGGACCTTCCTGGAGTGAGAAGAGGTACAGGGCCCTTCAATCTCCCACTTTCCAGCTCAAAGAATCAATGGGCAACCCTTAAGCAAGTCAATGAAGCTCCCAGAGCATCTGACTACTCTTCAGTGGGGAAAGAAAAAGAATTTAACCCCCAATTCTTCTTCCAGGACTTAATCAGTATTGTAAGGACCAGAAGATGCACAACGTAACAGATACTTTTACCATAAGTGGGGAGAAAAGTAAATCACTCCAGGAAACAGAGGCAAGACCTCTGCTCTCAGGCCTCTCGAATCCCAAGACCCCTCCAGCAGGTGGGGCTGGGAGTCAGGCCCTGGAAACCAGTTCCTCCAGCAGGGCAGGACGCCAGGCGTCCTGCTGGAAGGAGGCTCCCCATCTTCCTGGGAGGAGGTGCTGCTCCAGCTTCCTGTCCCGGCCTGCTCAGGAGACCCTGTCCCAACAGGCAGGTAAGGACTGCTCTTGGCCTCACCTCACCATGCTATCTGCCTTCAGGCAAGTGAAGGGCCGGGAGAAGGCCAACAGAGGTGTGGGTGGATGCGGGTGCTTGGGGGCAAAGCTCAGCCTTGGATTGCAAAAGCCTGGATTCCAACGACAGCTGAATTCCCACCTATCTGGAGGTGGAAAGGACTCACCCAGAAGGAGAAGAGGAAGGCTCTGCCCCAGAGACTGTCTGATTCTACCACAAAAGTGAGGCTGCAAAGACTGGGTGGTAGTGGAGGGAAATCGGGAACGAGCAAAAAAGAGGGTCTTCCTCCTTCAAGCTAGCACAGGCCCACCTGAGCAGGATGTACAAGCAGAGTGCAGCAGGTATCCTATGTGTCTCCCCAGAGAAGATTTACTGAGTATCATTTATAGAATGCCAGCATTGCACTAAGTATTATCCTAAGCATTTTACAAGAATTATCTCATTTAATCCTCAAGCATCCTTGGAGAATGTGTTTTATCCCCATTTTATAGGTGCGGAATTAAGGAGCCCAGAGGTTAGGCATGTTGCCTGTGTTCCTGAGGTTAGAGAGCGAGGAACACTGGCATTTCAAATCCAGGTTTGCTGGGTGGGCTCCAACCAGCTCCTGGACAGCATCTTCTTCCAAAAGGAGAAAGCCTTCCGGTCACAGAAATCAGAAGTGGGGATGGACTCTTTCAACAGTCTTCAGGGCTGCAGACAAAGCCCCTTTACAACAAAATCCCTCTTGGCAATCAGAAAAGTCAGGCAAGGGGTTGGTCCCTTCCAGACAGTCCTTGGCACAGCCCCAGCACCAGGCTCGGCTTCCGTGCCATCGAGAAGTCGGCTGCATTCTCTGCAGCTCTTCCTGACGACAGTCCCCACCCTCACACCCCTAGAGAACACTTCACTCAGTGACCCCATAGGCCAGAGCAGGATACAGAACAGCAGCTCCTTAAGACTGACATCCGTCCTGGGGACGCTCCCTCGAAAGCTTGGAAGGCTGCAGCTCTACCCTCCCACACAGCAACCCATCACCAAGGCCAGAGCAGCCGAGGAGAGAAGGCCAGCCTGATTTACAGAATTTACCAAATGGGTCTGTTTTTCACCCCGTGCCAGTCCTTTTGGGAAAACTCCAGGTTTTTAGAAGTAGATTAATGGCAGGGAGTTAATGGGGCAGTGATACATCCTGCTTGAAATTTTTTGAAAAGTTCTGCGTCAAGGCGTCCAAGCCCAGTGGCCCCGCTGTGATTTAGTACGCTGGCCCCCGAGAACAGGCAGGTCCAGTATGTCGGTAAATCTGCTAAATGAGGTGGTTTCTGGAGGGCGGTTTTCAAGATATACGGCCTGACATGTTGCCAAACTTCCAGGCTAGCTGAGCCCCAAATGTGAAGACAATGGGAAAGAGCCAGGCAGAAAGCCGCTCTGCACTACCAAGAGGAGAAGGCGCAGCCTGTGGCAGCCAGCACTGGGGAGCAGAGAGCTGGACCTATGTTCTCTGGCTTTCTGCTTTGGCGGGAAAATGGAGTCTAAGAATAAACAAACTAAGAGAGTAGAGCCAAAAGGGAACTTTGATATCATCTACTGCAGTTCCATTTTATAAACGGAAAAATGGAGCAGCTGAGTGTCTGGGCCCAGGACCTCATCCCAGCACGAGTCACTCCAGCACTGAGCGCCCAGTGCCTTTCAGCATTATAGACCCATTCTGCCCACTCCTCTAAATCCCAGCCAGACCCCACAGCCTAGCTAGCTGCCCTTTCGTCTGAGAACCATGTTAACCAACAAGATGGTTTGTGAGCCTCTGATCTCACTAGGAAAAGACAGAAACAGAATCTTACTTCTCTAGGCCCAAGTATCATGGGATTCACCAGCTCTTCTGGATCTACAGACGTGGCTGAATGAAGAAGACAGGAGTGGAAGGTGGGGAAAAGGTCAAACATGCCATACCAAAGCTTTCCAAGGGCCAAGGCTTTAAGATGCAACATATTCAATCACAATCAGTCCTCCCAAGATTAAAGACTCCCTTATTTTGTAACTCCTGCTGATGTAAAACTCTGTATCAGATCAATTACGACGCCATCATTCCCCATTACCTTTGCTGGGGGATTCAATTATTGGATTAATTTATAATCTGCCTTCCTGGTTGTTTTTTGCCTATTGCTCTCTTTATACGAAAATCACATGTAAGTAGAACTTAATCAAACAGTTCAAAAAGGATTTTGAATTTGTCTCGACTGCTGATGTCAATTCATTAGAGGCGTTACTGTTTTTCTCTGGTTTCCTCCACACTCCTCTCCCTTATTTTGAAATCCCTAGAACCAAACCTCTTATCTAAGGACTTAACACAGTGGCAAAGATAATCAAAGGGAAAATCCTGCTTGACATCAGGGGATTGTACTCTCGGGTGGATTTCACAGGCAGCCCCCGCCCCCCGCCCCCCTCCAACCAGCAGCCTGTCACACCTTCATATGCTGGCTTAGTGAGCACCGGGCCGGAAGCAGGCACAGAGGCCAAGGTATAAGAGCAGGTTCCTTTTAGCAGGGATGGTGGTGCTGATGGCAGCAGCAGCCGCAGCTCAAACTCTCAAATCTCCCTCCTGGAGCTCAGGGTAATCTGATGATCGCAGTGGATAATTAGAGTCTCTTATCAAAACAATTAGCGGATGAATGAACAGCCAGTCCCATCTCTGAAACAACTGCACACGGTGCAGCAACAAGACGGGGAGGCAGAAGCAAGGGAAATGACGAATTCCAGCCCCCACCGTCATGCCCATTCCAGGGGACACCGAACTCCAGCCTCACCTCCAGCTTCTCTAATCTGCCCGGAATACTCTCCCGCATCCCTTCCTCTTTGCAGCCAGGTCAGCCTCCTTTTCCTTCCAAGCCTAGGTCGGTATCTCCTCCAACTCTGCAGATACCAGCTCCTCTGTGCAGAAAGGTCCCGCCAGCCAAGCTGCTCCTCTGCCCCAAGCTTATTGTATATTTAGGCAGGCTGGGACACCCTGGGCAGGACTCAAAGCTCTTCTTTGACACAGCTCCTGGCACCAGGAAAGGGCACCATAAATGTTTGTGGTGCACACACGCGAGCCAGGCCTGTCTTTCTCCCTCATGGCTGACCCCAGCGCGTTCTGATTCCAATACGTGTTTCATGGGAATACCCAGGCTGTTCCACCCATTGCCCTCGTCCGCAATTTCATTAGCTAATGTTTAAAATTCAAAGCTCTTCCATCATTTCCGTGTCTCCCCATCTGTAAACAGGCCTGTGGGTCCGATACCATTTGTTTCCACCACTGAAAATACACAAGGATTAGCCAGAAAGCCCTGTGGAAACATAATCCTAAGTAGCGCAGGCCATAAGGCAGGAACAATTTATAAGAGCCCAGAGTTGGTCCTCCCTGTTTGGTTTGCGGACCTAGGAAATAGGGCCAAGGAGGTGGGGGGGTGCCCAAGACGTTTCTGGGGATTTCAAGAACAGGCAATGCCAGGGCAGAGCCGGGCCTCCTGGTTTCTAAGCAGTAACTCAGGCACTTGGGATTAGGGGTGCTTCATCTTGGGCCCAGCCTCTCTCGGATCTTACCCCAGTGCCACACCCAAAAGTGACACATTCTGGGGTGCTCTGAGGGTGCAGGATGCCCTTCCCCAGCTTCCTAATGCTCAACAGGAAAGAGAGGGAAAAGGAAAAAAAAAGGAAGGAAGGAAGGAAAGAAGGAAGGAAGGAGGGAGGGAGGGAGGGAGAGAAAGAAAAAGAAAGAGAGAGAGAGAGAGGGGGAGGGAGGGAAGGGAAGGGAAGGGAAGGAAGGGAAGGAAGGGAAGGAAGGAAAGGAAGGAAAGGAAGGAAAGGAAGGACAGACAGACAGGTAGGTAAGGGCCAAAGCAGAGTTCTCCATTTGCTTTTGTTTTCCATCACGTTCCTTTCAAGGCCTGGGATCTGCTAAGCCCCCGGAAAGCCATGGCATCATCTGTCCACTTCCCCCTCTGCAATCTGCTGCCCTGCCCGCTCCTGACAGCCATCAATCACTCTGTAATGTGCTGACCTCAAGGCTCAGGGGACAGAATTTTCAAGTCAAATGTAGCCGTTAACATAAATAAAGCATCGCCCTGGATTTCTTTCTTTCTTTCCCTTTCTCTCTCTCTCTCTCTCTCTCTTTTTAATGATTCTGCAGCTGCTGCTGGGGACTCAGTAGGCAACAAAAGTGAGGGCAGACAGGCATAGTGGAAAGGCAATTCTACTTTTCTGAGTCATAACAATTATGACGTTGTAATAAGAAACATTTTCTATGAATTTTTAAGTACCAGTTATCCTGTTTTGCAATTGTCCCCAGGGAAAAGAACGACAGATTCAACAGGACTGTGGGTTACACTCAACTGTCCGGAGCCAGGCAGACCCCTGGGATCCGTCCCCTCCCCCATCCCAGGCCCCTCTAGCTGGGGCTCACTCTGCATCTTAAATAAAGCAGTTGTCCTTTAAGCACATTTACATGCAAACGACTTCCATATACCAAATATAGTTCCGTAAGCCAGCATTTATTTTTAAACACGAAGAAGAGTCTCCCATAATAAAGCTCATGATAAATGTTATGATCCTCAAAATGGTTTATAGGGAAGAGGAAGGGCGACTCTAGGGAGTGGGAGGGAGAATGGGGGCTTGTACCGTGGAGTCACTCCACAGCCGCCTTGACCTCATACCCAGGCAGATCACATGCAGGGAGGCGCTCCTCATCTCCGATCCTCTCTCCCTGAGAGCAACAGGGCCTGCAGCGAACAATGAGCCAGAGGCAAGGACCACATGGTCCAGTGTGTTCACAACAAGGAACACACGCACAACCCTGCCTGAACGAGGTGTTCATGTGCTAAAATCAGGACGGTTAAGTTGCCAGCACGGCCCACCTGAGGCAGGAGGCTGAGGTGACAAAAAGCTTCTGGTCAGAAGAACTATCTGGCAGGGCTCTGGTCCTGGCTCTATTGCTGATCTGCTGTGTGACCTTGCCAAGTCACCACCCTCTCTGGGCCTCCAGGTCCTCGTCTACATACTCACAGAGGCTAGCCCAGGCCTCACCATGTGTGACTGCCTCATCACACCAGCTCTCCCAGCAGCTCTCGCTCAGGCTCCATGCTGCCTTGTCCACCAGAGTTTCTGAGTTCCTCAATCAGCCTAATGGTGTTTTGACATCTTCACTCACATCTTGAAAAACCCTGGGGGGGGGTTCCTCCAATTCCTTCTGGGAGAAGCATCTACAGCCATGTTGCCAAGGCGCCTTCATAAAAGCTACACACAATGACAACCCCACAGACCGGATTCCCTCTCCAGTGGCATCTCCCTTACCTGTAACCCAATACCTACCAGGACTTTAACGAAGCTGAGAAGAGACCACTACCCCAACCTTGGAAATGAAGCTCTGGTCACAGGCACCGCATCAGAAACGTACCAGGCCCTACTTCCTCCACATGACAGTGGAACGGGGAGCCAGTGCCTGCCTGTCCAGGAGGGCAGGGGTTGGTGTGTGCATTCTCCTCCTCTTCATCCTCTGGTTAGTGGGATTTTGTAGGACATGAGAAGGATGCCCCTAAAGGGTACCTAGATCCTGCCTGTTCTGTGAAGTTCCAAATAATATTCTAGAAACTCTGCACGGCTTTCTTGACTAGCCTCAAAACCGAGAAAAGAAATGCATCTCCTGGACTTCTGGAAGGAACGGGGTTTGGGTCTATCCCTCTCCCCCCACCAATTCAGCTCATAGAAGAGGTGGATAGACCATCAAAGGCAGGGAAGGAGGCGGGGAGGGAGGCAAACAGCCTGTGACCCTGAGGATAAATGATATACTTTTTTTTAAAGGGCTGTTCAAGGCAGACACATTAAGAAGGTTGCATATTTATCTTTCTGACATTTTAAAATATGCTGCAAAAAGCTGAATCTTAAATCAAGGTGCATTTTTTAAGGCATGTTAGATCAGGGACAAAACCTCTTCCTTTCTTCCTTCAAGGAGCATGCCTGCTGCGAAGCAAGGATTACTGCATGTGACAGTTCCAGCCTCCTGCACAATCAATACTGAGTTATGTACTGGGAGGAAGCAGGATGGCCTGCCAGGCTGGGGCTCGCAACAACAAGAGGGTCCACTATCAGGCCTCTGCCACCTGTCCGTGCTTGGTCCAGGGCCCCAGGCTATAGGGGAGGTGAGCAAGCTTCAAGGAGACCATAGGTTCTGCAAGGGGTCACCAGAAAAGGACATTTTTCTGATCTAATTCAAGGATCTCCCTCCCCCGATCAACTGTTCCAAGTTACACAATAACAGGCAGGGAGCCCCCAGCTTCTTGGGAATCTGGATGCCATGGCAGCAAATGTTCAACACAAAACAGCGGCCCAGCTGCGACCCTCCCTGAGAACTGGGGGAGGGGACAGCCCTGGTTGGCTGTCCTTCTCACCCCACAATCCATCTTGGGCTGCTAGGGCTGGAGTAGGGAGGGGAGAGGAACACTGCACTGCTCTTTGGGTAGATTTTGGTCAATACCCGGTAGCTGGAAGGAGAGCCTCCAAACATACACCAAGGAGACCACGCATCCCAGACTTTGCCCGTTCACACCTGGCGCCCCACCATACTGATGAATAGCACCGCCTGGTTATAAAAGTATGCTGGTTGGGATATTATATGATCCCCAAATACATACACACAAGAGCCTTGAGCCCAAGAACAAAACAGATTCCCCCACAGGCAGCCCCCAAAGCAGAGAAGGCAGGCCTGAAAATCAACCTAAGCCAGAAGGAAACCTGGGCCAAACAGAAAAAAAAGCAAAAAAATCAATCAATGTAATTACCACCAGCGAGAAGGGAGGGCTACCCCAAAGGGCACTGGTTCCGGGCACATGAGGACTGCTGGTGATCAAGAGGGAGGCATGAATGGCCTTCCTTAACAGAAGCTCAAGTAGTGGTTCAGGGAGGAGCAAATACTGTGCCCAAGGAGTCACCTGGCCTGGCCCCCCTCACACCTCCACGGCCGTCCATTCCCATTTTATTCATCCTTATGGCTACACCAACTTCTTTCTGGCATTGAGTGTAAAATTCTACTACGAATCCACCGGCTACCAGTCCCTGGGGACAAACCAGAGCAAGGGCGACCCCTTTGTTCACAGCAGTCCCTCCCCACTACCAGTCCATCCTAGGTTCCTCATGCACATCCCTCTGATGGAAGTACTCAGCACCGTCTGCCTGTCACCCGCAAGGTGAGGACACAGGCTCTACCTGCAGACACAGCCCAAATCTCAACACTCCAACCTTGTGCAGTCAAAAAAATCACTTTCAGAGCCTAACTCTCAAGGATATAACCAGCCCAGAAATCTCTCAGGACAGGATCCCACCCATGTCAAAACCAGGCAGCAAAGAGACACCCTTAACAGATTGCCAACGCAGGCCATCCGGAAGTTCATGCCATCTCCTGAGCACGCCGGCGTGAGTGTAGATCACTGCTCCTGGTGCCAGGGAGCAGGGGTCCCCCAATGTATGATTCGGCAGAGCCTGGAAGTAATGAAGAAATGGCTAATGACAGCCACTGAAGGCACTGTTAACTGGCTTATTACACTTTGTAAAGAAAAATACATCAACATCCATCACTGCAAATGCTTCTGCACACATAAAGCCCTTGAAAATTTCCTTCTTCTAAGTAGAAATAAAGGTTTATACATGTGTATGCCACACACACATACGCCTGGATATAATAACCTTTGCATGTAATGTCCTCTATATAGAAAGAAGCACAGGTATATGCCTGGCTAGAGAGACAAAGGCGCATTGTCTGGACACAGGCACTCTGTATTACAGAAGTGTGTGCATGCACGCACACACTCCCTTAGACCAGATGCCCAACCACTTCCAGATGCTACAGTCTCGGATATCCTTGGTTAAGGAAGAGGAAGAAAAGGCTTGCCCTTCACGTCCAGATACTTGGGTTCGGGTTACATGAAACAGGATTAGTTCAGAAAATAGTGCCACTTCACAGCCAAGACAAAAACCCAAGAATGAAAACCATGTATACAGCCAACACAATAGCAAGACTGAAGACAGTGACAAAGAGAGGCTTCTGGTTCTGCTCTGATGCCTCTCCCTCCACACCATACCTCTGACCTACTGTGCATAAGATCTCACAGGCCCAATAGCAGGGCTGGGGTTCCTCTTACACGACACAGGATTTGGCGTTTGCTTGTGCCCGGCTATCACCTCTGCCCTGCAACACGCTGGTCAGCTGGCGAAGCCTGCCACTCACACACTCACCAGCAACCTCTCTACCCTGGACGGTCACCAAAAAGGAAGAGCAATGTCTGTGCTCCCAGCATTGGTGCAAAGGAAGTGGCAGAGAGGTGACAAGGAGGGTGGTCCCTTGCCCCAACTGCCCACCGGTACCCACAGCCAAGGCAACTGTTCTCTGGTGAAGGCAGAGCTGGAAATGCATGCCTGAGCCTCCGAACACAGGGTCTTTCCCACCAGTCCACGTCATCTTCCCTTCCCAAGAGCCTCCAACAACAGGTCGATGTGGCTCTTGCTCCCTTTCATGAAAATCACCAGCCACAGGCCTGTGCAGGGCTGCAAGGTCACTGGAGGTTATGTAGTCCAAATCATCTTATCTCCCAGATGAGAAACCAGGGCTCAGAAAGGTTGAAGGACTTGCCCAGGGTCACACAGCTCCTAGGTGAAGGGCTGAGAGTGGATTCCAGGCTGCCCAGCCAAAGCCTGTGAGCCTTCCCCTCAGTTCCAGCTGTTGCTATTAGCTCCCAGGAGGCAAGGGGAGTGGCAAATAGGATAATCAGATATTGGCAACCAAGGAAGGTGGCAGGAGCAGTAGGTGAAAGGACTCCCATGTGGCAGTCACAGATACACGCCTCAGCCCTGCAGGAGAGGCAACAACAAGAAATGAGATGCAAGGAAACTAAAAGTGGAGCAGGGAGCTGCTGGGAGGGGTGGGAGTGTGGAGGAGGGGATGTGGGATTTGGAGCCAGGAGACCTGAGTCTAGTCCCAGCCACCTCGAACGCCTCCGCCAGGTAAAGCTGCCCATCTGGCTGCATTGCCTCATCTGTAAATGAAAGGGATGGGCTAAAGAGATCATCTTTCCAAACTCCCCTGACCCCAGTCACTAGGGCCTGACTACAGCTTTGGCCCACATTTGCTAGCTATATGGCCTCTAAGAAGTCACTTCACCTCCCTGTGTCTCCACTCCCTAACCAGAGCCAAGGAAGTGACACGCTCCCAGGGGTCCTTGACAAGAGCTCCAAAAAGGCCACGTAAGCCTAAGGTGTCCCTCTGTCTGCCCTGGCTTAGGGAGAAAGATCAAAAAAACGGACTTGCTCCCTTGCCCCACAGCCAAAGCTGCCGCTCAACGAGGGCCCTGAGAGTGCGTCAAGCGCATCGGAGAGTCAGATTCAGTGCCCACAGGGGACCAGAAGGGACAAGTAAAGTGTGTCACTGCTGGCATTCAGGTCAGGAGGGGAGTAAGCAAACATGCGCGCGCACGCGTGCACACACGCACACACACACACACACGCCTCCTCCCCACGCAGCATTGTTCCCCTGTGTCGCTGTCAGCAGTTCTGCTGCACTTGACAACCAGGGCTTCCTAATAGGGCCAGGCTGGACCTGGCAAACACCTGGTCACTTCCCCTCCTGTGGTCCGCAGGGACCATCACCACTGAACACACCACTGCTTGGGGGTGGGGAATGTCCAGGAAAGCTGACCTTGTACTCAACAAAGCCCTGGGAGCCAGCCAGCTATGTGGGTGTGCCTGGAGACCTTGCATACTCCACAGAATACGGAAAGGATTTTCATAACCTCATAGACTCTCGGGGGAGAAGATGGTCTCCTGCATCCTCCCGCCTCCTCTGCCTATTCCTGGCCATTTGGTGTGCAGAGTCAGGAGAGCAGATGCCTCTCCCATTTATACAGCCATGCTCAAGGCTGTAGCTCTGTCCTGGATCCAAACAGGACAGCCATCATCCTGCCAAAAAACACCGTCAGATTTCTCACCACCCCAACCCACCTGACTCTCCATTAAGCTGCATGGCCTGGTAATTAAAAACTCCAAGGGCCAGGCATGGTGGCCCACGCCTGTAAATCCCAGCACTTTGGGAGGCTGAGGGAACATAGTGAGACCCCGTTTCTACATAATAAAACCAAACCAAAGAACTCCAAGACAGGATATCTGGGTTTGAATCCCAGCTCTGCCACATATAAGCTGTATCATCTTGGGCAACTGACTTACCCTCTCTGTGTCTCAGTTTTCTATCTGTAAAACAGGGATAATAACGGAGTTGATACATATACTGTTTAGAATGGTGCCAGGTACACAGTGAGGGCCATATAAAAGTCAAATGTAGCCAGCACAAAGCCTTGCACCTGTAATCCCAGCTTCTACAGCAGCTGAGGCAGGTGGATCACTTGAGCCCAGGAGTTTGAGACCAGCCTGGGAAACAAAGCAAGATCCTATCTCTATACAGTATTTTAACACTAGGCAGGCATGGTGATGTGTTGCCTGCTACTCGCAGGCTGAGATGGAAGAATCACTTGAGCCCAGGAGTTTAAGTCTGCAGTGAGTTGTAATCATACCATTGCACTCCAGCTTGGGAGACAGAGCAAGACCCTCTCTCAAAAATAAATAAAATAGGCTGGGCGCAGTGGCTCAAGCCTGTAATCCCAGCACTTTGGGAGGCCGAGGCAGGCGGATCACGAGGTCAAAAGAATGAGACCATCCTTGGCCAACATGGTGAAACCCCGTCTCTACTAAAAATACAAAAATTAGCTGGGCGTGGTGGTGTATGCCTGTAGTCCCAGCTACTCAGGAGGCTGAGGCAAGAGAATCACTTGAACCCGAGAGGCAGAGATTGAAGTGAGCTGAGATCGGGCCACTGCACTCCAGCCTGAGTGACAGAGCAAAACTCTGTCTCAGTAAATAAATAAATAATAAAAATAAACAAATAAAATACAAGTCAGATGTTACAAAGACTCTGCCTGCAAGTTAAATGCTGTCATTTCCTTCAGTGTTTCTCCATTCCAAATCTCTACCATCTATGGACCCACTCATTAGCTCCAAGTGGCACAGGCTCTGAGTCGGACCTGGATTGCAGTTGGTTCTGCCACTTTCTTGCAGTTTAACATTGGTCAAGTAACTTAACTTCTCCAAGCCAGGGTCTCCCCTTCCAAAATAGGAGGATCATATGACCCACCTCAAAGGATGGTTTTAAGAATGGAAGGATAATGCATGTAAAGTACCTAGCTATTAGGATGAATTATTAACAATAACAACATCATCTTTCTCCTTGCGGACATGATACCTGTGCAGCGAGCCTGTATGACTCTCTTTAAGTGATGGCCAACTGCTGCCACAGAGTCGACTGTCAGCTACATTCAAGGGCCACTTTCTCACTCGCCGTTCAAATGAATCTTCTTCATCCTGTGCCTGTGAAGTTGAGTTTTTTGAACCCACATTGTAGGACTTTACATTTATGCCTATTAAATTTCATCCTGTTGTTTTGGACCTGGAAATGGGAACAGGAGGCTGAACTAATAAGCTCTGACTCAAGCAGCACAGTGACTGCTCCGGGAAGAGCTGCAACCCCCAGGAAAGGACAAGGGCCTAGAGGAGCCAGGCTCTCAGAACTAAGGTGACAGCCACAGCTGTGAGGGCCTCAGCCAGCTCTGCCCTTTGTTTGCCCAACACCCGGACACAAGAATCAGCTCTTGTTACCAGAATCCCATCAAGAGGGGTAGAACACTACACTTTCAAAAATAAAGCCACATGTGCAAACTGTTGTCATAAACATAGCCCTGTTCAAGGCCTCCACTGCATTCCTCCTCGGAGAGCAATATGTTTCATTTCTTCAACATAAACAGAATCAGATTTATTACATTCCGACAATGTTTCTAGGATGGGGAGAAAGCTGCATTTCTGGGAACAAAAGGCCCTTGCGCATAAGTTTGCAAAGAAAAAGGAGAGAAGAGGCAAAAACCACCTTCCAGACTCTGGGTCCCAGCAACTGTGATCCACATCAAGAACCCTCATGCAATCAGCCCTGTGTGGCTGGCAGAGACAGCAGGAGACAGAGGCTGATTTAAAGCTAGGGCTGAAGATCATGTGTCCCGCCAGACACCACGGGCTGCCATGGGCCCCAGAGTTGTCTATCTCCCCTGTGCCCAAACACGTTGATTCAAGGAGACCTTGAGAGGCCCAACAAGGTGCAAGGCTCACTTCTGCCTGTCCTCAGGAGCCAGGGAGGCACGCACAATCCGGTAATTCAAGCACTCTGATCCCTGAAAGGTGTCAGAGAAACAGCAAGGGGCTGAGTTCTCATCAAATGGTCAGCTCTTGTCGCTTCTCCCAGGCTGGACAAGGCAGCACTGCAGAGGAATTCCTGGGGAATCCAGGCAGGAAAAGGAAGTAGCTGGGGGAAGGGCAGGAGAAATAAGTCTCGCAAGGGAGGATTAAGAGCAGGAGCCAAGATGACGTCACAGGACAAGCATGGGCACTACAGACAGAGAGATGGGCGTCAATTCCAGCTTTGCCGCTTCCTGTGTGGCTTCGGACCGATTACTTAACCTCTCTGAGCTTTAGCTACTACATCTGTAGAAATAAGAGAATAAACAGAACCATCTCTAAGGTTCTTCTAGCACTGGCACTCTGGATTCTTCGTCAGGGACTTCTGTACTTGTGGTGAGTGTAACTTCTTAAACTTCTAACTATCCATTCCAGAAAAACTATAATCCAGTGGGCTATCCTATTTCCTTTTACCCACTGGATCTCTGCAGTAGGCAGGGCAAATATGAGATGGGATTAAATGGATGCTGACTGACATGGCCCCCCACGTTGGGGGACCCACCGGAAACCTTCCTGAAGCCCTCAGAGGCCCCAGCCCCTGACTGCCTCTCCTCCTTCCCTCACAACACTAATTGGGAGGGAATGGATTCAATTCCTGGCCATTCTTGGTGAGCATCCCTGGCTCCCATGCACACGCAGGTAGGGAGGGGAGAGCCACCACTGTCCAGAGTTTCCCAAGCCCACGGAGCCAGTGGGCTCCAAGCAGATGCCCCAGACCCTGTACAGATGGGCCGGGTTCAGCAGCTTTTCAAAGTCAACAGAGTAAGGTTTTCAAATCCTAAAAGGCTTCTCAAGCCTCTTCTAATCTGTCTGCCATTTTGTTTCGTCTGCTCAGCGCAAGTCAAGGGGAACTTGACATTTGGAATACTAACTGCAAATAATCCCACACCAAGGACAGGGCTTTGGCGTGCTGCAGCATCAGCACGTGGCTCACAAGGATGCTGGGGACACTCGAGCTATATGCAGAAGGTCCCAGAAGGCACACGTTAGGTCAGGCCCCTCAGCCACCCGTGTGGTAACCACCCCTGAAGAGTCAGCTCCCCAAGGACAGGGCTGAGCCCAATTCACTGGCTCCCTCAATCCCACGCTCAGGGCGTGACAGAGGGGAGGTACCGACCAGAATCTACTCTGGATGGAGGAATGCATGCAGAGGTGGAGGGGGAAAGCGTGTGCAACTGGTATCTTGACAGCTCTCAACGTCAGCCTCTGCCCCCAAATCAACTGTGCAAAGTGCGCTGCCACGGGTGAGACACACTGCTTCTCTGGGCTTCTGCTGTCTTCTCTTCCTTCCACTTTGTGACAGTTACTGGCTCCCCAGTTGACCTTCACAGTGGAATATGCCAGCAACCCCTTCACCCGGGCCACACACCTCCACCCACCCAACGGTTCATCGGGCACACAGGCAGGCCTCACGACCATCCCAGCCTCACACACACTCACACACACAGTGCATGAGCCAGGCCAGGAGCTGGTGTTGCGGAAGCTGGTTTAACCCTTGCTTTGCAATAACCCACCTTGGCCTGACCTCTCAAGGAAGAGGCGCAGGGATCTTAGGGCAGGCTTTGTGCTGCTGAGGCTGTTCTCACTCCAATCTCTGACCTCAAGCAGCAAGGGCTTGGCTGGACCAAAGCATTTTATTTTCCTCAAACTTGCCTTTTTTTTTGAGATGGAGTCTCACTCTGTTGCCTAGGCCGGAGTCCAGCAGTGGCACCATCTCCGCTCACTGCAATCTCCCTCCGTCTCCCCGGTTCCAGAGACTCCTTTGCTTCGCGAGTAGCTGGGACTACAGGCATCCACCACCACACCTGACTAATTTTTGTATTTTTAATAGAGACGGAATTTCTATTGAGAAATTCCAATTCAGACCATGTTGGCCAGGCTGGTCTTGAACTCCTGACCTCAGGTTATCACTTGCCTCGGGCCTCCCAAAGTGCTGGGATGACAGGCGTGGGCTACCGCGCCCAGCCTCCTCAAACTTTTTGAAGACAGTGAGTTTTTTGGGCATAAAAAAATAATATCTGGCTGAGCACAGTGGCTCACGTCTGTAACCCCAATACTTTGGGAGGACAGGGCAGGGGGATCACTTGAGCCCAGTAGTTCACGACCAACAGGGACAACATAATGAGACCCCCATCTCTATCTTTTAATTTATTTTTGAAAAATTAAAAATAAAGTCCCAGGCCCCTGAGAAATAAAATGAGATATAATGACTGTAACCATCCATGACATCATGTATATATATCACGCTCAACAGCAACTAAACCGGAAGTACTTCTCCTCCAGTTTGTGAAGCCAGCTCCTGCACTCACTGCCTGCTCCAGGAAGTTGCCTCTGACTGCCCCTGGGGCCCAGGTGTCCCTCTCCTGTGTTCCCACAGCCACAGTGCCCCTACTACAATGGGGCTGCATAGCCTGCTCCTAGGGCAGGGCGGGCTGATATGCTTGCCTTGCATATGCTAAAACGAATGTTTGTTTTTCCATTTCCCCCAACTAGACTATAAAATCCTTGAGGGACAATACCTTATTCTACTTTACTTTGTAAATACCTGGGAAAAGATCTAGCATGTATCTCACACTGAAAAACCATCTGTTGAATAAATAACGGAAGGGATGAGCACATGGCTGCCCGCCTATGCTTCCCACCCTCTCACTCCCGGCCCCCCACCCCTACTTTCTCCACCCGCTAGAAGCATTCTGAAGAGAATGGAAAATCTAAACCAACTATTCAGGGTAACTGTCCAGTCACTCTGCGTCCCTCTGCCTTTACGGCAATATATATACTAAATGGTATGAGCTCAAGTTTCCATACAGACCCAGGCAGCCAAGGGAGTTCTCTCTTCCCAGCCGAGGCTAAACAGGGACCCAACCACAAGCATCCAGTAATTCTGAACATGACGTGAACAACGTAAAAATAGCTCCTGTATCTCTTTGCCCCCACCACCCTTCTCCCCAGCAACACAAAGGGCAGAAGACAGTGACACCCCTAACAAGCCTTAGCTTGTTCCAGCACAAACAGCCCCAGCCTCCTACATCTGGATCAGCTGCTGTGAGCCAACAGGGTATTCTAAATTACATTTTAATTACCATAATTTTTCACAGGTACCTGAAACCAGATCATGACGACGGTGCAAGAAATCCCCAAATAGGATGCACGAGGTCCAAGTTAAAGCTAGTCTTCTAAACACACACCTTTTCTCACATGCCTTTTATTTCATGCAGCACTTTACAGTTTGCAGAGTGCTTTCATGGGCCTTCTCTCTCCCACAGGCTCTGGATTAAGACAACATGGTTCAATTCCAGCCTCCAAAGTATCCTGCCCTCTCCAGAGACCCTTCACCTATCACCATTTGGTGCAATCTGTAACAGAAAAAAAAAAGAAAAAGAATAGGAAATAGGGGAGGAGGGGGTCTTATCCCATGGGTTACTAGGAATGTTAAAGATTAAATGGAAAGCATAGTGAAGATTTTCAAAGAGAAAGCACCTATTGAGGATAATTGATGCTGGACAGATAGCAGATTCTTGACAGACACACATTCTCAGTGTGGATGTGTCTACAGCTAATGGTTAGAAGCCTGAGCTCTGAAATTAATCTGCTTAGATTTGAATCCGGACTGCAACATTTTAGCTATGGGGCCTTGGGCCTCAGTTTCATCAACCAGAAAACAGGAATGATAGTAGTAATTACTTCACAGGCTCTTGTGGAGTTCATGAAATAAATGCAAGTAAAATACTAGCCTAGCCCTAGCACATAGTAAGCACTAAAAAAAAAAAAAAAACAGTATCATTGCGGGAGAGGGTGCCTTAAGAAAGGGGAAAGATCAGCCGGGCGCGGCGGCTCACACCTGTAATCCCAGCACTTTGGGAGGCCAAGGCAGGTAGTTCACCCGAGGTCAGACCAGCCTGGCCAACATGGCAAAACCCCATCTCTACTAAAAATACAAAAATTAGCCGGGCATGTTGGTGGGCGCCTGTAATCCCAGCTAGTTGGGAGGCTGAGGATAGGAGAATCACTTGAACCAAAGGGGCAGAGGTTGCAGTAGGCTGAGATCATGCCACTTCACTCCAGCATGGGCAAAAAGAGCAAAACTCCATCAAAGAAAGAAAGAAAAGAAAGAAAAGGAACGAAAGAACAAAAGGGTAAAGGGGGAAAGGTCAAATATATACTTCAGCATCATATACTAATTCTGGAAGGGAGGGTGGGGTAGGGGCAGGACCCCATGCCTCTGGCTCTACTTCTTTCTTAACACTTACAACCTTTCTTCCCCCACCTAGAGGACAAGCGCCTTCAAGGAAGGCATTTGCTTTTTGGTAAGCTCTCAGGTCCCTGACATGTGACTTGGCATAAAACTTCTGTTCAGTCAATATTTACAAAATTAATTGAACAAATTAATTTTATCTCTCTTGCCTCTGTGCATTCCAGGTATCAAAAAGAAACAGCCTGCACAAAGAAAGTCCTCTAAAGGTAGCTTGTCTCTTTTTGGCTCCAGTAATATTTGCAAAGGGAGTCGGTATCCCCGCATATGCCAAAGTGCCAACCCACCAATGTGGTGTTTGCTGCCACTGAGAACCAGAGGTGCTTCCTCGTAGAGGCTCAGGGGTTCTGCTCTCCAGAGATGTGAGCAGCATCAGCCCACCCATCTCCCTGAGTTGGGGGAATATGCCTGCTCAGGGGTGGCAGGGAGGGAGCGAGGGACAAAGGGGCAAGCGGCTCCCGGGAAACTCCAAAAACAAGTCCATGCACAGCAAGGAGAAATGAGTACACACTTTATTTTTAGCCACACATGATGGAAAGTTACTCTGGGAATGGTGCAAATTTTGCTTCATCACCCTAGGTACCTTCCCAGGATCCTCAGTGGCTTCCCAGGGAAATAACTGATAAGGGGACAAAGGAATTTCTTAGGTTCTTTCAGAGATGGAGAGGCAGGAGACAGACACGAGGTAAAATGAGGTTGGGGAGAAAAGGTGGACTCCATGAACACCCACGACACTCCCATACCAGCTCAGAGGGCTGCAGGCTCCTACAAGTAGGTATAGCCCCACTGGCTAAGAGGAGGAAGAAGGTCCCTACCATAGCCAGTCCAAGAAACAAGGCTGTCATTCCACCCCACCCCGCTGGAAAGCAGGGCAGTGGAAAGAACCAGGCTACGGAATCAGGAACATCTGAATTTCAATCCCACCTCTGCTGTGTTTTGAGACAGGCAACTCAAGTTCCCCAAGCCTCCATTCCCTCCTCTGTAAATCGGTGCTGCCAAACTGAGTCGCTCTCCAGGCCAGTGAAAAAATGTCTGCAGAGTAAGTCGACTGGCACCTGGTGCTGGATTAACTCTCTTTTCACGATTAAACTGAGGCTCAAGGAGAGGTCTCCCAAGGCTCTACTGTTGTGTGGTCTTGGCAAAGTGCTTTCTGTTCTCCAGGCTCCACGTCTTTCCATCTACCAAGGGAACATGTTGGCGGAGATCTTTCAAGGTCCCTGCCTGTTCTGGGATGCTGCTAAGCACCCTGGCCTGGTGGACTGCTGGCAGACATCTCCCCTTTAATGTGTTGGGGGCTCCACTCTGAAACTATATCCTGACCTCACAGTGAGCCCATACCTTGAGAAACCTTAAGAAATTACAGAGATTTATGATTATAATGTTTATTTCCTTACCCTCACCCAAACTGCATCCATGAGCCAGAGAGAATAGATGCTGACCTGCCATCCACTCATTCCATAAGGATTTACTCAGCTCCCATGGTAGTAAGTGCTGTGCTGGGCAAGGGATATTTAGCCAATGGTGACCAAGGGCAAAAGTGAACAGGACAGTAGAGAGGATAGCCCAGTCCTACCTTCCCAGAGCTTAACTGCTACCTGATGTAAAATATAAGTTAATTCCTTTATTACGCTTGTGGAGGAGGTATAAAAGAGAAGTCCTGGGAGCCAAGGGAGTGCACGACAGGAGGCCTGACCAGGCCAGCAGGCAGGACAGGGTCCCCAAGAAGTACCCTCTAGGCTGAGGTCTGAAAAATGAGCAGATACTAATCTGGAGAGCAGGGGAGAGAGGGGGTGCTTCTCTGCACTTTCCAGGCAGAAGGAACAGCATGTGCAAAGGCCAGTACTTGGCACTTTTGAGAAACCAAAAGAAGCCCAGTGTGGCTGGAGGGCAAAGAGGGAGGCGGCTGGAGGGCAAAGTTGTCCAAGTCAGGGCTACGAAGGCAGGCTTTCAAAATGCGCACTGGCACCACACCGTGTAAGGCCACGCGCAGAGGGATTTCCTGGAATGTCTGGATCTGGGCAAAGGTTCCCTGCGGAGAGCACCAGGAGAGATACTGATGGCCCGAGGCACAGGAAAGCAGCGCAGCCAAGGCTGCAGAATCCAGGCATCCAGGTCTGGAACTGGAAGGTACTTCATGAAGGGCCCTCCTCAAATGCCCTTTCCGTTTTCCAGAGAGTTTGCTCCACTCCTGCCCCCACACCCACTTGTTTCACTTCTTATTTTTGCTTTTTAAACCAGGGCCTTCTTACGGTCAGGTTAATGCATTTTTAAAAAGAAAGCCCTGAATGTGCGGCCCTCCCTCCCTGGGAGGAGATGGGTGGATCAAAAAATACTAGGCCCTCTTAGCTCTTCCTCTACCACCAGCAGTGACCAGAGCAGTGGGTGGGGCCTGGGCAGGTGTGGGCTCCCAGCAAAGGGGGCCTGAGAGCCAGGCATTTATGCCTTCCCTCTCCACCCCTCCCATTCCCAGGCAAGGCCTCCCCCACCCTGTCCTTCACTACCTACTGTGGTAAAGCCCAGGAACAAAAGGGACAGACTGGGGGAAGGCAGAGAACACTGGACAATCTAAAAACCCAAGTTCAATCTCTGCTGCTCAGCCTCTTAGCAGCCTTGAAACCCTGGACAAGAAAGAAGCTAACCTCCCCGAACCTCAGTATTCTTAAGTAAAATGTGGGGATTTGTGTAAAAATTAAGTGAAGTCATGGGGAAAGGACCTGGCATACATTGGGCAGGACCCTTCCCTGAGTCTCCCACACCCCAGCCTCCTGGATCCACTCTGCTATCACAGACCCTTCTGCCACCGCCCCTCCCGGTGAACTGACATGCTTTGAGCTTCCTCAAGGGAAAACGCTCCCCGATGCCGACAGATGGGGAGTCCTAAAATACAGCGTATGGATCATGTTTCGTGACTAGCAAAACACGCCAGCCGGGACACTTTGAGAACCCGGCCGGTTTTCAGGAACAGGATTTTACACATTTCCCAGGATTGGCGGATCTGCGCTCGCCTCCACCCGCCTGCGAGCTCCATAGCCCGGATCCTGTACCAGGGGGATACTTAGGACAGGTGGGGGCCTGCGGGAGAGGGGTGGCTGTGCCCTAACCCTCTGCTGCTTTTCATACTGCTACTACCATTTATGTATTGGACACGTGATACATTCCCTGCTGCGTGTCAGGGGTTTGGCAGGTGTTCTGAAGCCACCCTGCCTGGATCCCCATCCTGGCTCTAACTGTATGACCCTGGGCAAGTCACTTCATCTCTCTGAACTTCACTTTGCTTATCTGTGAATAGGGATGATAGTACCTTCCCCTCACGGGGCCAGGGTGGGAACTGGGTGAACAACATCAGAACTCAGTAGACATGAACTGCTGCTATAATCAAATCATGAGGTAACTATCATTGCAGCTATCCTACCGAAGGTAAAACGGACACTAAGAGGCCATGCCAGCTGTCCAGGTCACCCAGTGGCAGGGGAGCAGGTCTGCCTCTGAAGGGGATCAGGGATGGACTTCAGAGGGTCTGCAAACCCCAACCCCTGGCCTTATGGCGCACATTCACAATTATACATGTGAATGTGCAGTGTTTAGAGAGGCGGGCAATGAATTCCAGTCTCCCAGGGATCTACGGCCCCATAAAGGTTACAAACCATGGCTTCATATGACCATATCTACTTGACACACATAAGATCACCCTGGCACAGCAGTCCTGAACTCTAGGATCTGGAGCAAGGATTACACCCCACCCCCTCTCCCCAAAGGAAAGACATTGGTTCTTGGCAACATCAATCACAAAAAGCTTTGGACCAGGAGAAGGGGCTAAGACAGCCACTAGCAGGGAAGTTTGTTAACACAGGTTCCGGAATTTTAGAAGAGGATATGCAACTCAAGAAACTGAGGAAGAGTAGTCTGTACTTCCAACGGCTCCAAGAAGACCCAAAGGAGAAAAAGGAGAGAGAGTGGGAAGCTCAGTACCTGGCAACTGAGGTAGCACCTGGGGGTGCGGGGCACGACAGCCAAGAGCTGCCTCTGTTTAGACACCTGGGCTCAGTCACTCCAGTGGACTGACATTACCCTACTGGACTGGAGCTTGTAAGGGCAGAGACATGTTTAGAAAAAAAAAGTCACACCAAGACATGAATCAGGATACGAACAATATTAATATTTGAAAAGTGGAATTACCAGAGTTTTGTTTACGTTTATTATCTAATTTCCTTCACAATGAACATATATCTCTACATCCACTGGAAAGAAGACACAAAACCAATCTACTTACAAAAACAGCTATGCACTGCACACAGTCTTGGCATAATAAATACTTGTGCTTCTGCCCAAAGTAGGCTCTTGAAGCCCCCTTTTGAGAATGAGTGATTCAAGCCACTCCCAGAAAAGGTATCATTTTGGGAATAGAGAATGGGGTGATTTGAGTATGTTCAAGAGACTTCTTCTGTGGGTGATTCGTTTAGGGGCATAAAGATGAGCTCTGCTTCCCCGTGATGACCGCCGGGGCAGCTAATCCCGTCACCCCTTAACACACTCGGTGCCGTCAGTATGGGGAAGGCCTTGTAAAGAGAGGAAAGAATTGGGGGAAACATCCGATCAATTTTTTTTTTCTCTTTTTTTGGGCGGGAAGAGAGGAGCAAAGAGATGAGAGATAGCAACAGAGAACAGCTTCTCAGGCCGGGTGCTTCACACTTGCAATCCCAGTGCTTTGGGAGGCCAAAGCAGGAGGATCACTTCAGCACAGGAGTTCGAGACCAGCCTAGGCAACACAGCAAGACACTGTCTCAAATTAAAAAGAAATAAATAAATTGAAAAACAAAGCAAGGTCTCCCACTGCTTGATCCCGTCGCTGGCAGACAGTGCCCATCAGTCCACGTGCACACAGCTGTAAACTGCATTTGGTGCGTGTGGTTTTTCCTCACAGTACTGAGGATACGTATAATCCAGACTTCCTACTTACACTACACTTGTTTCCTCTAATACAATGGCTACAAATGCTTTCTACTCCACTCCTGTCATCTGTGCGGAAATTCTCCTGATACACAGGGAGACGAGAAAGTCACAAGAGCTCTCGTGCGTGGCCAACAGGTTCAGTCTCAGTTCTCTCTGCTCAGATGGGAAACTTCTGCAAGGGAAGAAAAAGGGCTGAACCCAGCCATTAGAAACTAACTTACACTTGGCTTCTTCATGCTTATCCACAGCAGAAACACAGGAGCCCTTGTAAAAAACATCCTTATTGACACTACGCAGTATTTGCCCTTCCAATAAAACAGTTCCTAGCTATCAAGGCAGCCTGGAACAAAGGACACCAAGAGCTGCACTCTAAAAGCCACCCAAGTCTCAGCCCTCCCATCCAAGGAGAAGACCAAGGCACTGGAAGAACCTCCAAGTCCATGGTCCCGGCTACCTTCCCCACACCTTCCTTCACAGAGAAGGAAGAGTAATCCTCACTTGAGCCAGCTGGCTCAAAATTAACAGGGCAGAAAAGAAAAGCCTTCCACATTTCAAAGGCCTCCTCTGAAGTGCTTGCATGAACATCTCCTTTTAAGATTTCCTTTAAAATCCTTGGTTTCCAAAGAAGTAGCTAGCATCTCACCCCAAAAGCCAAGCAAAGTCTCTGTGCCTGACCATGCCCTGACCATGACACACAGCAGATTCCTAACAGAAGATTACTGTACTGAGGCCAGGCGTGGTGGCTCACATCTGTAATCCCAGCACTTTGGGAGGCCGAGGTGAGTGGATTGCCTGAGCTCAGGAGTTCGAGACCAGCCTGGCCAGCATGGTGAAACCCCATCTCTACCAAAATACAAAAAATTAGGCCCAGCGCAGTGGCTCACGCCTGTCATCCCAGCACTTTGGGAGGCCAAGGCGGTGGATCACCTGAGGTCAGGAGTTCGAGATCAGCCTGGCCAACATGGTGAAACCCCATCTCTACAAAAATACAAGAAAACAAAAACAAAAACAAAAAAATTAGCCAGGCATGGTGGCACACGCCTGTACTCCCATCTACTCGGGAGGCTGAGATAGGAGAATTGCTCGAACTCAAGAGGCAGAGGTTGCAGTGAGTCAAGATCATGCCATTGCCCTCCAGCCTGGGTGACAGAGCAAGACTCCATCTCCAAAAAAAAAAAAAAAAAAAAAAAGATTACCGTACTGACTAAAGTTACAGAGTAGATTAAGATCTTTAAGGCCCCTTGTAACAGGAATGTGGATTTTGATTTCCAGCCTGGCACTGTCACCCTGTGCTGGGGGTTGAATTGTGTACCCCCAAAAGATATGCTCAAGTCCTACCCCCAGTACCTGTGAATGGGCTCTCGTTTATAAATACAGGCCAGGCGCGGTGGCTCACGCCTGTAATCCCAGCACTTTGGGAGGCTGAGGCGGGCAGATCACAACTTCAGGAGATCAAGACCATCCCGGCTAATACAGTGAAACCCCGTCTCTACTAAAAATACCAAAAAAATTAGCTGGGCATTGTGGTGGGCGCGCCTGTAGTCCCAGCTACTCGGGAGGCTGAGGTTGGAGAATGGCGTGAATCCGGGAAGTGGAGCTTGCAGTGAGCCGAGATCACGCCACTGCACTCCAGCCTGGGGACAGAGCAAGATTCCATCTAAAAAAAAAAAAAAAAACAGAAATACAGTCTCCTGTGGTAGCCTTTGGGGATTGGGTCCAGGCCCTCATTCCCCAATCCACCTCATGGATACCAAAATCCTCAGATGTTTGAGTCCTTTATATAAAATGGTAGAGTATATGCACATCCTCCCACATACATTTTTAAATTTTTTTCAGACACTGCACTCTGTCATCCAGGCTGGAGTGCAGTGGAGTGATCACAGCTCACTACCTCCTTGGACCTGGGATCAAGCAATCCTCCTTCCTCAGCCTCCCAAGTAGCTGGGACTACAGGCATACACCACCACGCCCAGCTAATTTATTTAATTTTTTTGTACAGATGGGGTCTCACTATGTTAACCAAGCTGGTCTTGAACTACTGACTTGAAGCAACCCTCCCACCTTGGCCTCCCAAAGTACTGGGGTTATACGTGTGAGCCACCATGCCCAGCCCTTCCATATACTTTAAATCATCTCTGGGTTACTTATAATATCTAATACAATATAAATGCTAGGTAAATAGTTGTTAGGCTGTTTTTTAATTTGTCCTTTTTTTTTTTTTATTTTCTTAAAGAGATGGGGTCTTGCTATATTGTCCAAGCTGGTCTTGAACTACTAGCCTCAAACATTCCTCCCACCTTAGCCCCCCACAGTGCTGGGATTACAGGCATGAGTCACCACACCAGGCCTGTATTCTTTGCGTTGGTTTGTTTTCCCTGAATATTTTTGATCACTGAATCTGCAAATGCTGACTGAACCTGCAGATGTGGAAGGCCGACCCTACATCCTTTTCCACGTGTCATCAAGCGAAAACGAGGTGATACTGGATTAGGGTGGGTCCTGCTGCAATGACTGGTATCCATATAAAATGAGAAGAATATAAAATGAGATGTACAGGGAGGTGCCATGTGATAGCAGAGGCAGAGATTGGAGTCCTGGGGGTTAAGGAATGCCAAGGATTGCAGCAACACTGGAAGGTAAGAAGAAGACATGGGGCAGACGCTCCTCTAGAACCTCCAGAGGGCATGGCCCTGTGGGCACCTTCCTCATGAACTTTCAGCCTCCAGAACGTTGAGACTAAGTTTCTGTTGTTTAAAGCCACCCAGTTTGTGGTACTTTGTTACTGCGTCTAGAAAACTAACAGGTCTAGAATTCATTCACTCCAAGGCTGTCAACACTCTCAGCCACCCAATCACCCATCCTTTTCCTCATTCTGTGCTCTGTTGCCACTTCAGGGTTATATGACTCCATGCAACCAACCCTGACCTTCCGCAAACCCCATCCGGAGAGGTCAGAGTCCCCATATCCACCTGGAGACAGCAACACAAAGTCATCTTTATTGGGTGGCAGACTCTGCCCCTCAGTCCGCCAACTGAGAACCGCCAAGGAAAGTCTGAGGTAACCCACAAGGTATTGGGAAACCGAAGGCATGGGGAGCGGGGCGGGGTGAGGACGGGTGGAAATTAGCAGGGAGTGGGCAGAAAGAAGAGAGAAAAAGGAAAAGGTTCAAAAAGGAGCCTGTGGGTCAAGAGGACACCCAAGCGACAACAGGAAGTAGACACCCTCCTGCCTTGCCCCTCAGCCAGTCACATGCTTCTTTCTCCCTCACACGACTGAGGTCTGCCTGGGACAGCCTCCCACAGCCTGCCAAACAGGTGACACCCAGAGCACTGGCTACCCACACAGCTGCTGCACTTCAAGCTCCCACAATGAGAATACGAGCCTACTTCCATCCAGGGCTTGGGCTTTGTTTGTTTTGGATTTCCAATACCTGGGACTTGCTGGGGCCAATTCAATACTGGAAGGCCAAGGAGATGGCTGGGCAGACAGGATGGATTGCATGAGCTCAGGAGTTTGAGACCAGCCTGGGGAATACAATGAAACCCCATCTCTACCAAAATACAAAAAATTAGGCCGGGCGCGGTGGCTCACACCCGTAATCCCAGCACTTTGGGAGGCCAAGGTGGGTGGATCACTTGAGGTCAGGAGTTCGAGACCAGCCTGGCCAACATGGCGAAACCCTGTCTCTACAAAAATGCAAAAACAAAAACAAAAAAAGTAGCCAGGCATGGTGGCACATCTACTCCCTGTACTACCATCTACGCAGGAGGCTGAGACAGGAGAACTGCTTGAACCCAAGAGGCAGAGGCTGCAGTGAGCCGAGATCATGCCATTGCACTCCAGCCTGGATGACAGAGCAAGACTTTATCACAAAAGAAAAAAATTGGCCGGGCGTGGCAGCACATGCTTGTAGTCCCATCTACTCAGGAGGCTGAGGCAGGAGAATTGCTTGAACCTGGGAGACAGAGGTTGCAGTGAGCCAAGATCACGCCACTGCACTCCAGCCTCATGCAGTGCAAGGTTCTACACGCTGCCTCACCTGTGCCAGCTTAGGATCTGTGGTTATGGGGCAGCGGGGCAGATGTATCCCATTCACTTCCCCACCACACTCACAGCTCAGATGGAGGCACCAATGTGCCTGGAAGAGCAAGGCCAGGGCTTTGGAAGTGAGCTCACAGGACTGTGGAAGTGAGCGGCCTCTAAATCTCACCTCCTCTCCTTGCTCTGGCACTCACTGACACTTAAGGCAAGTCACAAAATTAGGCCATTGAGGCCTGGGAGAGGAAGGCTGGTGTCTTGTTGAGAGCCAGAGCCAGGCTAGAAACCCAACTCAATAACCAGCAAGCTGCTGCTCTTCACCCATTCAACAAGAAACAGGTGAGCACCTACCCATTCTGTGTTCTCAGCAGCCTCATCTGCAAAGACAGGATGACAATTACCTGTCTGAACAAAGCTCTTCTGAGGATGGAACATGATAACCAATAAAAAATGCCCGGCATAATGTTGGGCACATCAAAAAGAGCCACTATGGAGGAGAGATTATCATTATTAGGGTCACAACTTCCAACCCAGAGCTTGAGACCCAACCAGGTCTCTGTATCATCCACCAGCATGTCAGCTCCACAAGGCAGGCAGGGATATTCCTCTGCTGTTCCCTGTGGCATTCCCAGCCCCTACAACAGTGCCTGGCACACAGTAGGCACCCAAATGTTTCTATGTGAACAAAACAACTGCCAGGCATCCAATGCCCTTAAGGGTAGATGCAGAAATATCAAAACAGCACGATACACTGACCATCTTGGGGAAAGAAGAGCATACTATGAAGTTACTTAACAAGCAGCTTTGGCCCCCATCCTGGGAACAAAAGGCTGCTGGTTCCTCCCAAATGAAGCCAAAATCAAAGAGGAGACCAATACAGAGCTCCCTCAGGCTTCAGCCTTGAAGAGGCATGTTGGCTCTTCCAGGAAGCAGGTTAAGGGTTTAGGCATGCCACCTTAGTCTCACTCATGAAATGATGGCTGGGGGTCACAAGAGATGGGTACGCAATGAGGAAACAGTGTGGATGGGCCAAAAAAAATAAAAAATAAATCCAAATAATTATTTTACAGATGTCTTTTTCAAGAAATGGCTCCCGCTTCAGTTGAGATTCATAGCCATTTCATCTTTTAACCTTCCCCTCCTCTCCTCATTTCCATTTTAGGTTCGGCCATACCTGGCGAGTGTCTTGGAATAAATAACACAAATTGCTGGCAATCTGTAGCCCCTGGTACACCTCTCACCTGGGGTCCTTTTAGCCTCTGCTGTTGGCTGTCATTCCAACCCTTCTGTCCCAAATTAAACCGCACTAAACCCCGACCCTGGGTACTTAACCAGAAATGCCTCTACCATTTCCACCTCTACTGGCTGTACCTCACCTGCCACGCCAACCTGGGACTATGAAAACCCACCAAGATATATTAAGTAGGGGCATCCACGTGAAAAGGCATCATGGCAGAGTGACAGTGTGAGGATCTGGGAAGCTGAAGGCTCCACGGCTGCTTCCTTTTAGGAGGTGACTTGAGAACAGGTTGCTCACACTATCTGAGCCCCGACTGTACCATGCATAAAAATGGGCAAAATAGGCCGGGCGCGGTGGCTCAAGCCTGTAATCCCAGCACTTTGGGAGGCCGAGACAGGCGGATCACGAGGTCAGGAGATCGAGACCATCCTGGCTAACACGGTGAAACCCCGTCTCTACTAAAAAAAAAAAAAAAAAAACACACAAAATCTAGCCGGGCGAGGTGGCGGGCGCCTGTAGTCCCAGCTACTCAGGAGGCTGAGGCAGGAGAATGGCGGGAACCCGGGAGGCGGAGCTTGCAGTGAGCTGAGATCCAGCCACTGCACTCCAGCTTGGGTGATAGAGCGAGACTCCGTTTCAACAACAACAAAAAAAAAAGGGCAAAATAATAATAGTGCCTCCCAACGGGGTTGCTGTGGGGACAAAACACAAGAGCAGCCCCTGAATGCTTCTATTTGAAAGTGTGGAACAAGCGCTGTTTCCAGGAACTCTAGTCTCCTTTCTCATCCGTGCAAGAGGTACAAGCTAGAAAACTGTGCCGAGCACAAGGCAGCTCTGCAAAGCAGTAGTCCTGTTTTTCTCAAGTGATTAACAGGTCCAAGAAAGGCTGTGGTGCGATTTATGAGGGCCACAGCCAAGAGAGATTTATACGCGTATGGCCTTCGGATGGTTTTCTAAGACGTGTGCACAACCCGGGTTTGGCTGAGGAGCTCAGTAGCAAGTAATTTTCTAATTGATTCATTAGCACTCCAATCAACTACTACTTTAGACACAAAGGCCTTGCTTGGGTCTGAATGTCTCAGCCTGGGAAGTTGAGCTGAATAAACCATTCTTGCCCTGGGGGCGGCAGCAGCCCAGGGACAGGCAGTGGAACTCACACCATGACCATCCAAAAATCATATCAACATGTAAATAAACTCAAGAGTCTGGACGCAGAAATAGAACCTGCACACCTTCTTAAATGCTTTTTTTTTGTTTTTGTTTTTGTTTTTTTGGGTTTTTTTTGAGACAGGGTCTCACTCTGTCATTAATGCTGGAGTGCACTGGTGCAATCATAGACTCGACCTCCTGGACTCGGCAATCCTCCAACCTCAGCCTCCCGAGTAGGTGAGACTACAGGCACATGCCACTACGCCCAGCTAATCTTTTTGTATTTTTTGTAGAGATGGGGTCTCACTATGTTGCCCAGGCTGGTCTTGAACTCCTAGCTCAAGCAGTCTGCCCACCTCGGCCTCCCAAAGTGCTCCCAAATTACAGGCATGAGCCATCATGCCCGGCCTTAAATGCTATTTTTCATAAGGAGAATGTTCTGACCAGAAGAAGATGATGTGAAAACAGTTAAGTAAAAGTAGGAAAACAGACTGAAAAGAAATACTTGAAAAGTTAGCACAAAGTTAGTCCTGGTGGTGAGTGACTTTCTTTTCTTCTTTCCTCCTACTTTTCAAAATAAGCATGTATAGAACACATAACTTCTTCGGTTCTCTCAGGTATAGAATGGCAGCAATTATACCTGATACCCAAGGTTACTGGAAGGATGAAATTAGATTATGTATGAAACAAGTGGAGCCTGAAGAGCCAGGGGTGCCGGAAAGGCGGAGCCTGAAGAGCCAGGGGTGCCGGAAAGGCGGAGTGTGAAGAGCCAGGGGTGCCGGAAAGGTGGAGCCTGAAGAGCCAGGGGTGCTGGAAAGGCTGACCCACCAGATCAGTGACTCACAGACTCCCCCTGCCTCCTGGGCCAAAATTCAAGTTATGCTCAGGAAGGTTATAAATGACTCCAGTCACTTATGAATTGTTGAGGCCACAAAGGCTAAAAGTCACAGATCTCAAGAGTAATGTTATAATAATCTAAATACAAATGAAACTTTATCTTCCTTCATCTTTTCATATTCCTCTGGCATTTGGGATATTCACCTAAGACAGGGTTCCTTAACAGGCCAAGCTAGCAGGGATGAACCTCCAGCAGACGCTCCCACGGAGTGACCTCGCTGGGCCCTTATGGGAGCCCCTGTTTTGGGACCAGCTTGCTGCCTGTACACCAGCTGTAGAAGCATCCCCAATGCCATTTGGGAAGGACTCCTGACTCGATCTAGCCCAGCTCAGCGTACTGCCTATCTATCCATCCATCTACCCAAACATCTGTATGTTTATTCTCCAGAAGGAGCTCCTGGTGCGCTAAAGAGCAGTGTGGACTCCAGCAAACCAACAGGCTTCCACAGCATGGAAGGCAAAATACATGAAGACCCCCAATCTTGGCCATGCCTGGTGGCGCACGCCTGTAGTCCCAGCTACTTAAGAGGTCGAGGCAGGAGGATTCCTTGAAGCCAGGAGTTTAAGACCTAACTGGGCAACATAGTGAGACCCTGTCTCTACAAAACAAACAACAACAACAACAAAACAGTCCCTTCAGTCTGAACAGCCTTGGGCTAGACAGGGCTCAGGGTACATAAAAGGATCAAAAGCCTAAAACTTCGGGAGCAGCACAAGGTGCCTTAGGAAGCTTGAAGTAAACCGATTCAAGTCCTACTTCACCTAGCAGGGAATTACCTTGTTATCCTACTAAGTGGCAATCTCCAGAGAGGCAAAATGGGTCCAAACTTCTTGACTGATTGGTAAGGTGGCTTCTTCAAGTGACTTCTCCAAAAAACACCCCCTGGGAACCTTCTGTCAGAAACCATTCCCACTGGGTCACCCCACTTCCTATGAGGCTTCATCTCAGCTCCAAACTCCTTCCTCGCCTGCCCTCACCTCCCAGCCTCCAGAAGAGAAAGTCATCCATCTGGGGTCTTACTACAGTAATGTTAATGGAACAAGGCAAGCAGAGGGTGGGCCGGCCGTCAACTCATGAGTCTCACCTTGTAGGATGTGCAGCGGGAGGAAGCTGCGCCTCGCCGTTTGACCATGTGAGCATCTAGCATGACCGGCTGTGCTTGCTGCCATCACCACTAACAGAAACGCACAGACAACACAAAACCTGAGAATTCCCATCTCAATCAACTGCTCGGAAACTTCAATCTGAGAGTAAACTGTCACGTTTTTCCCACTCTAAAACAGGAGGACTAATGACAGAGGAACCTCAACACAATCCATGGGGCTCAAGCCAGATCCCTCACAACAGAGCACAAAAGCCACCCAGTCCCACAAAATGTAAGCTGACACCGGGCCCCTCAACGGATTCTGAATGGGGTTTCGAGAACTGCAGGAGAGACAGGAGGCAGTGGGTAAAGTGGGGAGGCGGCGCGGCTGGACAGCGCCGTGTCCTCAGACCGTCACCCCATCCCCTGCATGGCCCTTGGTTTCCTCACCTGCATGGGGGCCCCAGCTGCAGGTGCTCCATGGACGGGTCCCCACACACCCCTGCCACAGGGAGGACAGCTCTCAGAGGGCCCCAGCCAGTTTTACAGCTGGATACACAGTTTGTTTTATTTATTTTGCATCTAACAAGGTCCTGACGCTGCAACTGGAATAGGGCAGACCCATTCTTTCCGTGGAAATTACGCCCACTGTGAGGGGAAAACTGTGGGCCAAAATCCAAGTTCAAAGGGTAAACTGGCAGGTCACCTCTACTTTCAGATCCTAGAGATTGCAGAAAATCTTCAGCTCAACACCCCCGCTCCTGCCCTGTGACTTACACACATGTGGCCAGGCCATCCCCAGAGGTTTCAACCTTAAAGGTTTTTCCCTTTGCTCCTCTGAGATGTGTCCACTCTGGAACACCCTGTACACCCTCTATGCTGGCCCTACCAAGTCAACATTTCTCCCAGAAGGGGAATGGGAGTGTTTTCAAGTATCCAGGTGACCCAAGTGCATTGTCAGATCCCAATTCTGGCCACCCTCTCGCAGGCTCCATGGAAGTCAGAGAAAAGCAGGCAGGGTCAGAGGCTGCTCTCGAGGGCTGGCTGCCCCATCCTACCCATGCTGCAGTCCAGGGCAAGGGGAGTGGCATTCAGCAAACCCTGTGAAACTATTCTGAATGGGGCAAAATTCACACAAGCCAGATAAAACCTAAAGCCACCTTCTATACCAAGAAACCAGTCTGAGGCCCAGCAATGCACAGACTCTGCTGAGATCTCTCTATCCATTTCCATCCAGACACGGGCTGAGGGACTGAGAGGGACTGTAGATGATCAGGTCAGCACCTTCATTCTACAGATGAGGAGACTGCTGCACAGAGGGGACCGACTCCCCCAAATCATACAGGGACCAGAAATAGAACTGGACCCAGATCCAGGGCTGTCAGTGGCTGACCACTCCCCCGGCTCCGCAAGAGCACTCCTACATCCCAATGCTGGACCAGGATGCCCAACAAAAGATGGGACTCCCATTTCACTATCCTCAACCTGACCTTAAAGCCTAGAGCCAGTGCATACTACTGTCTACAGACTCTACAGCCTTACAAGGCTGCATGTCTGCTCCGCTTGCTGCAGCATCAGTGCACCTCCCAGCCCCTCAAACTCCTACCCATCAAAACCACATGCCAGGTTGACCTTTCCCAGGCACCTGGCACATGCAGGGCAGGTGGACAGCCCAGTGATGGCACGGTACAGCGAGGCAAGTCTTTCCACCTAATCCCACAAAACATAAGCCAATGCTGGGACCCTCAATGGTTGAGGGTTACCCCACTGAACAGCAAACCCAAGAACTACAGGAGAGACACGAGGCAGTGGGTGAAGTGGGGAGGTGGCCTGCCGGATCCCAGAGTCCCAGGAGGGTACACGCTACCACTGTTGTCGTGTGGTCCTCGGTATTCACATCTAACGTGGGAGCAAGCAACTTTCACAAAGACCTGCTGGGCCTCTAACACACAGACCTCTCCTCCAAGAGCTTACAATCGAGAAGGGGAGGGGGAGAAAGCCACATGAAGTCCCAGTAAGTACTCTAAGCTCCTCTCCAGCCCACCCCACCCTCCCCCTCACAAATCCCAGGAACACTAACCTCTCCAGGGGAAAGAAATTCAAAAAAACAAGAAACCCAGGAAGTCAACCAATCGGAGATCCCTGTGAACCTGGACCTAATGTAACACACAACTCAGTGTTAAGACGCGGTGCCTCAGGGAGGAGCGGACTTTCAAACACATCATCTGTACATGCCATCTACCCAGCCTGTGGATTTCCCAGTAATTACATCCAAGAGCAAAGGGGTAGAAAAGAGAAAGGTGAATGAAAAACCATGAATGCCTCATGCCTTTCCAAGGCCAGAAGACTGCTTGCTGCCCTCGACACAAGGTCCCTCTAAAAGGAAGGGGAGGGTGAGGCTGGGTTGTTTCCTCCTCCACTCCTGCTCTTGCTTTGAAGGTCCCTCACACAATGGGAGGCTCTCAGGCCAGGACAACGGTGTGACCTGCCCCTTCTCTGCAGTGCCTGCCACATGCCGCGTCCAACAAACGTCTGATGAGAGAATGAATGAGACCAGGCACTCTCTGTCCTGTTCCTCTCTGTGCCGGGCACACAGCAGACATGAGGTTACTGTGCTCAACTAAGCTGAATTTCTGGACAATATCTATCTGGAGATAAAAACAAGAGGAGGACACCAACCACAGACATTACAATGGAGATCTTCCTCAAATTTATTTTACTTATTTATCTTTTGAGATAGGGTCTCACTCTCTTGCCCAGGCTGGAGCACAGTGGCACAATCTCGGCTCACTGCAACCTCTGCCTTCTGGTTCAAGCGATTCTCCCGCCTCAACTTCCCGAGTAGCTGGGAGTACAGGCGCGTGCCACCATGCGTGACTAATTTTTTTTTAGTAGAAACGAGGTTTCACCATGTTGGCCAGGCTGCTCTGGAACTCCTGACCTCAAGTGATCCACCCGCCTCGGCCTCCCAAAGTGCTGGGATTACAGCTGTGAACCACTACGCCCCGCCTCTCACCCAAATTCAAACAGCTCCCCTGCCTCCCAAATTTAAGCAGGCTTCTTGGAAAACTGAAGGAGTTATCTTAAAGTCCTCCTAAAAAGCCAGTCCCTCTTTATGTGAGGTGGTGTCTCAAGAAGGCGGCTATTGTACGCAGGAGGACAAACCCCTGCACACATCCCTCTATCCACACCTCCCCGCTTTGTGGGGGAGACACAGTCCCACGTGAGGGCTCCTGGAACCCAGCTCCCTCTCCTCCGCCCACCCTGCCTGGCCAGACCCCATTAACGCAGTGCTCGTGCCATCAACACTGTTGTTTTGGAATGTGCCAGTAATTCTAGTGGCAGGAACAGCAAGCTTTAAGCTCAGCAGAGAAACCAGCTGGAGAGGCAGCCTCATGAAATAATGAAATGCCAAACCAACCCCTACATCTTCTCCAGTCTCTCAGGTCACCTACCAGATTAGAAGGCCTGTTGCTACGGCAACCATATCTTGCAAGTGCCGGCTGAACTTCCCCATAATTTTTAACCCTTTAACTAGCTCAGAGAGGGTGGCGTGCAGATGAGCCCAAATCCCGGGGAGTTGGCTTGCTCTGGCTGCGTTTTTACAAATTAAAGCAAGAAAAAAGAAAACCAGCGGCTCGGGGGAGGGGTGAAAGTCCACAGTTGAACAAACAGACGTGGTGCAAAGGAAACGCCACACACATCCACCTTTCCTTCCCGCCAGCGCCCCACCAAACCACCTGATCGGCCACGGTGCAGCAAACTTTTCACGCACCTGGCAACTCCCAAGCGCAGGAGCTGCAAAGGAGATGGGAATAAACAACGGCAAAATGGAACTGTGCCTGCCCCTCCCGGCCAGGCCCCGTGCCCTTGTGCTGCAGAACAGCGCGGGCCCTTCTGTGGGAAGCAGAAGGCGGCCGGGAGCTAGGCGGCGGGGACAGATGGCCACGCAGGCACTGGCACTTTCCAGTTGTCTGATGGGCGCCGGCTGCCAAACAAGCCCCCCACCGCCTTGCAGCCGCTCCCACCCCAAACATAGAGCTTGGGAGTTGCAAAGGGAGGCGCAAAGGGGGCCGACATCCAAAGGGGGCCAAGCACGGGTGCCCCGGGAGCCGCTTCTCCCTCCAGCATTTTACCCACATCTGCAAGTCATCGGGCGTCCACTCGCCTTCTCTCCATTTCAGAAAGTCTTCCTCCACCCGCCCCACCTGCTTTGTGCTCAGCAACCAGCGTTCAGAGGTCTTCAAAGAATAAATGCAGGGACTTTCCTCAGCCTCTTGGTTTTGACAGGACAGACTTCATAAAATCACACAGATGCAGAGAAAGGACTGGCACAGTCTCACCACTGGGGGTAGAGCCCCCTCACCTCACTCCACATCTCCTGGGTGGAGGGAACGGGGCTCACTGGTGTAGCAGAGGCCTGTCTGGTTTCCCCAGAGAATCTAAAGGCCCCTAGGAAGGGAGGGAGGGAAAACAGGAAGAGAGGACTGAGTCCCCAGTGAGAGGAGACAGAAGACTAAAGGGGTTGGAGGGGAAGGGAGAAAAGGAAGAAGGCAGTGCGAGTGAGGAAGGCAGCCAGGTAACCTAGGACGCTAATTAAAGGCTTTGCAGCAATCGTGAGTGCCTAACACAGTGGCCCAGGGTGGGCACTCAACAAATGAGGCCATTGTGCTACACACAGATCCACACCCCCACTCCTGACAAAAAGCTAGGGGCTCACTTACAAAGTCAGGCAGACAGCAGGTGGAAGGAAGGTCAATGTGGGGGTGGGCAGTGCTTCAGTAAGTTGTTTGTGGGCTGGCGGTAGGGTGTACCCTAAGGGTGCTAGCACTATTTGTGGAGAAAAAAGAGAAAATTCAACCCTGCACATCCTTGCCACCTCATCCTCCTACTCCCCAGCCAGCCCCGCCACCTCCACTTCTCCCCCATCCAGAAGGGACCCATGGAGTGAAATCCAGCCCAGTCAACTAAAGCCCTAATGTCCTAAGCTGGGCACAGTGGTGCACACCTGTAGTCCCAGCTACTCAGGAAGCTGAAGCCAGAGGATCACTTGAGCCCAGGAGTTCCAGGTCAGCCTGGTTAACATAGGAAGACCTTGTCTCTGACAAAATATTATAAAGTCCTAATGTCTTCTTTGCCAAGTAATAAGACACACCACAAATGGCCTGGCAGCCAGGGAGCAGGGATGATTTTTGCTAGTATGTTCACCTGCCTCCCAGTCTTTCCACATGCAGAGCAGTCATCAGGTTCCAGAGGACCCCTCAAGGGTGGACTCTCCAAAGTGAAGGCAGATGGGCAACCAGCGCTTCCACACCTACACCATACCGTCCAGGCATGAGGGTGCAGCGTTCTTACAGAAGGGTCTCCTTCCTTAATCCACTCGTGGGCAGGGCTGAGACAGCACCTCGATAGCCCTCTGCAGCATCTGGGACAGGACAGGAGCTCTGAGAACATTTTCGAGCTAAAAAGGAATGAGCTTTTTCCATTTTAACCCACCAGATGGGCAGGCTGCCACCAAGCTTATCTTCATTGGGCACTTACTATGTGCCAGGCGCTGCACATACAAAATGAAGACTAACACGTCTGCCTGACCTCAAGGAGTACCTCTTAACTGGCAACTCAATGCCACACTCTGACAGGGCTCCATTTCTGCCTTGTGTGCAACAGACCCTCAGTATTTAGATACGGTGGACTCTTGGGGGCTTTTCAGGTGGTCCCCTGAGGCTGAGCCAGCCCACCCAGCTCAGGAGGCCAGGAGGGCAAGGGCAGAGTCTCAGGGCTTCTGTGCAAATCCCAGTGCCGGTTGACTGGCTGACCAACTGAAAGCTTCGGGAGCAACTCCACAACTGCTAAACTATAGACCATGTATCCAGGGCTGCAGCTCACACCTTGCTCCAGGGCTTCCAGCTGCTTGACTGGAGAAGGGGAGATAGGATAATCTCCGTCCCCTAGGCCTCAGTATCCCCTGCTGGTAAAGTGAGGAGGATGCCCGGTCTGACCTCTGAAGGTATGCTAACGAACAACACTGGGAGACCAATACCATCCTAGTTGGATGGGGCTGTGGGAACGATGGATGCAAGACAGAGGATTCCAAGTGGGGAGGGCATCCCAGCAGTGTGTCCCCACCTACGCTCTCGACGACACAGGGAAATTCTGCCCACAGCTCTGAATAATCAAAGAAATAACATTTAGGTAAGGTTGGGGATTAAGCTAAACCTCACTTAAGAGGCAGGGATGTTGGCATTTGGGAGCAGGAAACAGGCCTGGGAACGTAGTTAATACCTACCACAGAGCAAAGCGGATCACCGCCAGCTCCTGACTCAAGAGCGTCTTCTACCCGCCACACTTCTCCCCCCTCTGCCAACTCCAGGCGCTTCAAAGGGGCCAGGCCAAAAAGTGGGGGTTGGAGGTCAGTTGTGGAAGTCACATTATCAGAAGAACATTGGCAAGCCAGAAGCCAGGGAGATGCCTTCCAAAACAGAACAGAGGCTATTTTAAACGTAAACCCACTGGTGGAGGTGGGGAGAGTTTTATGGGAAGAACAGAGACATGTATGAGTTGCTATAATTACCCTCCCCTCAAAAAAAAAAAAAAAAAGCTATCATAGGAAGAAGTCTTTCCAGCTGGTGATGGTAATACCTAGGACACAGATTAGAGCTGTTCTGTCTGAAACAGAAATGGGCTACCCTGTCTGGTAGTGAGTTCCCTGTCACTGAAGGTAAAGCAGAGGCTGCAGAAAGAACCAGGGCCAGGGAGACTCTCATAGTCACAAGGGATTTTAGAGGTTATTGACTGATAAAATACTAATGGGAAAATAACTCAAAGCCCTTTATGCTTTAAAACAGTCTTTCCTTTAAAAAAAGCACCTAGGATTCCTACAGAGGACATGGAAAGGTTTTGCATGCCCTCACTGACCTACAGAGAGCTTTTTATAAACATAAGGTTTCCCTGGCATCCTTGGCCAGACTCCACCCACTCTTCTTCCCGGCTGTAGAGGTCACTGTGTTTTTGTGGCAAAAGCTGCAGGTGGTGACAGAAATGCCAGATAAGTAAGAAAAGCTGTTATGTAAAAACTCAAATGTTTAGGGCACTTCTGTGGAGCAAAGAATCAGAAAATACGTTTTGGAGAGCAGAAATGGAGCAGGCCGGCATTCATCGTTTCAGGAGGGTGTGCTGCCATCTTGGTACCCCACAGCAACAACAATGGCCTGACAGGCTGAGGATAAATGGGGACTGCTGTGACCAGTTAACACTCACCTACCTTGAAGAAATGTTCAGATCACAGGTTGATGATCACTAAGGAGTCAAACCATGACCTCCCACCACTACCGGGCATGTGGCTCAACTGCCAACACCTTCAGAGTCTTGTTCACTTGCAAAATTTTTAGGACCTAGAACAGTACCTGGCACATACCCTGTGCTCAAAGAAATATTTATAAAAAGAATACATATTAAAAACAAATAAGCCAACCAAGTGTCTTTTCTCTCAGTTTTGGAATCAATTACGTAACTTCTTTTCCTCTGCTGATTCACCTATCTCCTTGACTTCAACCCAAAAAAAATTACACCAAAATTACTTTGCATTCCCTGAGTCCACAGAGGGATAAAAGAGCTGTCTAGAAGCTTAGGAAGGAAGACAAAAGTTAAAACACGGAAATATGGAAATGTCCATCTGAGCTCCCCGAATGTGAGAATGTTTGTGTTTGTTCATTGCTTTATCATGTGCTCTAATACTGGCACACAATAGGAACTCAACACCTAAAACAAATTAGCAGACAAATTCACTGTCCAATCTTGGCAACCACTTCACTCTCTAGAACATCTTTTCTTAACTGTGGAATAACAGTGCTGGAAGGAGCTCAGGGGTTCCCAGCCAGTTGTAATGTATCTGAAAGCCTGTGACCCAGGTAAACTGGCCTGGGAATGGCTTTGATCAGAGAAAGCCTGCATGGGTCCCCCCAAGTGTTTCCACTAAAGAAGAAGCTAGGAGGCAGTGTGGTGCCATAAAAAAAACAACCCAAATTTAAAGCCCAAAATGTTTAGGTAACAGCTCTGCTTAGGACACATGAACTTGGGGAAGTCACTGAACCTCCTCGAGCCTCAATTTCCTCATCTGCAAAATTGGGGACCATGCCCCAGGTCATAGCCTGGATTATAAGATAATACATGTGGCCAGGCACAGTGGCTCACTCCTGTAATCCCAACATTTTGGAAGGCTGAGGCAGGAGGATCACTTGAGGCCAAGAGTTTGAGACCAGCCTGGATAACATAGTAAGACCATGTCTCTACTTTAAAAAAAAAAAAAAAAAACTGCCAGATGTGGCAGGGGGTGCATGCCTGTAGTCCCAGCTACATGTGAGGCTGAGGTGGGAGGACTGCTTGAGCCCAGGAGATTAAGGCTGCAGTGAGCTATGATTGTACCACTGCATTCCAGCCTGGGAAGCAAAATAAGACCCTGTCTCAAAAAAAAGAACTAACTAAGATAATGCAGTAAAAGCAGTTTGCATAGAGAGTGAGCCTCCACAATCACTCACAGAGGGACCTACTTCATGTCCAGCTCTAAACCTTACCATACTTCTACCCTAGAAGGGAGATGCTAATTCAGGACAAAGGATAATCAAGACCAGTTCACAAGATAACATTTTATGAAAATTCACATCCTGTAACCTGGCCTGTTCTAACTATAAAGAGGTAAATTTTCATAAAATCTAATTCATCTAGAGTTTTTTGCTCCCTTCTCAGGAAATTGAACAGATAGAGGTTTAAAGCAGAAACGGGGAAACATTTGGAAAACCGAACAACCCTAAAAAGAAAAGAGGCCTTCGGAAGCTGCAGATGAACCCCACAGGCACTCTGCTGAGTGTGGGATAAGCAGAGAAACACTGCCCCCAATAGAGCAAGGCCCTCCCAGGCTGAACGGAATTCACAAAGAGCCTCTTGGATAACTCTGGTCCTGAGCAGGGGGCCTCAGAGACGAGGTGCCGAACCTGTTCTCGCAGAGTGTGGGATATCCCCTTGCGCTCCCCAAAGCCTGGCAGCGAACTGAACAAGCAAAGCCACCATCAGTGGTGTCTATCAACAGAGCATCTATAAGTAGCAGACAGATGTGACAACCAAAATCAAGACAAGTGGCCTTTCTAGACATGCCAGATACACTCAGCCTCCCCACCACCACGATGATACTACTGGTCAATGTGGATTCTCATTTAATGGCAAAAGCCCTAATTTTTAATTGTCCCTGACTGGGAGGCGTTGTCATCCTCCTTCCGCCATGGGTTCAGTTCTCCCTTCCTCACTGAAAGAGGGTGCAACCACAGAAAGCTCTCCCAGAAAGAGACTGGAGGCATAATTTTAAAAGCTCAGGAAGGAGAGGTGTTGAAGACCTGGCAAAGATTTCTTGGGTGGCTTAAGGCAAAATTCAGAATTTATATCTTTTCATTCCCAGCCTGCCATCTTAATTATCTTCATGCCCATCTTTACCACCATGGTAAGGACAAGCGTAGGAGACCACGAATAAACACACCCACACAAATATCTCGGCAAGAAAGATCTCTCCCTTTTCTCACTATTCATTCATCTCCTCACGCTAGACCCAGAGCTCCCAAGAGCAAGCTCAGTGACCCTGCCAGCAGTGGACCATCCTGGCAGCAAGCAAGCTGCTCAATCAAGAGCAAATCTCCACATGCCCAATATGTGGCATCAGCCAGCATCCTTTGAGACAGAGCAGTCCCTAGGGTCTCTCTCCACAAACCATCCTCTCTTCCCTAACAAAGGGCCTGGCAAAGAGTGGAGGGCCCCCAGGGGTTGCTTTGTGGAAAGACTGGCTTAGTGAACAAATGGGATCGGAGGTACCCAGGTCAAATCCTCTTTATGGCCACAGTCTACTTGGTGAGTGAGGACCTAGAAGGCGGAAGCGTCTACCCGACCTGAGCTCCTCCGGGCAGCCCCTACATAGGCACAAGATATTAGACCAGGAAGGAACACTCAGTGGTATATCCCCCACCCTATAAGCTCCCAGCCTTGAAAGATCAGAAAATAGCAGGCCCCCAAATCTAACCTTTTTCATAGACCAGGCAGATGGTTTTATTCATGTAAGTTCTAGTTTACCTTCTTAAGCTGTCTAAACATTTGTCTGAGCATCTGAGCCACATGCTAGACTGCCCTGGGGATTAGTTCTGCTTTCAGTGGTGGGCTGCTGTTGTTGTTGTTTTACCCCTCGTTTTCTCTCCCAGATAACAGCAAGGACAGGCATTTAGAAGAGCTGTGTGCTGCCCAGGACTAGCAATCTGACTGGATGGAGGCCTGGGAGATCAACTGTCTCATGGGAGGCGGGGCAGGGGGGATACTCAGTAAGACACTGTTGTCTTACTAAGATTCCATATTTACACGGGGAGTCTTGGAAAGAGGGTGCAGTCCTGCCAGCCTCCACCAGTGTGGATACAATGCTATCTAGAGGTCATTCTTGGGATGAAAGGCACCAGGCATTAGGAAGCCCACTCTAGCACAGCCCCTGAACAGCTGGATACTGTTTGCTGAGTCACATCTCAGTTTCCAAGGGAAAATGACAGACACTGCTTGTCACAGCCACATGAACTTTTCAGAACTTTCCAGAACTGCAAACCTCCTAACCGCACAGTGCCTTGTTTCACCAATCTGGGAAATGGGGACAAGGGTGCCTTCTCCCTACCAGCCATCTCAAAAGGAAAGACCCACACAGCTCTCAGCAATGGTGTGAATCATGAGTATTTCTTCACCTGGAGAAAAAGTACTTAGCACAATTCAAAAGTATTTAGCACAATTCAAAAATTATGACAGCTAACTGTGCTACCAAATCAGCAATCTGATGCCAAATCAGACAGTTACAAATTAGACAAGTAGCCAAATTTGCCCTTCATTTATACTCTATGCCCCTTAACTCTCACACCAACCACAATCTTCTCTGGCCCTCAAAGAAACAGACTGAGGCCGGGCGCAGTGGCTCATGCCTGTAATCCCAGCACTTTGGGAGGCCGAGGCGGGCGGATCAGGAAGTCAGGAGATCGAGACCATTCTGGCTAACATGGTGAAACCCCGTCTCCACTAAAAAATACAAAAAAATTAGCCGGACGTGGTGGCGGGTGCCTGTAGTCCCAGCTACTCAGGAGGCTGAGGCAAGAGAATGGCGTGAACCCGGGAGGCGGAGCTTGCAGTGAGCCGAGATCGCACCAATGCACTCCAGCCTGGGCAACAGAGCGAGACTCCGTCTCAAAAAAAAAAAGAAAGAAATAGACTGAAAAATAAGTTATATGGGAGGGAGAACAACACTATTATCCCTGAAACCACCCTCTGCACCACCATTTTTTTAATGTAAAAATAAAAGGTTCCCAAAAACAAAAACAAAAACAAAACCCAAATTTTAAAAAGCAACCAATGTTTGATTTTTTCCTTCCACCATAAACGTATACTGCAGAGGAAATGTATAGGGAAAGGTATATTGTTTTGTGGTAGAGACTTTCCTCAATCGGACTTAAAATAGGATTTACCAAATCTTACAACTCTTCAGGAACAGGGTGATTTGCATAGAGCTAGGCACACCTGGGTCCCTAGAGAGGCCTGGACAGGCCACCTCCCCAGCAACCAGAGGGGAAACAAAGGGGGACCAGATTCATGGCAAGGCGAGGCCTCAGGAGGGTTCAGGTGTTGGTCCCTAATTCAAATAAGAACTTCTTCCTTACAGACTAGCCTGGTGTATGAGAAAACATTATGGCAGCCAAAGAGAACACTCTAGAGCGTAGGTTGGCAAACCAGTAAGGCCCAAGGGCCACATCTGGCCCACCACCTGTATTTGTAAATAAAGTTGTATTGGGACACAACCACACCCATTCATTTCTGTTCTGTCTATGGCTGATTTCTATGCTACAGTGGCAGAGCTGAGTAGTTGCAAGAGAGACCGCACAACCCACAAAGCCTAAAATATTTACTCTCTGGTCCTTTATAGAAAAAGTTGGCCGAACCCTACACTAGTGTCAAGTACATTCCATCACAAAGGCTGCTGTAATAGACAGGTTCCAAAGAATAAGGACAGTTAGTTCAGCACCTCTACTTTACAAATGTTTACTGAGACCCAGAGAAGGGGAGATGACCTGCTAGAGTCAATCCGCTAGAAGGACTGAGGTCCCACCTGCCTCCCAACCTAGCACTCTGTTTAACAAAGAGGAAGGGGTGAGGCTTCTCAAAACAAAACACCAGCAGTAGGGGAAAATATAAATAGAATATCAAGTCCCACAAATAAACATTAATACTTGGCTCAAGCTTAACATGAGAAATGTGAAAAATGGGGAGGGGAAGAAGAGCACATGGGATGGTCTAAGCAAACTAATATCCCAAGGGCAACCTATCTTCAGCCCTTTCCAAATACACCTTCCACACACCCAAAAGCACGTGTGCTAATGATCAATCCCACCTCTCCCTGCCCAGACTATGGCCACTCCTCCTCTTAGCAATAATGGTGAACTTGGCAGTACCGAACCCAAACAGCCTTTCTCTCCCCATTGCCTGCAATGTCACCTTTTCTGCTTCGCACACAACTCTGTCCGTGAGGAGTTCAAATTAGCGGGGTTTGTGCTACATTTTAACATTCCAATAATTAAGACCTCTCCCAAAAGGAATGGCCAGCACTTCCCCCAAAACAGCTGTGGAAAATCAGGCTGAGAGGGAAACGCAGGCTGAGAGGGAAACGCAGGCTGAGAGGGAAACACAGGCTGAGAGGCCCCAGGCATGCACAGAGGGGCAGGAGGGAGGGAAAAGGGGCTGAGGAGGAGGGTCAGCAAGAAGACAAAGGTGCCGGCGAGCTTTCTTTGCACCCGCACCAGGAAAACACCAGACAACGTGAATGGTGCATGGAGATGAAGCAACATCCCAAAGTTAAAATTAATTAGCTGGCATATTGACAGAGGCTCCATTGTGCCATGCGGTGAAGCAATCAAAGTGCGAGGGCATCACACACAATGTCGAAAGGCCCTTGGCAGCCACAGGTACAACAGGGTGAGGACGTGCTCTATCGTGTCAATAACCAGGTTCCCTGAAGAAAGGTGTGTGCGTGTGTGTGTGTTGGGAGGCTAGTGGTTAAGAAGTGTCAGTGTTAAGACTTTCTTAAATTAATTTCAAAACTGCAGTAACCAAAACATCGATACTAATACTCTATTTGAGAGCCTAAGTGAAAGGCAACAGTTGGGGCACAGAAAAGCACAGAGCCACCTATGAGCTACTGAGTGACCTCAGCAGGTTAGGAGCTGGCACGACGTGTGGGAGGACAAACGCCCTCCCACTCAAGTCACAGAACTGGGTGGGCGGGGCCCAACCATCGGATATCGGTGATCCTAGGTACTCCCTTGTCTGCCACAATCACCCTACCCAGCTCCATCATGAACGGCCACAGCCCCTCACCTGGAAAGCCTGCCTTCTCCTTGGATCTGCCGACAGCTTCTACACACCCTGCACCTTGCTCACACTGGTTCCTGTGCTTCTCTGGCCCAGTCTTTCCTTGAAATCTGGTGGGCTGCACCACCTAACTGTTAAGAGCCCTGACTCAGCCATTTACTAGCTGTATAACCTTGGGCAGGTTACTTAACCTCTCTCTGCCTCAGTTTCCTCATCTGGGAAACGAATCGCAGTTCTGACCTCACAGAGTTACTGATACGGCTAAATTAGTCCACTCAGAACACTGCGTGGCACAAAGTCAGGGCTGAATTAGTATGAAGGTCCCCACCCCTCCTTGAAGGGTACTTTTTCCAGAAAGTCTTCCATAATGCCCTCTGTGGGTTAGCCGCTCCCCACCAGAGCCTGGAGCTCCAACTGCTGCTAACAGCCCTCTGATGGCATTTATAGCTTATCTTTACTCATGCCTATTTATATCATTGCTGCCCACACGACTCTGAAGGCAGAGTACTAACTATACCCATTCCTGCAGCATGGAGGCGGAGGCCCCGGTCCCTTTCCTTAGTACCTGGTACAATATATTTGCACCATATACTGGGCCATTACATAGTTCTCTCTCAACAGCCCTAAGATACTCTAGGACTATCACCTCAAGTGTACAGATGAGGAATGTGATGCTTGACCTCTCCTGAATAAGCAACTTACCCAAAGTTACAGACTAGTATGCTGCTATTTAATTCTGGTTTGCTGAAATTAAAGTAAACTAGGGGCCTTCATTCAGAACTGAAATGGCTTTCGGGGTTGAATCAAGACAGGTATCAATTCATGTGAACGCACAGAAAAGGGTCTAGAAGGACATCCTCCAACTGGTTATACCTGGTACCAGGATGCAGAGGAAGACAGTGAGGGGGGCAGGGAGCTTCGCTTCATTTCTTATTTTATACACCTCTATATTTTAGCAATTTTTAACAAAAGAAGTACTTAGGTATTACTTGCATAATTAAAAATAAATAGCTTACTATAAAGAATATTAAACTTACGTCCTACAAAAGACCTTGAAATCATTCTGATTGAATTCTAATAAACTTCAGAAGTGTTCAATTTTCCTGGACTGAAAGCTTGGTAAGAACTGGCTTTGGATTCAGACAAACCTGGCTTCCAGTCTCAGTAGTTCCCTCTCCCGTTTACAACTGAGTGACACTGTTCATGGCACTAAGCCTCTCAGAGCCTCCGAATCCCTTGTACTGGAAAGGGAACTGTGCTATTATTTACTCTGCGGATTCTCATGGGGATCACCTGAAGTAGCACGCAAAGATCTGATACAGTGCTACGCACATCAGAGGCCAGAAGTAGGGCTGCCTCTTCCCTTTGCTGCTAGAGTCTGAGCTGGTTTTTAAGGGTTAATCCTAGTCTACATCCGTAAGCCAGTTCTTCTCCAAAATGATCTACTTGGGCAAAAGATAGGTGCAGGGGAGAATGCCACCAATCGCTCTTGCCCATAAACCCCCGCCCTGATACTCGCCTTCTGAGAATACCAGCCGTTGTTTTGGAGTCAGGCATGATCCAGGCAATAAAAGCAGAGACAGAAACCTTCTTGCGAACAAGGTCCCTGATGCCCCATTGTCTCTGTAGTCCAATCTGTGCCTCTCACGCAAGGTTTCAGGGACGTAAAAAGCATTCAGACAAATGGGTCTCCACTACTGAGCTCTTACACAGGGAAAAACATCTGAATCTAAGTCAATTAATATGTATTAAGTCCCCACAGGGCCCACTGCTCAAGCAGAGCATCAGAAGAGTGAGTGGAGAAGGGACGAGGGGCAGAGTCCCAGCACTCTGGTGCCAGACTAGCCAGATAAGGTAGCACAGTAAGCTACATGAGGTCCTTCTCTGATGTCCCAGAGACTGGTTACCTGAGCCAAAAGCTGCCTCTGTGGCAGGTCCCCACCTTTGCTAGGAACAACGCTTCTAGGAAGTAAAACTTAAATCACTCTTAAGCAATGTGCTGGCAATTCTGATGGACTTTTGTTTCTAAAGTGTGCTATGTGCACCAACAACTTTACATTTAAGAATACCATCACGTTTATGTGCACAAACATTTAGCCATGAGGATGTTCATCACAGTACTGTTCACATTATGAGAAAGCTGAAAAGAATCTTAATGCAAAAGAATTTTTAACTGGAAAACTGGAAACAAGCAATAGTAAGGAACTGGTGAATTATGCCACATCCAAGAAGCATAACATGTGATCATTAAAAAAGAAAAAAAACCTAGGCCAGGCACAGTGGCTCATGCCTGTAATCCCAACACTTTGGGAGGCCAAGGTGGGTGGAACACTTGAGGTCAGGAGTTCGAGAACAGCCTGGCCAACATGGTGAAACCCTGTCTCTACTAAAAATACAAAAGTTAGCTGTGGTGGTGCACACCTGTAATCACAGCTACTCAGGAGGCTGAGGCAGGAGAATCACTTGAACCTGGGAGGCAGAGGCTTCAGTGAGCTGAGATCATGCCACTGCACTCCAGCCTAGGCAACAAAGCAGGACTCCATCTCAAAAAAAAAAAAGAAAACCTTAATGACATGGAGGGACCCACGGGAGCCCTTCACCTAACAGCAAAACAGATGCTTAATGAAGAAAAACAGGGGCTTTCAAGGACAGAGACACTATGCTGCAGCCAGGGAGAAGGAACTTGTTCATGGATTGCCAACTGGACCTACAATTGCCCACATTTAGGGAAAAAAAAAAAAATTAGAAACAAACTCACAACCCGTTACCTCCCTGCCTGAAGCATTTCTGAAACCATTTTAGGATTCTTTAACCAGATAAGGTCTTGCAATAAACCGGTGTGAGAATCACTGTCTTTTTTTAAATCTATTCCATCCACTTCTGAGATCTGCAACGCACGCTAATACACTACAAACTCTGAGAAGCCCTACATTAAAGAAGCTGCTTCACTCTTCCCACTCCCTACAAAGAGCTGGCTATAGACCCTTCATTAAAATGTGCCTGAACATCTCACTGAAAAGCTGAGAAAGCTGATAGACTAAAAAGCACCCTGGATGTGGCAGGGAGGCCTGGGGGCCCCCATGACTCTCACTTACTAGGGGTATCTTCAGCCAAGTCATCTCTCTATTCTAGGCACAACTTCTCCAACTGGGAGCTGACTAAATCAGAGGTACCTAGATCTGTGCTCTCTTCAAAGGTAAAACCCTTTGGGGCATGAGAGGAGGTGTAAAGGTGGGAAACCCAGTGGGCAGAATTCGCAGCACCCCACTCCCCTAAAATGAGTAGATGGCTCCATTTTTGTTTCATTATTTGCACTTCCATGTAAGACTTCATTTAAAGAAAAACTCCTTCTGCTAAAATGAAAAAAAGTAAGTCAGAAACCACTGAAACCTGTGTCCTGTGTGGTCCTTTCTAACTGCAACCGTTGACTTTCTTTAAATCTGCATTTCACATGGGAAAAAGTCCTCTCCAGTGGGGGGGGGGGGGGGCGCCAAGCCAGGCTCCCTGCGAAAGGCAAGGGTTTGAGCTGAACTTATTCCCGCAGAGGCTCCACAGGATTCGGGGGGCGGGGGGGTGGGGGGTGGCAAACTGAGAGGCCTGCTTATGCAGGAAGGCAGGGAGCTAGGGTGACCATTGCTGGGGGAGATGAGAGGGACTGCGCAGCTAGGTGGATGGATAAAAAGGCATCTTGAAAACCAAGGTCAAGAATATCCACGTGGAGGCTGACAGCAAGAAATCAGCTAATGTTTGAAGAGTTATGTGATCAAAAAAAAGAGAACCACTAGTTAGGTGACCGTGGCAGACGGTTTCTGTGTCTCCACATGGAGGAAAGACTGGAGGTGAAGAAGTCCTGCAGTCGTCTGTTCTTATGGTCTGGCTGTACAAGGGCAGATGCAAAATTCAAGGTTCAACTTGAATGAGAACTTCAAACTCAACCTCCACCTCAAATCTGGTGTACGAAGATGCTCAGAACAGAATCAGACACTCAGACTCACCAACCAGTCAGAGAACATGACCCTGTCCCTTTGGTTGAGATGAGATTCCCAAGATTAGTACCCTCAACGGTATCCTGGGCACAACACTGCTCCATTATTTTTTACCCTGTCGCCTCTCTCAGGATCCCCATATCCCATGAGGGTTTGTGTGATACTAAAAACCATCCTTGGAACATCCCAAGAGAAATCAAAATGTGGAGCAGAACTCAAGATGCCTGGAAGAGAAGCTTTCCTCCTCTAAGCTTCCTTCAACTGGGAGGGTTCAATCGTGTCTCCGCAATTAGCTTGTCCCACCCTCCATCCGCTTCAGGGTCACCACCTGGCACTCCAATGCAAGCAACCCTTCCTTAGTCAATCACCATGCACCTCCCTAAGATCCTCCAAGGCCTTCCTGGAAGCTGGTGGCTGGGTGTCAAGCAGGTACAGGGCTTCCAAATGGAATTCATTTACTGTCTGCATCCAACTTTCACTTATCTGGAAATCCAAACAACCAGGAAACCCAAACAACATCACTGGCCAACTTTCAGCCTGATCTGTGACTCCGATGACAACAAACTCTTCCTGCACGGCGATGCTATTCAATTGATAATGGCTGACTAGAAGGCTGTGTTCTGAAAATAATTCTGAACGCGGGTTGGCAGAAAAAGAGTTACTGTGATCAACTTGCAATGTCTGACATGAACAAGGGAGGAATGCCGGAGTATGTGCCAAGCATTTACCATCTGTCCTGTGCACCATCACTAACCTTCAGATTGGATTTTTACTCTTAGCTTCATCATATACTGGACACGTGACTTTAGAAAGTCACTAAAGCCACCTGCCTTTTTATCAACAAAATAGGGTAATAAGGCTTGTCTGTCACTGCCCCAGGACTGCTAGAGGGTGCCAATGAGCTCACATACAGGAGATTGTTCTACAAAGTGTCCAGTGCAGGGGATTATTATATTTAAGGGATTACCGTTCTTCTCCGCAAGAGTGGCCCTCAGGCACTACACGATGCTGAAGAGGCTTCCAAATCAACAAAGAATGAGCATGAGTGTGGTGGTTGTGAGTGGTGGCAGCCCTTAGCATGGCTCAGCTCAATTTTAGACTTGGGAACAGTTCCCCGGTCATATAGGATCGAGGGATCCCAGTGTCTTCTTAGCACTGTGCCGTAAGCACACACGGTCCAGAGACCCAAATGCTGTAATGCCCCAGGACTCAGGGATTGAAAAGACAGGGCCAACCCCCTTTCCAGTGGTGGCTGGAAGGGACAGGAGCAACAAGACTGCTGCCAGAAGACCACCCAAGGTGGGTATGGTGAAGGACCACAAGAAGGGTCTCCAAGCACCCCAAAGCTACAGACACTTGTTCCACTGCATTATTTTCATAGACATATCAGGTCGCCCTGCGGGCAAACACCGTATTCTCAGATAGGAGCTGCATGTTCTTACAAGACTGAGTTGCTCAGAGTCAAGATTAGGTTTACAGCACATTAACTCCAGCACCAAGGAACACTCCATTGTGGACTGAGTAGAGACTACCATGCGCTCAAGCGTCCAAGTGGGAGAAAGCGTGTGTGGATGCCACGTGTGTGTGAACATGTCACACCTTACATGGTGGCTTGCTTCAGAAGGCTGGCTCTGGGGAAGGCTTGGGCGACTTTAAGCCTTGTTTGCCAACACACAGGGAGAGCCTGCTGGGGCCTTCCTGTGCTGTGACATGGGCGCAGGAATGGGAGAGAGATACACGCAATTTGGTGTTTCAGTGTGTCTGTAATGATAGTGCCTCTGGATGCACTCTCCACTCCCAAGCTACCACCTCTTCTAAAGTGAGGCTAAAATCACCCAGAGGACTGAAGAGAGGACCATCAGTAACAATCACCAATATCAAGAAAGAAGACACAATAATAAAAATGACAACTGCGTACAGGGGCTGTGCATGTGCCGGTGCTGCACTGGGCACTATGCCCACATTTTATCTAATCCTGCCAAAGCTGACAGGCTCCTGGCCTCAAAAACGAAGATGGTGGGGCAGGGGTGGGAGAGTGGCTGCCTTAAGATCGAACACCTTTCTACCCTGCAACCACACCTGGTGTAAAGGAGCCGAGGAAAGAGCCTCCCACAACATGAGGCATTCTCTGAGCACATCTCTTACAGCCAACTCCATCCAAGAACCTCATCCTTTCACGGACATGGGTTATACTCACTTTACAGATAAGGAAACTGAGGTGGAAGGGACTCACCAACTCTCCCAAAGCACTAGTTAATGAGTATCTCCAATAACCAGACCTGGGTTCCTGTCAGGCAAGGCAGGCTAGGCATGTGCCTAGTCTCCAGAGCCTGACTCTCAGGGTTTCTAGACTGAGTCCCACATGCTGTGTAAGCCCTGACAAATTACTTCCCTTCTCTGCGGCTCGGTTCTCCTCTGCAAAATGGGATAATACCTGCCTTGCAGGGTTGGTTTGGAGGATTAAACTACTTCATATTGCAAAGCACTGAGAACAAGGGCAGGCACAGACTGAGAGCCCAATAAACATCAGGCATTATCAGTGTTCACCGCCCGTAATCCTCCAAGACAAAGATCTGCACCTGCCTAGGATGCCCCTTCCCCTCTACTTTCTTTCTCACTCCTTTGAGGCCCAGCAGCAACACCCCCTCCAGGAAGCCTTCCCAGCTCCTAAAGCAGCCAGCGCCTCTCCTCTCTGGGCTCCCTTCAAACTCTGCCTGTGTTCCTCCTGAGCATGACCACTACCTGCCTTGTCAATTAGTCTGTCTGCCATTACAGACAACAATCAACACAATCCTGGCTCAAGTCTGCATCCCCTTGGTGCCATACCTGTGGCAGGATCTAGGCTACACTCCATAAATGGTGACCATGTGACTGGAAATCCACCCACTGCAGGTTTCTGACGCTCTTCCACCCACAATCCTTTCCTGAGGGTTCAGGAGCATCAGGCATGGGGCTGAGCACTGCACACCTGTACTGCTAGTGTACACCTGTACCCCATCCCCTCTTTTATGAATGGATAAACTGAGGCCCCAGGGGCCAGGCAATTAACCCAATGCCACACAGCTGGAGAACGGCGGGGCCAGGACAAGGGCAAAGCCTCCCTGACTCCAGCAGACCCTATGCCTAGTCCTCCTCTTTTTCTACGTTCTTCTTCCTTTTCTATTCTTTTGTTGGGAGGCTGGGGGAGATGTTTTTGTAAATAATGCAATGTCTCTATATAATTTCCCCATGGCTGGGATGATGAAGAGCAAACCAACGGGCTGTGCATGCGTGACTCTCTGTGCCTGGGCCCTCTTCCTGGTGTCACCCGCATAACCTGCTGGCACAGACACTCATCCGCCACCTGACAGCATTGCTTCACCTTCTTCCCTCTTCCCCTCCAGGGCCCCCAGAACCAACAGGGGAAGTTGGTTGCTAATGGCAACAGCCTTGGGAGCAAGGTGAGACTTACCAGCCCACCACTGAGGGCTGAAGGGAAATTTTCAACAGCCTCTGGGGCCCCTTTCTGTCAATCAAGCGGCCTCTTCCCTGTCTGGGACTCGGTTTCCTCTTCTATAAAAAGCGAGTGCCGCCCTTCATGATTCTAGTTACAGAGCTGAGAAGGGTTACGGGAATCTAGCCAATCTGGGCCTTTGGGGCTGCCCTGGATGGATTTAGAAGGGTCGGCAAACAGTTGTTTTGAAAAAAACAGCAACAGGCTGGGCTCAGTGGCTCACATCCGTAACCCCAGCACTTTGGGAAGCTGAGGCGGGCGGATTGCCTGAGACCAGTAGTTCAAGACCAGACTAGACAACAGGGTGAAACCCCATCTCTATAAAAAATACAAGAATTAGCCAGGTGTGGCGGTGCATGCCTGTAATCCCAGCTACTTGGGAGACTGATGGGGGAGGATCGCTCGAGCCGGGAGATGGAAGCTACAGGGAGCCGAGATTGCACTACTGCACTCCAGCCTGAGTGACAAAGTAAGACCCTGTCTCAAGAAGGAAAAAAAAAAAAAAAACAGGAATGCCTCTCGGCACCCCAACTCAGCAGAACTGCCCCAACTCCCTACTCACACCCAGGGGCTGCTCAGGGACAGTGTCTGAGCTGAGTGCCAAGGGCTGACCGGGGGAGACGTGAGTTGTTTCCCATGGTGTGTGCATCTGGATCACTGGAGCTGCGGTCAGTGTGATGTTCATCCCATTATCCCCACTAGACTCTCTCCTGCTGGACAGGAAAGGCAGGCTATTACAGAGACTTCTCCAGATCCCTGCACAGGGACATCATGGGAAGAGGTGACTAAAGGGCTCAAAAAGCCCAATGGGCACTGGCTGGAAGCCTGTCTTTGAGAACGGCAAAGCAGCCCAGGGCAGCCTTCTTAGGAGAAGTCAGGGCTTATATAGAGCCTTGGAAGGCAGTCTGGGCAGGTACAACGCAGGTGTGCAGGAATGTGTGTGGAGGCAAGTGGCCAGCAGCCCACAGCGTGTCAGGGACCCAGAGACTGGGTAGCCGGGAGGCCTGAAGCCCTGGTTCCTGCCGCTACTCACAAGGAGCACAGGCTCTAGGAATACGACTCTGAGCAAACACCCCACACAACCTTTGTCATTAATCTCTTCAGCAAGCCCCAAAAGGGCATCACAGTTTCTTGAGGCCCTGCTGGCCCTGCTCCTTCCCATCTAGAAGTTCTTGACCTGTCCAAGCCTTTCCAAGACAACTGATACCAAACACCTCACATTCTCCAGGATGAAATTTGTTCACAAACCACCCTCAACTACCCTATAATGGATGCTTACATTATCCCCATTTCACAGAAGCCGAGGTGAAGAAGCAAGGCAATCGGTGAAGCCTGTTGCGGGTGGAACAAGCTTTCCCCCTACCTTTCCCCCTTCATCCCCCACCCCACCTGGCAGGGGACAGAATGCAAAGCAAATCCATGCTAACCACACCCAGCCCTGGCCCCCAACAACCCAGACAGAGTGTAAAAGGCAAACCCCCACCTAATCCAACGTGAGCTATCAGGGGACTAACCAACTTGCAGAGCGCGAACTCGCTTAAAAACATTCTTTAGACCTCATTTCATGAAAAGGTCATATAGCCGAAGCACAAGCACCACTCAGTGGGTAGAAGGCCGGGGCCAGGGACGGGGAGGGGACAAGAGCATCCCCTGGGAAGATGCACAACACCCGACCCATCACTGCGGGAGTCTTGGTTCCCAACCTGTAACCTTACCCTGCGGCAAACCAAAAAAGGCAGCAGAGGAGGTTGGGCCAGGACTTGCCCTTGGCCCTGCACATGCCACCCATCTTCTCCAATAGCTGTCCACAGGGCCTGCTTCTGTCTCTGTGTCCCCAGGTGTTGGGCAGGACCCTGTGGTCAGAGTCTGGAGGGCTCAGCATGCAGCACAATAGCAATCGTCAGACAGCCTGGCAGTGCTGAAAAGTCACCACCGTGGGACTGCTAGGGAAACTAAGGATCAGACACAAAAGCCCACATGTGGATGACAAACCACCTAGGGGAATTTATTTATTTCTACTTGGGGGTCACACTGCATGCCTTCATTCAATGTATTTATTTAGCAAAGATGTGTGGTGGACCAGCCAGACTGGGGTCTGCCAGGGGATCCCGCTCTGAGCTCTTCCCCACAGGCCAGTCCACAGGCACCTCGACCTCATCCCCATTCTGAGGCCTGCTTGAAGCTGCTACAGTACACTCCTGCTGCCAGCCACTTTCACACCAGCAGCTCACTGCGACTCCAGTGCTTCTTCAAGAGTGTCAAGTTGTGGGCCCAGGAGACAGGATCCAGAATAACCATTCATGAGAGGCGCCCCCAGCCAGTCCCCCCTCCAGAAGCCTCCAGTCCTGGTGGAAAGGATGGTGAGGGGCGAGTACCTCAGAGCTCACATAGAAGCCATCTGTGTAAAGTAACAGCCTTTAAAGGGTGATCCACAGCCAGAGCCTTCCTCTGGACTTTATCTTGATGCTACAGGCGGCTGCGGTAGCCCTGCCTGCCACAGGGCCCTGGCGGTGGCAAACCCTGCCTGCAGGGAAGCAAAGGCAAGTCCAGCCCAGTGCCATCCGCTGCCCGGGGGGGCCACAAGGTGGTGCTGACCAGGCTCAGGGAGGAAAGGGAGGAGGAAGAGGAGAGCAGGGAAGAGGAGGGAGAGGGATAAGTAGGAGAGGGAGATGGGGCAAGGAGGGAGGGGGAGGAAAGAGCCTTTGTGCTGGCTTCCCCCCCTCCACAGTCCCCAGCAGCAACAATCAGTTATGCAAACAGGGAACCCCTCCCCTAAGCCTAGCCATCCACTCCTGGACCCCCTCCCCTCCCGTAGTCTCTGGGCTCCCTTCCACCCCTTTCACTCACATGCGTGCGTGTCTGTGTGTGTGTGTCGCACACCTCTAAGAGGTATAGTGGCCCTGAGGCCTTGCCCATTCAGAAAAAAACCTGCTCCCACCCCTACCCCTTTTCTCAAGTTCTTTCGTCCACACAATTCCACTTTTAGGCATGTTACCACTGCCAACACTGCCAGCGTCTAAACCCACTACCCGTTTCTTGCTTTAGCCTAGCTATGGTGAGTCAAGGAATGGCGCTCCCAACCTGAAGACGCAGCCCTTACAGCTCCACCAAGTAACAAAACACGCTGCCTGCTCTGACTTCATTTGGCTAATTCTCTCAATGAAATGCAATAATGCGAAGGAAAAACTCCTCTTTGGGACAGGGCCTTCAACATATGGTCAGCCAGGACTCCTTCAAACCAAACGGATTAAAATCTCAGCCAGGTGACAACTTCCAGGAGGGGGACTTTCACCCTCCTTTTCTTCTTCATGAGATAGACTTTTGATGGTTTCAGTTTCAAACTACATCAAACATCTAAATTGGGAATCCCAGCTCCTCCACCACCAGCGCATCAGAGGTAGATATTCAAAGCAGCACTTATTTACAAACGGCGATGCAAATCTGTCCCGACAACCTGGACACCCTTGACAGACACTCCTGCCACTGCCCATCCCAGGAGTTTCCCCAACTGAGGCCTAGGGGTGTGACTACCATCTGTCACCCCGTGACCAACAAGTCATGACCATGACAATGCTAACTCCCACGCAAAGAGCCTGGCCCCTCTGTTACAAGTCCAGGTAAGCTTTTGCCAGCTTTGCAATAAAAAGCATTAAATGACAAAGCTTTTCTACAGACCAAAAGAGAGGTAAAGCCCTCTCTCACCTCCAAGACACAGAGTCCCCAACCAAGGGCATTTAAAACATTCCACTCTGAAAATGCCAGAGGGCTGGCAAAGAGACACTACGGTTAAAAGGCGAGCAATCAATAAATGGGGTGGGGGAGCCACAGGCCTCATCACCATTACTGAAAGCACACCCCCTTGCCCCTGGAATGGTTTCCCCACTCCAAAACCCAAAACTGAAACCCAGGGTGCTCCCTCGCTTTCCCCACAAGGTCTGCCTCCAGGCCCTGTCTGATAAGCCCTCAAGATTACTCTGTAAACCTGAAGGGCAGGAGTGCTCCAACAGCCCAACCTCAGTGTGCTGAGTGCTTACTGTATACAGGCCACTGGGCACACACTGAATCCTGAGAAGTGAGCTCTAGGCACTGTTGTCTGCTTCTTCTAGACGAGGATACTGAGGTTGCAGAAAGAGCAGGGTCACACAGGTGACTGGAGGTGGGACACCAGTACTCAGGCTCTTAACACTCAGGAAGGGCGGTGCCCCCCACCCCCCCACCCAGCATCACAGCAGAGATCTCAGATCTGCTGGAGCATTTCCAGCGACAGACACCTATGAGACACATTTTTACAAAGCCACTGTTTTAATGTTCTAATGGATTCCTGTGGCTTGGGACAAAATTCCCAGAGGAAGCATCATACACAAAGCAGAAAAATAATACATGTCAAACAACTTGGAGTGTTGGTGATACGTCCTAGAAAGTTAGAAAACAAAAACTGGCTTTGATGACAGCATTTAAGACACTGATAACAAGGCCGGGCGCGGTGGCTCAAGCCTGTAATCCCAGCACTTTGGGAGGCCGAGACGGGCGGATCACGAGGTCAGGAGATCAAGACCATCCTGGCTAACACGGTGAAACCCCGTCTCTACTAAAAAATACAAAAAATAGCCGGGGGAGGTGGCGGGCGCCTGTAGTCCCAGCTACTTGGGAGGCTGAGGCAGGAGAATGGCGTAAACCCAGGAGGCGGAGCTGCGGAGCTTGCAGTGAGCTGAGATCCGGCCACTGCACTCCAGCCTGGGCGACAGAGCGAGACTCCGTCTCAAAAAAAAAAAAAAGACACTGATAACAAAAACGCATATGAAGACCTAGAATAAAATATTTCATGTAAATTGAAGGTGGAACATAGTATTTCTAAATTTATATGTTATCTTCTTATTACTTTAAACGCGTGTGGTTAAATAAATTATTTTAAGTAAGGAAAAATACTTCCAGCAATAATGAAGCCGCGCCGATTCACCACAATTCTGCTCGGCCTCAACAAGGCACAAATCCACACCGAGTCTACCAAACCTACAGGCCCCAGTCCCTTCACTCTCCTGACATGCAGGCCACACACCCCCAAAAAGCAGATGCCCTGAGACCTCCGGCCATCAGCTTAGAAACAAGGTGCCAGAGTTCCCATTTTTATAACAAATGAACTGAATCTAGCCCAACTTTCCCATATTCTCATCAACTTTCTTTCATGGACAGATTTTCCCCAACTTACAGTTTTTCCTTCTGATTTCTGTTTAACCCCCTAGTTATCGCTAATCCTTGCTTAAAGGGGATTAAGACAATCATGTAACAAATATGGGCGCGTCGCTACCAAGAAGTGTGGGTGGGGTTCTGTTACAGTTTGCATGTCCATATTTCTGGCCACTGTACAAAGAACCCCAAACCACTTAGAGCAGGAAAAAGAAGGACTTTGGTGGAGAACCCAGGGCCCTTTACCAGGGAAAAGGGGTATAAGGCCAGGTCTCCTGGCCTCAGCTACAGCCCCCAATCCCTCTGGCTGGGGCAGCAACATCCCCTCCAAAGCTGCTCCCTCTGAAGGGACTGCCAACAGTCAACGCCAAACTTCTAAATTAACTGCCACCTTTGGGGGCTGGGACGGCGGTTTGGTTCCTTTCAGTCCAAGGCGCTGACAGCCAGGCCTGCCCTACTGGCTCCTTCTGTTGTTTCGAGGGGAGTGAGGCCTGGGGCCGAGTTAAGTTTCGCTGGTGAGTGGCCGGCGGGCACAAAGGAAGGAACCGCTGGGGGAGGGGAGGCCGCAGAGCTGGAGGGCTGGGACAAAGGGGACAGGAGACAAAGGGACAGGAAAAGAGAGCCTGCTTTCTCCTCCTCCGAGGAAGGAACTCCCCATTTAGTCTAATATTTCACTTACACATCTCTGGGCAAGAAATGTCCCACTCAACATTTTCCAAGGTGGCTTCAGGTGTCTCCCACACCCTCCCCACCCACGCCAGACACGGGACACTGGCTCTCCTGGCCCCATCGCCTGGCCGGGCCCCCACCCTGGCCCACTTGTTCATAGTCAGCCAGGCTGCTTTTGACGGCTGCCTCCCTCCAGCCCCAATCTGCCATCCTGAAGAGAGACAAAGAATTATTTATTTGGAGAAAAGAAAAACCCTCAAAGTGTCAGCCAGTGACAGACATGACACTTGCTACACAGGAGCGAGATGCGGGTTTTCTAGTCTGCAGGAGGGCCTTCGCCAGCAACACACCTCGGCCACCCTGGGTGCCCTCAGATGCTCTCTGAAGCCCTACCTGTGCGGCCTTTTTCTGTTTTCTCTTTCCTTAAGACCACTGCGTACCACACCTGGAGGTTGTGAGAATTAACCTGTATTGAAGGTGAGTGCCCAGCACCAGGATGGGGACGTCTGCAATAAACATGGCAAAATCTGAAAAGCAGGTGAAGTCGACCAGGCTCCCAGGCTGAGACAACGGAACCCTCAGGGCTGTCTTCACTGAGACTCTTGATTTGTTTTGTTTTGATTTTGGTTGGAATTTGATTTGAGGGAAAGACATGATCCCACCACATTTTACACAAACAAAAGCAAATCTGACATCCACGCCCAGGACCAAGCCAAAAGAGGCGGTACAATGGTATGGCCAGGAGGCTGGCTGGCTGTCACCATCGGCAGGGACAGTGGAAGAAAGCCAAGAGACACGGTGCCCCTTCCACAGACCACAGCCCTCCCTACTGCCACCCACTCCTTGCCCAAGCCAAAGTCCTGCTTTCTCTGAACATCACTCTGTTCGCCCAAATACCTAAGCCCCTACCACGTACCAGGCAAAGCACAAGGCAGTATCGTCCCTGTCCTTCCTGTAAGAACACAGCACGTCAAGTCTTTCCCACCCGCCGTTCTAAAACACGAGGCTTTCACTCTGTGCCTGGCACTGGGAGCTCACTCATTTTTGGGGGCCGGGAAAGGGGCATTCCTGGTCTCCCAGTGGGGACAATGGGGCTGGAGGAGGGCCTCCGTTAGTGGAGAGAGCCTGTACACCCAGGGGTGAGAGGGCTCTCTGGTCAGAGAGGAAAATAGAATGTGTCCAATCTCGCCAGGGAAAGGCTGCTCCAGGCTCCTCCCTCCCCTAGGGTCTGGGCTGGGCGCCCAATTTGGTGGCAGCCTGAGCTCCCACACCAGGTCATAGGCAGACCCTCCCCGCAGAGCAGCAGACACTGCTGTTTCACTGCTGTTCCAGGGTGAGTGACTCGCTCTGTGGTCTGGACAGGCTAAGTCACACCCCTCCCCTCCTCCTTTTTCCTTCCCCTCCCCATGGTTCCTTCTCACCCACATGCCCAAATGCTTGAGTCTTGATTATACCCTGGACAGGACCCCAGCACCTGGCCTGCCAAATAATTAGACCCAGGAGCAGGCCACAATCGGCTCTGGATCAGAACCAGTGTCTCTGCTGCGTGCAGTGACAGCTTCTGTCCTCGTGAAAAGAACGCCGTGCCGACACATGCTCCGAGTTAAAAACATTTTCAAAAAGAAAACGGGAGGGGGAAAGAAGCCATCTGTATCTCAAGTCTGCAAGGCAGCTCTGGCCAGGGCCAGCTTCGGCTTCCTGAGAAGCTACGGTCCATTGTGGTCCCAGTCCAGAACCTCGGGTCTCACCTAGGGAGGGGTATTCCAGACAAACTCGCTGACTCACTGGAAAGGGTGGCTTTGCGGCCGACACCTGTGCCTCAGAGGTGACCACAGCCTAGTTATAACGCCCAACCCCTAACCATGGGTTGGGGGTGTTGGTAAAGCCTAGAAAAATTAAGTCTGACAGAGTGTGGGCCCCTGAAAGCTTCCTTAAAGCCAGTATATTAGGCAGGGCATGATGGCTCACACCTGTAATCCTAGCACTTTGGGAGGCTGAAGCGGGACAACTGCTTAAGGCCAGGAGTTTGGGACCAGCCCAGCAAGCACAGCGAGACCCCCTCTCTACAAAAAAAAGAAAAAAAAAATCTGACAATTAGCTGGGCATGGTGGTACATGCCTGTAGTTCCAGCTACTCAGAGACTGAAGCAGGAGGAGTTTGAGGCTGCACTCCATCCTGAGTGACAAGGTAAGACTCCAATACTTTTAAAAAAGAGAGAGAGGGCAGGAGTGATGACTCACACCTGTAATCCCAGCACTTTGAGAGGCCGAGGCGGGTGGATCATGAGGTCAGGCGAGCAACACCATCCTGGCCAACATGGTGAAACTCCGTCTCTACTAAAAATACAAAAATTAGCCAGGTGTGGTGGCGTGCGCCTGTAGTCTCAGTTACCCAGGAGGCTGAGGCAGGAAACTCACTTAAACCCAGGAGGCAGAGGTTGCAGTGAGTTGATACTGCGCCACTGTACTCCAGTCTGGGTGACAGAGCAAGACACCGTCTCAAAAAAAAAAAAAGAGAGAGAGAGAGTCAGTATAGTCTTCATTCTTTTAGTTTATGTCCTTGTAGATTTGTGTTTCCAATAACCAATTTTTAACATATTTTTGCTAGAATAATATTCTTATAAGGACATTTTGTTTTAGCTACATCTCCAGTTTATGCTCTCACCAAGGTGATCACCACTTTCTCCAAACTCTCACCCCCACCTGGGTGGAGCACCTAGCCAAGGCCCTCAAATGACTTGGCTCAACCAAGTCCACACTCACCCACCTATGCTGGGACCACAAAGGTGTCATTTACCACCACCTTACAGAGGAGGAAGCAAAACTCAGGTGAGTCCAAGCAACAAGTCCAAAAATGACAGAGCCGGTCAGCGCAGTGAGACAGGGTGACCCCACAATCTCACGAGGGGATACCGGGAAGCATTCCTGTGCCTTCCTAGGGGACAAGTCAACTGGAACCAGCAGGATATATCTTATATTTAAAGATGTGCAGTTAGGCTGGGCACGGGGGCTCACACCTGCAATCCAAGCACTTTGGGAGGCCGAGGTGGGTGGATCATCTGAAGTCAGGAGTTCAAGACCAGCCTGGCCAACATATTGAAACCCCATCGCTACTAAAAATACAAAAATTAGCTGAGCATGGTGGCAGGCACCTGTAATCCCAGCTTCTTCGGAGGCTGAAGAAGGAGAATTGCTTGAACCCAGGAGGCAGAGGCTGCAGTGAGCCGAGACTGTGCCACTGCATTCCAGCCTGGGCAACAGAGTGAGACTCTGTCTCAAAAAATAAAAAAGTAAAAAGTATATACATGCAGTAACCTTTTTATTTTTATTTCTTATTTTTTACAGACAGGGTCTCACTCTGTTGCCCAGGCTGGTCCTGAACTCCTGGGCTCAAGCGATCCTCCCACCTTCGCCTCCCAAAGTGGTAGGATTACAGATGTGACCCACTGCACCCAGCCAGTTGGCACTTTAAAATATATAAACACCAAATAAAGGGGAGGAAAATAGTCTATGAGCTCTGTGAGGGCAAAAGATTTGCTGGTGTCTTTGCTTCCATAGCCAAACGGCAGAGGCATCAAATATTTAATGAATGGAAGACTAGACAGATTAGATGAATATGTGAGAAAAACAAGTATCTTCGATGACCTATGGGTGGATTTTTGGATAAAATATCTTCCTAAACTGATACTATTAGGACAATCTTAGCAGAAAGTAGTTGTTTAAAGGGGGTAAGCATTTCAGGCCCTTGGAAAAGCCTTGATGGCAGGCTTAGAAATAAAGAAGCCCCAGCAAGGCACGGTGGCTCACGCCTGTAATCTCAACACTTTAGGAGGCTGAGACGGGTGGATCACCTCAGGTCGGGAGTTTGAGACCAGCCTGACCAACATGGAGAAACCCCTTATCTGCTAAAAATACAAAATTAGCTGGGCGTGTTGGCGCCTGCCTGTAATCCCAGCTACCCAGGAGGCTGAGGCAGGAGAATCTCTTGAACCCAGGAGATTGCAGTGAGCCGAGATCGTGCCATTGCACTCCAGTCTGGGCAACAAGAGCGAAATTCCATGAGAAAAAAATAAAATAAAGAAAAAAAGAAGTCCCGGCTGGGCATGGTGGCTCATGCCTGTAATCCCAGCACTTTGGGAGGCTGAGGCAGGCGCATTGCCTGAACTTAGGGGTTTGAGACCAGCCTGGGCAACATGGTAAAACCGTCTCTATTAGCATACAAAAAAAAAAAAATTAGCCGGGCGTGGCGGCGTGCGCCTGTAGTCCCAGTTGCTTGGGAGGCTGAGGCAGGAGAATTTCTTGAACCCAGGAGGCGGAGGTTGCAGTGAGCAGAGATTGTGCCACTGCACTCCAACCTGGACGACAGAGCGAGACTCTGTCTCTAAAAGGAAAAAAAAAGAGAAAAAAGAAATAAAGAAGCCCCTGTACTACAGTGTGGCTAGACCATCCTTGAAGAACAGATAAGAGCCATTCACAATTAGAAGCAATCCTGCACACAGAGACCACAGCCCCAAGCCCTAAGCCACCCACACTGGAATCTTGTTTACCCTTGGTTAAGCAAACGCAAGTCTTCTCATATAATGCAAAGGTCAACTGCAGACTTGTATGGCCTGATAAAATCGCCACCAACCCTGAATTACAGGGGGTTCAATAATAAAATATTTCTACACAGTTATGAGGGAGAGAGAGAAATCAGAAGGGGGCTATTTTCCATCATCCTCCGTTAACACCCCACTAAGACACAGGCTGAGTGATGGAGTTCTGGATTTCAGACCACATCCCTGTCCACCTACTCCCCAACTCCCTTTATAAAAAGCAAGAACTGGGCAGGAGAACAGTCACGGGGCTTCTAGCCTGAGAGGCCTCAGAAGTTGTCAAAAGGCTGGATTAACTGAACAGAGAGCATTTTCCCACACACCTCTGAGGACACTTCACATCTGAAGCTCCATCAGTGTGTCAAAGACCTACTTCAGAAAAGAAAGGCAAACACCAAGGCCAGGGCTCGAACTCAGCAGACGAACTTGGACTTGTTCTGAGGGCTTTAAGACTTCAGGGAGCTGTTCAAATGCAAAGACTGCACAGAGAGGCCCTGGGAGGTGGGCAGCCTCCTGCTCTTCCCTGATCACTCTTTCAGCCAACAAATGTTAAGTGGGGATCCACCAAGCATCAGGGCCTCAATTTACAAGACCCACCACAAGCTCTGCCCCCAGAGGCTCAAAGATTATTAGAAGCGTCTTAGAATCACGTGATGTCTAAACTGAGACATGAAAAATAAACAGGGTTCCCCGAGAGGAGAAAGAATGGCAGCAAGTGCTCCAAGCTGGGAGAACAGCCTGTGCAAAGGCCCCAAGGCAGAGAGCTGGAAGGTCCCTAACTACAGCCCAGGAATCTCAGGCTTCACATTCCACCCCAACAACAAAAATACACAGACATCTTTTTTTTTTTTAATGTTAGGTCCCCAAATAATTTTTATTTCAAAACACAGAAATATTCCGTTAAGTCCCTCTAAAATTTTTTTTTCCAACATACAAGGCCCATCGCCTTCTCATTTCTCCCCCTTGACCACCTTTCCATTTCTGCAGTGGTTTTCCAAAAGCAGTAGCTTCTATTCCTAAACAGCTCACATGGGTCTCCAGTTGTGGATACACCCTATCTCCTCGCTGGCTACTGGTGGCCCCAGCTGCCTGTTCACGTCTCCAGAGCAGGCCTGGGCAGGGACAGGGAAGGACAGACTTCCTAACCAAAAGAAAAGAGCAAACCACAGGCCGGGAAGGAAGTAGGAAGTCATCCTGAGCACAGATCCCTAGATGAGGCCTGAGCACAGCCCCTGGTGGCAGACAGTGGGCAGTCCCTCCCCCGATGGACTGGGGAAGCTGGCACTTAGGAAGAGAAAGATCGTTTGGGGACAGGGAGCAGAATGAAACACTTCCCTGGCCCTTCTCAAGGACACGGTGTGTGCTGGGGACATATAAACACTTCTAACCTAAAAGCATTTGGCTCCCTTGGCTGTCTTTGTCCTCACCCCTGCTCCCCACCAAAAACAGACTTCAGGAAGAAAATGAATCAAGTTTTACAAGCTTCCCTATTTACCCACAGCTACAAATCTATCAGTGGGTAAGCTTTTAAAATGTTCTCTCTCCTAGCACTGTCCCTTCCCTTCTATCTACCACTGCCCCCAGCCCCAAACACACACACACACACACACACACACACACACACACACACACACACACACTCTACCTCTTACGGGTTTCTTTAACCTTGACTATGGATCCTGCATCTGAAGGAGGAATTCCAAATTCAGAATACACACCAGTCCACCATTCATAAATACTTTCTGCTTTTCATTCCACTCCTCTCACTTATTCGTGTTTCTAAACGTGCCCCAGAATCACTCCCTAAGCACAGATACCTTCCTTTCAGCCTCTCATTCTTTCATTCCTGAAATATCTTCTAACATGCTCTGCTTCATTATCTCAAAGCAGTTCTGCAGGCTGAGTACAATCCCCATTTTACAGATAAGGACACTGAGGCTCAGAGGTTAATCAACTGGCACAGGTTACACTGTGGATGAAGGCTCTTGTGGGGATTATAACCCAGACTGCTTAACCTTCAAAAGCTCTCGTTCTCTGCACCTTGGGTCCCCAGTATCCCATATCCATCAGACACAAAAACTAAAGTTGTTTCCTTTTTCAAGGAAAAATGACCCATTCTGGATCATCCACAGCTTTAAATATTGCATATTGAAAGCTAAAGCCCATTTTAACTGATGCTTCAAAAAGTTATCATGGAAGACTCAGCCCACAAGAAAACCATCCAGAAAGTAGAGACTGTGCGTTAACATGCGGTGTGGTTCAGTGCAGTTCAAGAGGCACAGATGTTTAGGGTGGCTCTCCCTTAAGACAGAGATGCTGCTGTCCAGTGGGCAGTCAGGGGCCTGGGGTTACAGCTTCAACCCCTCGCTCCCCACAGAAAGAGGGGTTTCCTTTGTGCAAGGAAAAGCAAGGGCTGGGTGGCCTTCTTGCAGTGGCCCATGAGCCTATTCTTAGGATTGACATCCTTCAGATAATTTTATCCTTCAGATAAAATGCCCCACGGGCACAGCATCGTACAGAGCTGCCCACATCATAAACTCCCAGGAGCTGGGGAGGACAGGGAGATGGGATGGTCCCCTCTGGCCAATGAGGGGATCCACACTGTACTGGGGCCCTTGGCTGGAAGCAGCCCAGGTGTTCTCACCCCTAGTTTCAAAGTTGTTCATATCCCGTATTCCAGTGTCAGCAGGGGAAACGGGGAAGCAACGACACAGCGTTCACCAGAAAAACAAAGCGGGAAGAAGGACCTACTCCATCTTCAAACCCATCTACCCTAACCATGCTAAATTACCTGGCTGGCTTCAATCCATAATCCATAAACTGATCCTACTTTTTTTTTGTTTTAAGAGATGGAGTTTCACTATGTTGTCATAGGCATGATCACAGCTCACTGCAGCCTCCAACTCCTGGGCTCAAGCAGTCCTCCTGCCTCTGCCTCCCGAGTAGCTGGACTATAGGTGCACACCACCTCACCCGCTGAACTGGCCCTACTTTCTGATCCCATCTTCCTTCCAAGCAAGAGGCCTCTCTCCTGTCATCCCCAGCTACTACTTAACAGGAGTCCCCTCCTTCTTGCCTGTCAGCACCCGCCCCCAGTACATTCTCCCCCTGACCCTCCACAACAGGGCACCTCATTCCCCAGCTCTCAGCTTTCCTCTGGCAGTCAGCAAAACTTTTATTCCATGAAGTAAGAAGGTCCGTTCCACCCGTCCATCTTCCTGAGATGCCAGTGTATGAGAAGACACTTGATACAAACCCTGGGTATGATTACTCACACGTGCTGGTGTCCCAAAGAGCCCACTGGGCTTCCTTCGCAGGGGATTCCTCCCCGGATCATTTACTATTGCTTATAGTTTCCAGGGCACTGGCCAGAAAAAAGCCTGAAGTTGAGAGAATCAGGGAGACCCTCAAAAAGAATTCAATAATTCGACCGCTTAAAGCTGAAATCCAACCTCTCATTGATAGCAAAAACGGAGCTGCCAAAAACCAAGCCATGCCTCTTCAAGAAAGGAAGGATTTCCAACTAACCCTTTCAACTAAATCCAACGTGGGCTCTTTGCTGAAATTCCTCCTACTCTACAGAAGGGCCTTCTCGGATTATTTTCCTTCAAAAACACATCATTTACACATTGAGTGTCTTTACTTTCCAAACCATTCAGAATTAGGGAAAGGGGGGAAAAAACACGTCTGTTTCTATTTGAAACTGTCAAAATTAGCATTCAGTAATTAAAAATCACACCCTTTCTCTTAATAACCTAACCAGCATGATACAATCAGGTTGTGCCAACTCTTTAATCTAATTGACTAATTACAGATTTTAATTTAGTCAGTTACTGAACAACTGTTGACAATTTGTTTTCATTAGGGACAGAACAGAATAAATATTTAGGCTTCCAGTCACAAAGACTCCTGCGATCGGCTCTCCACCGTGACCCCAACTTCAGAGCGAGCTTCGGCTCCATCAATATCCTCAGACACAGGTACCCTTGCTGCACTCGAGTCACTTCTCAGCGAGGCCCTGAGCCAGAACAAGCCTTCCCAAAAGTCCCTCTTAAGGCAAAAGCCTTACGTACAAGCAGCGGCCTCCATTCCCAAAGTACAGGCAATTCCCAAATTCACACACGTCATTCAAGAAGTGGCAAACACTTAAATGTTGTGAAGAAAAATAAATTCAACGCTACATGTCACTGGCTTTTAAGCAACAAAATAAGTTAACAGTCAAAATAGGTTTATCTGCATTCATCTCACCGAGAAGCAAACTGTCACTGACATTTTTTTTTTAAGACACACGTTTACAGGTTTCTACTGAAATGATCCAATTCTTTCAAAGTGCATTTTTCCTCAAGGTCCCCATCTCCCAAAGTCATGCAAAAGTTTGTCAAAGTTGCACATGGCTCAAAGGTAGAGTGGGGGCCTGGGTTCAAATCCCAGCTCTACTTATCTAATGACTTCATAACAATGGGATCATGTTTTCACTTCTCTGAGCCCTGGCTTCCTCATCCAAGAAATGGGGTCATAACAGCCCCTACCTTGTAGAGTGTTACAGGGATTAAATGTCATGCCCACACACAGTTCCTGGCCTGGGGTAAATGCAGTAAATGGTGGTTTCTGTAGTTTCAGAAACTGCTGTTGTATCCCTCACTGTCCCCATGCTACAAATTAGGAAAGAACGCAGACAATAATCTGTCAAAAGTTACCAGGTTACCAAGCTATTAAGTGGGAAAGCTTGGTGGAAAAGGATGATTTCTGGACTTGTTGTCCAGTGATCCATCTCCTACAGGTAATGCCAGCTCAGAACCGCAGGGAATATGGGACCCCTGCCTTGGGATATCTGTAGAGAGAAGAGGCTCTGCAGACAGGAGCTGTCCATGCAGGCTCTTAAACCCCCAGTGTGTCTACCCTCCAAGCTGCACTGCCCTAACAGAGAAGTCTTGCTTGCACAGCCAGGAGAGCAGGGGTGGATGACCTATAGAGGGCTCCGCCATCTCCGGAGAGAACACTGCATTCTAACCTTCCTCAGTCCTGAGGGAAACATGAGGGATGCCCCTCTACAGAGGTCAACCCTGGGTAAGCCAGGACAAAGCGAGAAGGCACCACTGCTAGGTGGGTCCTGCCTAAGGATTCTAACCAGGTCCCTGGAAAACTTTACTGGGGGCTCTTGAGCCATTGCTAATATTAAGTTCTAGAAGAATCGGGTCTGCCTCAATTAAAATGGAACTAAAATTTCCAATGTGTTTCTGTTGACTAGAATTCTGTTCTACCAACCTGGTGTGCTCACGTTGGTTCCTCTGAGCTGATGAGAAAGTCTCATCAGCAGCTATATAGTTCTCATTTTCCACATTTCTTCATTAAAATTAATGGTGACTCAATGCATGCAATCTCTTTGTAAATAAAATATTTTCAAGCGTGGAGTCCACAGGGGGTGGTAGGAGATTTAATAAAAGGGGGCCTTTTCAGTGAAGAGAGAGCAAACCTTTCCTTTAAGTTACATAGGTCCCAAAGCCAAGATGTTTTCTTCCTGGATGAGGTCATTAACAAACCAGCCCAATCCCTCTACCCACAGAGAAGCACCGCACCAGTCAGGAACCCTACAAGCCCAGGCCAGGCTTCAGCTGGCTCATCTCCCTCAGGACCCACCTGGTCCTGCCAGCCTCAGCATCAAACCACCCCAGGCTGGACAGGAGGTCATCAATTAACGAGACAGAAAAGATGCCAAATCTGGACCAGGCACAGTGGCTCACACCTGTAATCCCAGCACTTTGGGAGGCCAAGGCAGGAGGATCACTTGAGGCCAGGAGTTTAAGACCAGCCTGGGCAACATGGCAAACCCTGCCTCTACCAAAAGAAAAAAAATAGAAAAATTAGCCGGGCATGGTGGCACATGCCTATAGTCCCAGTGACTTGAGAAGGCTGAGGTGGGAGAATCACCTAGCCTGGGGAGGTTGAGGCTGCAGTGAGCCGAGATCATGCCACTGCACTCCAGCCTGGGCAATACAGCGAGACCCTTTCTCAAAAAAAAAAGTTTTTATTAAGAAGACTAACCTAGTAAGTCTACCTTGCCCATGACTGAATCCCTCTAAGTGCCTCCATTTCCTTCTCTACAAAATAGGAATAACAGAACTTAACCCACAGGGCTGTTTTGAGTATGACAATAGACAAAACCTGAAGCACTTACAACAGTGCCTGGCATACAGTTAGTACCCAATAACTGTTTGCTATTGTCATCAGTTCTTCTGTCATGAAACAGGAGGAATGCCTGTCCTCTACATTGCCCAATAGGGAAATAACGAAGAATGCCTTTTAAGGGTCAGAACACATAGTAAGTGCTCAATAAGCACTGGTTTGCTTTGTTAAATAGAAAATTCATTATTACTAAGCCATAATGCTGTCATTCAGAAATTCATCCCTCACCAAGAACTCACCACCCCAACTACCAATGGTTAACCTTCCATGAAGACTGTCACTCTCTAAAATCCCGGGAAACAGAGGCAAACATCCTGATTTCCTCCTAGTCTTTTCTCTTCCAGCTCCCTCTGAAGAAGAGGCTGCCAGCAAAATAACACCAAAGAAAGTATGTGGCGACAGTCAACTAGATTTAAGTTCATTTTCTGTAGCTTGGGGTCAGAATCGACTGAAGCACTCTGGTGATCAAGTTTTCTGCAATTCCCTATTCCACGCATTAGCTCGCTGACAGAAATTCACTGCGGTATTTAAAGTGGCAGCCATCACAACTAACTCAAATTGTATTGGCTTCCCCGATGCTGAAATGCTCTACTGAAACCATCAATTGGCCAATTCGGAGATAACGTGGTGGCTGAAATTCCCTGTCATGCTGTAAAATCCCCTTTTGAAGCGGCTCACCAGCGCTGAGATCATGGAGAGCCTTGCCTGGAGCTGCGGGCCAGGGCCACCGCCCGTAACACAAGCAGGCTCCGAGCGGGATCTGGCCAGCAGGCGGGCGGCGCTGCCAAGAGGAAGAACCTCCAGAGAGAGGATAACATTTTCTACTGGAAGCCTTCTAAAAGCCGGCAAGCAAAGACCGGCAGCGCACACACGCCCGGCACCAGGCCTGCCCACTGGGCCGTCTGCCCCCTCAGCACCAGCCGGATGGCCAAAGCCACAGGAAGCTCTCGGCCTCTCCCAAAGAAAGCTGCAAAATTCCTAAAGGATGGCACAGACACAGACACGGGCGCCAGTCTCTTAGGTGGAGGTTTTCTCAAGTCAGTGGTGGCCCCAGGCTTGCTGTGTCACCAGCCTGCTCTAGCCTCAGTGTCCCCATCTGGAAACTGAGTGTCTCCTTCTTGCACATCTGAAACAGCCTTCTCAAAGGGGACTACAACTCACAAAGCATTTTCACAAGCTCTCACCCAACTTCCAAAAAGCTGGAGGGGCAGAAAAAAGCTGGCCACTGTTTCCTATCATTTTGCAGATACCAGACAACTTACCCAAGGCCATGTGAAAGAATCAGATCTTGTACCTTGGTCATCCAAGTCCAAATCCCATGTATGGTCCACAACACTGCATCTAATGACAAAGACTGGCAGGCAGCGGGCGCTGGGCAATAACTACCCACCAACCATCTGCTATTTCCATCCAGTCTGTAAAGCTAAGCTATGCTCTGCCCCTCTCAGAGCTCAAAGCACTGCAGCAGTATCCCGGAATGTGGGAGAGGCCTGCTACCCCCAGCTGCCTCCTCTCTCAAACAGCCTTTTGTGACTGGGAAAGAAGGATCAGAGGAAAACCTCAGGCAGCGGCCCCAGGGAGCAGTCGTGCTTCTTAAGGTCAGAGGACTGTGAAACAGAAGTGAAATGTCAGGCGCTTCACCCAAACACACAAAGAGCAGAGGACACAAAACCTGCCCTGGAAGCTGTGCAAACAGCTGTCACCAGGAGGGGACAGGGAATTTGGGAGGCTGGGTCAACCTCGGTCAGACAGGATGCCTTACGACCTATGCTCACCACCTGCTCACCACCGCTACTCCCTGAGCCCTGTTCAGACACAAGCTCCACAGGGGGCAAGGGACCCCCCCCCCCCCTCAATCACAGACAGGCAGGAGGAGCCGCCCCACAGCCAGCCAGCAGGGACAGGCTGCAAACTTCTCCAGCTCTGCCTAGAGAGCCACGTGGACTCAGCGATGAAGAAGAGTGTCCCTGCACTCCCAGGCCCTCTCCTCCGGCGCCCACTCCAGAGTGGTCCAGGCCACAGTCCCACCCCCTCCAACGGGAGCTGTTGCTTACTCTGCCTTCAACAAGCATCTGTTGAGACTTTCTGTGCATTCAATGCACTAAGACTATGGCAGCAAACTACAGAGACAAAGGTACCAGGTGCCCGCCAGGCACCACTCTGAAAGCACAAGAGGTGGTGAGGGAGCAATTCCCCGAGAACTCTCTAAGGTATGGATCATTTCCTTCTAGTACAGACCTGAAAACAGGCTCAGCAATTGCTTGTCACTTGACACAAGTCACTTAACTTGTAGGAACTAAGATTCAGTCTCAGCTGTCTCTGGGCAAGTGGCCTTCTGACTTTGCGTTGAGCCCCAAAATAAGGCAAATTCTACAACACAAACCCAGGGCACGCTTACTGTTATATGCACACATAAAACACTGAAAACAGACATTTCCGGAAACAATACTTGTGTTTACTCTGTGTAATACGGTTGTTTCTCTTTTGATAATTACCAGTCATGACCCACTAAGTTGGTTTCATGATGTACTAATGGGTCACAGCTCACAGTTTACAAAACAATGCTTCACCATGTGCCCCTTGTCCATCTTCATTAAAACATGTACTTAACACACTTGATGCCTGGGCAGGAATCAAATCCTTCTCACTTCTCAAGGCTCACAGCCTTGCTCACCAACCTCAGAATGCTTTCAAGACCTACAACAGGCCCCAGGAATGGGGTGGCAGAAAGGGCAAGAAGTTCTTCCCCTCAAGGAGCTTTCATTCCAGAAAGGGGAAGGGAAGAGACACAACCTTAACTGAAATAACTCTCCTTCCGGGCAGCTGATAACAAATGACTAAGAGAGTTACAGAGTTAGTTCCTGGGGAAAAAAACAGAAGAGGGATGTCTTCCCATAGGTGTAGTCCTGGCAGGCCTGGTAGAGCCAGCCACATTCCAGGCTAGCATCAGCTCTACAGAAGGAATAGTTGGCAGGCGAGGAAAAAACCCTCTCAGGTGGTACGGTACCAAGCAGGAATCATGGTGAAGAGGCCAAAGTGGTTGGGGAAAGTGCCTGTTTCAGATTCCTAGAAAATGAGAAGTCACTGGGAGAGGAGAAAATGGACAGTGATGGGACAACTTCAGGCCAGGCGCAGGCCAGGAGCATTTGAGCGTCCACTCTCTTCTCATCCTCACAAGCACCCGGGCTGGCTTGGAAGCTGCATATGTGACTTGCTCCTCCAATCATTGGGGCAGGGAGAACATATGTGACTTGCTGCCACAATCCCTCGGGGGTACCTGAAACCCAGGGATCCAGAATGCTGATCAACAGGGGAACCAGCCCATGATGGTTCACGCTTCACAGGCACACACCTCTCACCCCAAGGTCATTCTGCTGGCCCCTTGTTATCAGTCACTGAGAACACTGCCCATCAGGAAGCCAGGACTCAGAGCAGGCCGGAGGTGAGGTAAGAAAAATGACAGCACAGGCCGGGTGTAGTGGCTCACGCCTATAATCCCAGCACTTTAAGAGGCCCTGACAGTAGGATCCCTTGAAGCCAGAAATTCAAGACCAGCCTAGGCAACAAGCAAGACGACGTCTCTACAAAACATTAAAAATAAATTTAAAAAAGAAAAATGACAGCACACATTTATGCAGAACTTACACTGTGCTAGGTACGATTATATATGGTGTGTATGTGTGTAAACTTAATCTTTATGACCTTATAAAGGTATACTTTATTTTTTTGAGACTGAGTCTTGCTGTATCACCTAGGCTGGAGTGCAGTGATGCAACCTCGGCTCACTGCAACCTCCACCTCCCAGGTTCACACTATTCTCCTGCTTCAGCCTCCAGAGTAGCTGGGACTACAGGCACCCACCACCACGTCCGGCTAATTTTTCTATTCTTAGTAAAGACAGGGTTTCACCATGTTGGCCAGGCTGGTCTCTAATTCCCGACCTCAAGTGATTCACCTGCCTTGGCCTCCCAAAGTGTTGAGATTACAGGCGTGAGCCACCGCGCCCGGTCTGGTATACTTTATTAACCCCATTTTCCACCCGAGGAAGTTGAGGCTCAGAGGTTACTTAAGGTGCCCATGTTTGCACAGCTTGTAACTGCACCAAGGCAAAGGAAAGAAAGCATCCTGGACTCCTGATGAGGCTTGCAGGTTTGAGTTCTACTGGTAACTTCACGCAGGGCACTTTTCCTCTGGGCATGTTTCTTTAGCTACTTGAAACAACACTAGGTGACCTCCAGTTCCATCACCTGAAATCTCGCTATTTATATCTACGAGAAATATATATTTCACTACAACACAGGGGTGGGACTGTTTACCTCCCCGCACCGTGCCCCCAACTCCATATTGACTCTGTATCTTGGTCTCTTACAAAAACAAGATCATGGGCAGGCGCGGTGGCTCAAGCCTGTAATCCCAGCACTTTGGGAGGCCGAGATGGGCAGATCACGAGATCAGGAGATCGAGACCATCCTGGTTAACACGGTGAAACACCGTCTCTACTAAAAATACAAAAAAAATTAGCCGGGCGCGGTGGCGGACGCCTATAGTCCCAGCTACATGGGAGGCTGAGGCAGGAGAATGGCGTGAACCGGGAGGCAGAGCTTGCAGTGAGTGGAGATCTCGCCACTGCACTCCAGCCTGGGCGACAGAGCGAGACTCCGTCTCAAAAAAAAAAAAAGAAAGAAAAACGAGATCATTCCCCACAATTCTTTTTAGGTCCACATCTCATCCTAGACTGTATCTGTCTCTTCAACTAGATAGTGAGCATAGGAGGAGCTTGGTAACCTCAAAACACGGTAGTGTCTTATTCTCCTGGTCTGAGAGCCGACTGGTCAAGGCCTCAGGATCACCCCAGGAAGTCAAAAGAAAAAGAAGCCAATGTGGTCAGAACCACCTTCCCATGGACCTGCCATGGCTGGCACTTCCCTTCTCAAGCTCACTGTCTCCTTAAGACTCCTTTTTTTTATTATATGTGGGAATCCCACAAAGGGGATTTCCACATACAATAAAAGGGGATTCCCTCATACAATAAAAAAAAATCAGGGCGGGCGCGGTGGCTCAAGCCTGTAATCCCAGCACTTTGGGAGGCCAAGACGGGCGGATCACGAGGTCAGGAGATCGAGACCATCCTGGCTAACACAGTGAAACCCCGTCTCTACTAAAAATACAAAAAAACTAGCCGGGCGAGGTGGCGGGCGCCTGTAGTCCCAGCTACTCGGGAGGCGGAGCTTGCAGTGAGCTGAGATCCGGCCACTGCACTCCAGTCCGGGCGACAGAGCGAGACTCCGTCTCAAAAAAAAAAATCAGGGACAGTCTGAGCACCTGCCAGGGCAGGATACCTACCAAACAGAACAGTGCAAGACCCCTCATTTCATCCCTGTTAACAATGACACAGGATTTCACAACACAACCAACTTTCCCTGGACAGCTTTCCAAGCCTCTCTCACAGCCGTCCCCACGGTGGGCTGCGCCAGGACAACCCTTGAGCCTATTTTACAGTAAAGAGATGGACCTTGAGAAATGAAGGCCCCCGCAGCTATCAAGGACGTGAAGCTGAAATGCAAATCTAGATTCCTGCTGATGCCAAGCTTCATGCCCTCTGGGCCTTACCACTTAAGCCATGCAGTGGCCACATGCGGGAGCGGGAGAGGACCATTCTGCCCAATACAGATAAGGGACACAGACATCTCAGGGGAGCATTTATCAGTACCAGTCTGTGACAGGACCGCCAGCTCTGCCCCTTGAGAGGGTGCAGGGGTGACACATGACAGCAGGGACGGGCAGTGGGGGGGCTAGAATCAATTCTCCCTGGACACTGAGGGATTACTGTACTGTATTACTTAACCCTCACAACCACTATGCAAAGGAATCACCATTCCCCCATTCTACAGATGGGAAAACTGAGGAACCCAGCCAGGAAATGAGGATCCCTGACGATTTTCAGCCAGGAAATGACAGAGTGGAAACTAGAATTCACATGGGAGTCCAAGCCACCAGTCAGAACCCAAACCCTTTAAAATCCAGAGGATTCAAAACCCAGGAAAAGAAATGCACAACACAGAGAGAAACACTGCCAAAACTCATCTTGCCAAGGCTACAAAAACCCCATTACCAGCCAGGCGCGGTGGCTCACGCCTGTAATCCCAGCACTTAGGGAGGCTGAGGCAGTCAGATCACAACGTCAGGAGTTCAAGACCAGCCTGGCCAAGATGGCGAAACCCTGTCTCTACTAAAAATACAAAAAATTAGCTGGGTGTGGTTGCACATGCCTATAATCCCAGCTACTCAGGAGGCTGAGGCAGGAGAATCACTTGAACCTGGGAGGCGGAGGTTGCAGTGAGCCGAGATCGAGCCATTGCACTCCAGCCTGGGCAATAAGAGCGGGGAAAAAAAAAAACATTACCCCAGTGAATCAAAAACAAACAATCATGATTGTCTATTTGCTGTAAGCTCCCAGCAACATGTATTAAAGAAGTTTATGTGAATCGTCTAATGCACTTGTGCCATGGTCAGAATTATTACCAAGCTAAAAAAGATTAATTTCTCTAAATACTCTAAACCCTCAGACACTATTATAGAGGCTACAGCTAGTGTAACATTTCTGTTATCTTGGCTGACAGACCCCCAAGCACACACACCTCCCTGCCACTTCTCCCTGTTAAGGCGTAAACACACACAGTCTCATACAGAGGCAGGGAAGCCAAGGGAACAAGGCACCCTTGACCTGAGGTTCTCCACTCGAGAACCTGCCTCCCTCACAAAATTCAGACGACCTAAGGAACTGTGAGGAGAGCTGGGTGTCTCCCAGCTCCCTCTGAGTGCTGGCTGGCACAGAGCTAACTCTCAGTCCAAGTTTGCAAATGCTTAGCTAACAAAGATGGCATTATGCGAAAGATTGGTGCACACTGCTGGTCTGGGAGTTCAAATGAAGTGACCACTGCCAAAAACTTTGTTTGGGTCCCCACCACTCCCCCCGCCCCACCTCCTGCCTTGAAATAAAGGGCAAGGATTTGCAATTTGGGGTCTTGCCGCCACTTGAAACCCATTAAGGTGGCTGCATTACTCGGGTTCTGGCAAAATGCAATTCCAGTTTCTCATTTAATGTTTAATTAGCTACCGATGGAGGAGTCTGGCAGCCTCTGGGGTTAAGAGGAATTGCAGAAAACAGGGCGGGAGCCTAAAGAGGGGCCGCAACCCAAAGCCTCCGCTCCAAGGGGAATGGGGGAGAGGGAAAAAAAAGTGTGTATGTTTTGTGTTTTTAATCTTCCACACAAGGGTGCCAAGGGTCAGAGCCAAAGGCAACACCGTGAACTTGCCAGGACCTCTGGGCAGATAGCTAGCCTGGCTTATCACGGGGCAGCACACTCCTCCAGCTCCTTGAAGCCCAGCTGCAGGCCTCTTCCACCTATTCCAGCCTGCATTGCCACCCTCTCGTCCCCCTCCCCCTAAAGGGTTCTGGCAGGCATGGACACTGCCTGCCTGGCAGGAACCTCAGCTCAGCACATCCAAGGAGAGCCCTCTCAAATATCACTTTGCTATTTCAAACCCACCAAGGACGCTGGACCCCTGCCACACAGCCACAAATACCTCAGCGCCTGCCCACGCCCACGACTCTGGGGCACTTTCTTGCTTTAACCAACCCTTCTCAAGGCAAAGTCTCCTCTCTGTTGAGGAAGGAGTCAGCAGAGTCTTGCTGGGGTGGGAGCACAGGGCCAGGAAGCCAGCTTCACCGAGGTAGAGCACAAAACAGTCAAGATGAAAGGGAACTCAGGTCTACAGAGGAAGGAAACTGAGGCAAGCAAGGAAAATTCATCAAGGTCATGGAACTCCATGTCCATTTCACTCCCAAAGTTCTTCACCGGGAATCATAGAGGGGCCTGGGGTTGGAGCAGCTGTCCATGAACCTCCTGAAACCATGCACAAAGTCCCCTCTATGAGGGCTTTCTGGAAATACCGTCCATAGCTTTTACCACATTCTCCCTGCCAAAAGGTAAAAGCCACTGCACCACGGCAAACCCACTTCCCAGAGTTCAGGTCTCACCTCTGCCAGTGACTCCACAATTCACCTTGCAGAGGCTTCCATTCAATTCTGTTAAGTTCATGTCTTCAGTGAACATGTGGAGGGGGGCACCAACCAGCATACCCAGTGCCAGATATGCTTCAGGTCAACTGCAAATACCTCCCTTCTGTTTTGCAGGGATTCTCTATCAAGTAAGTGTCAATAAAAGCTACGAGGTAAAACTAGAAAGATGGAGGATTTCTAGTCTCAGCACTGCCAACACCTGGCTGCCTGCCCTTGGAAAAGCCACCTAAGCTCTAGGGTTCAGTTTCCTCATCTGTAAAATAGGAGTGAGATTTTATAACAAAACCCAACCAACAAGGCAGCTGCAAAGCCCAACCACAATCACATGAATGAAAACGTGTTATAAAAAAGTACAGCAGGTATGTGTGGTGTAAGAATCCATTGCTATTCTCTAGTCTCTTTGGCTCAAAGGCCACTCATTTCTTGGCCTTCCAAATGCCATTCATTTCTTGACACCAAAAGGAAAACACAAAATTAGCTACCACACGGGGGAAAAGGATTGCTCATTGTTTGAGAAGGCACCAAAGACACTTCCCTGCAGGTCCACCTCGGAGAAGGTCAAAGCAGAGAAGGTGGCCAGGACACCACTGGGCGCATAGTAAGAGACACTCATGCAGCTGGAAGTGTCCACTCTACAAAAGGTCAGGACCCAGACAACAGTGTCTAAGAGAACCCAAAGAGATGCCCCAATGGAATCCCATGGGCTTTTGTCAACACTCTGAGATGCACTGCTCTGGCCTGAGGGTAACAGCAAGGAAATTACAATGGGACCCTGACCCTCTTCCCATGGCCCGGGGACCTCTTCTGATTTAATGCAAACCGATTTATCAGAAAAGTCCACTCCACACTTGAGTTCTCCAATGCTCCCATTGCCCTGTAAGCACTTCCTACCCACTGAAGACGGGTATGGTATCTGGGCTGCACAAACTCCCCAGACCCTAAGAATCTTTGGATCTCCTTGATAGAAAACAGAAGGTCAGTCAACAAACACTTACTCACACTCGATTTTCTAAAAATCAGTTAAGGCAACTAGTTAACTAACTTTAAAATCACCTTGTTCAAGAGCACCCGCAACAGTTAAGTCTCTAAAAGAACACCATCCAACGCTCACTGACCCCAAGCGACTTACTCATTCTTACCGTTACCTGAACTCCTTCATACAATCAGAACGTGTGCCTGCTACATGGAAGGTACTGTGGGAGCTACAGAGATGAACAGTTCACAGTCTCAACCATGGAAAAAATTAATAGGCTGTTGCCAGAAAGACAACCCTAAGTGAGAAGTTAGGTGGAATAGTGCAAACAAATGCTACTTGCCATGGGCCTGCAGGGCCAAGCCAGGTGGGGTTAGAAACACCCATTCCAGAGTCAGTCATGACTCCATGGGTGTGCATTCTAACTACCACTTCCCAGCTGGGAATTAACTGCTGTGTGCCTCAGCTGCTTCATCTGCAAAATGGAAGCCTTCTCTCGTCGGGTCTCTGGCAGGATATAAGGGACTGAACCTACAGCAGTTAGCAGAGTGGCCTGGCACATGGAAAGCTGCCAACAGAGGCTTTGTATAGGTGGTTTTTATAGATATGGAGAAGGGGTGATCACAGAATGCAGAAAACTATCTTGTAAGTTCTCCAAGAAGGAGGTCTTAAAAGATGAATAGGATTTGAATGGGTAAGAGAGGAATGCACTCCAGGCAAGAGGAAGGAGTCAGCAAGAAGCTACTGCAATCATTTTAGCAAGAAAGAATGAAGGTTAACTAGACAGTAGTCACAGGAAGGAAGACACTAGATGAAGACTTGAGAAAGACAAAGAGAAAAGTGGGTTCCTTTTCCTAATTTTCTCAAGTTTTTCTCAGTTTTCCACTTGCTTCTCAGCTGTCACCTCTCCAACTCAATGCTACCCCTTAACTCCTTCATAATCCCCATTCATCACTCCATCCCTCCTCCCACATGCTGACTCTCGGGCCACATGATACTAGGTGGAGCTCAATTCAGGAAAAAAGGTTTTTACACCCCACACGTATGAAATGTGGGCCTCAATGAGGGTGAACTCATCTCTTAGTAGGATCTTCTAAATATCAACGCCAACTTCAGCGATCTCTATAAAATTCTACTGCCATTCCTTAGCAAATTAATGAAAGCGAACCCATGTGCAAACTTTCACTGCTGCCATATTGTTTCAAGATGGAAGACTACACCACAAGTTGCCGAAGAGTCTCAAGTTTATAGAGCACCAAACTTAGTTAAATCACTAACTTCTCTGAAAGGTACAGGCAAAAAATAGCATAGATATGCTACATCAAGAGAATGAAACAGACACACCCACCCACCCCAGATTCTAAAACGAAACTATTTGCATAGTAGTCAAAAACTAGCAACAGTGTTGGCTGTTCACAGGTTTAGGAAAAAAACCATGCAAGATTTTTACTAGGTAGAAAGGTCAAATTCACCAACTATTTTTATACAGCTGTGTACCTCTTAGCCTCCCTGAACATCCAGTTCAGGAAACCTTATCATCACCATGGGATTTTCCCAGAAGAACCACATCATAAGTGAACCAGTGACCTCTCCCTTTCACTACTACGTAAGTTTATCAGACCAGACGTATCATTCACCAGCTTCTCTTTTTCAGCCCTGAAGAGGGCACAAGAACTGCTCAATTTCCTCAGCGTTCCATTCCAAGAGCATTAACTTTTCATTCACAACAAAATTGCATCCCATTGAATATTCTCAAAACCAGTGGGTCACCACCTGAGTCTCTAACTCCTCATATTACAGGAGAAATTTTCACCACGAAGACACTGGTGATCATGGGATTTGACCACTTGTGAAACAACCAAATGGGTCTGGTCTCCCAGCCAATTTCAACCTCCACATACAGGGAACTCAGATGGCTGGGCCAAGCAGGTGGGACCTAACAACGTTCAAGAAACCAACTCCCAAGGACCCACGGATTCCCAGGACCATTCCTACCCACTGCACGCAGAAGAGCAAGACCAATTAGATCACCTGCTATATGGACATGCTTAACCATCTATAGGGTCAGCAAGCAGAACTGAATGGAGGCTATGGAAGACCTTCAGACACGTCCTCTTCCATCTCCCCAAGATGGGTCCTAACCCATTTCATTGGATCATCATGTGTGATTCCAATCCAGGTTTGAAACCTGGGTTTGTTTGTTTTTCCTGAAGGGGACTGCTATGGGAGATGAATAGACGGCAGACAACTCTCTCATAATAATTTCATAAATCTTAAGAAACTCATCCAGGTAGAAAGTGAATAACAGAGTAAAAAGAACTACAATCTGATGATGTTAACTATCTTCACAAGAATATTTTGGCCACAAGATTATGAACTAGCTGATAATCTAAGAGTACAAATCGTTGGTGGATACAGTATGAACCCACCCACACCAAACACACACGCACACACCCCCATAATTTGAAAGATCGCTCTCTGGAAAGCAGAGCAAGAAAGTTCCATTCCACCAAATTCTCACTCAACTCCAAAACACAAGTTTCGTATTGGCTTTCGTTTGTTACAATTTCTTCTGAAACCAACACTAAAGAGGCTTAGTCCCCTCTCAGCTAACTGTCCACTCTTAGCATAAGTCTGATATAGTTCTGAGTCCTGTACAACACCATTTAATTCTCCAGATAGATATCTACACAATTTTTCACAATCACAACATTATGAAACACCGTTCACCAAGTCAGAACACTGCTGGAGAAGGGTACCATGGGGAGGCCTGCAGAGAGGTGGGCAGGGGAACAGAAAGAAAGGCAAGGAGAAAATAAAGACCACTGCCAACTGGCTGTGTATTTGCTTTTCGTACTAGAGAAGTTAGAGCTATCCAACCCTATAATTATTGCTAGGATTAAAAATGTGTTACTCACATAATCATGAAAGGCTTTTGCTTCACTCGAATGTTCACAAGTGTCTCTCCTTTCAGGAGCGGCACAGTAAAGGTCCCAAAATACACTGCAAGGAGGAAAATACAATAAGGTCAGGTTACTAATTATTACTTGTGTACACAACGGCAAGTGCACAATGCATGGTGCTAACAGTACTAGGTCTCCCAAAGGCTCAATCCCACCTTATCAGCTCTCACTGGGCAAACAGCCTAAAAAACAAAACACGTCCAACTTCTTCTGGCAAGCCAGCCATTAGTAATGGGAGTAATAGTTCTTATATATCAAATACCTACTACGTGCCCGATGCCTCACACCGGTATTACTTGTGTCTACCACAGACTGTAAGGTAGACAATTTTCTCTCCACTTTACACAGGGGGCAACTGAAGCTCAAAGGGGTTAGTAGAACACACTCATGGATGCCCTAGGAGGACGAACGCAAATGTGGATGAGAATCCATACTGGTCTCATCTGTTTTCTTTTCACCACCCAAATCAAAATGGCTGCATATCCTAAAAAAGGTTCAAGTGCCAAAGTCAGGACACAACTATGATTCATACATCCAGCAATCTAGGAGACTCTGTCAATAAAGGAAATTTTACAGGTTCTTAATCCCAGAGCCCACACCTCCACCCTTCCCATCCCACCCCCACTCCCACCCAAGCCCTCCCCCAAGGAATTCTTATGCAAGAACCACTCCTCCCTCCACGCACCAAAAAAACACAAATCAGTTAGGCAAAGGACAGGTCATGGACATCCAAGTATCTGGTCCTTTCACATTGCAGTAGAGGGCCCTCTTCAGAGAAGCACCTGCCAGCAAAGGGAAGGAAGCAGGCCCAGAAATGCCTGCCTCACCCCCTACTAAAGATTTTGTAGAGTCACTCCAACATTCTGTATGAAAACAGACATACAAGTCCTATGTCAACCAATAAAGCCCTATTCAAACACGGAGTTATCACTGTTATTAACAAGGGACCTAAGAAACTCTCCAGATCAGGAGCCCAAGGCCCAGTGACAGAATCAGCTTAAAGGGTAAAGTGGGCACCAAAACCAAAGTCCGACTCCTGGTCCAATGCTCTTGTCCTCGTCACAAACAGCCAGCTCTGCAAGTCATCAGACAAGCATCTCACTCAAGGTGTGTGAATAATGCAGCCTGTCCCTCACCAGACAAGCTCCACTGCTTCCTCCCTGGGTCATTTTGCTCAGTGTCAAATCGCAGGAACCAACTTCTACCAAACAGGACCACAGCCACTCATAAGCCACCATCGCCCAGGCCTAACACAACAGACTACGTTCCTGTGGCTAAGGATGGAGAAGTTTCAGGAGATCCTGGATATAACAGGAAAATCAGGGACTTCTACTAGCTGCAGAGAGGGACTAGAGAACATTCCTTTCTGTCTTCTGGAACTGTACACATCTGATTACCTCCTCCACACGTTAAAGGTTTCCAACACTACAAATTCCCCAGCCTCTTCACTCATAAGCCTAAGTAACCTTCAATCATAAGCCTAAGTTTCTACAAGATCCAAGCCGATCAGAGCCGCCAACCCCATCCACACACTCCCTCCAAAAACAGCCACAGAAAACCTATCACCCACTCCTACAGGTGGAATCCTTCCGCCACACTAATGCCTCCAAGACCCGCAGTTCCGAGGTTGGCAGAAGCAATTAAAAACTCATTTTCTCTGCACAAGTTAGAACAGACACTTCATCCTCCTGCTGTTCTAAGAGACTTAAAACAGTAACCTGAGCTGGCAGGAAAACCCGCTAAGATCCCTAAGATCCCGAGGACAGGAGACAGGACACACCGTTTTGCTGAACTCCATCAAAATATCAAAAGCCACTCTGCTTTCTTTTCTTTTTCAAAAGGATGTCAAAGACTCCACCAGTCAGTCGCACAAAACACCAGGGTCATACACTTAGGGCAACTGGGTCCGGCTGACCCTAAGCTCCCTCTTGGCTGTCATATACCCAACAGAGACCAAACCTGCGGTGGCCCCACACCCAAAGGACACAGAGACCTGGTAAGAGAGTCACAGAGTGGCAGCCCCTAACTACAGACACTGTGAGGTTGACTCTGACCAGTTAAGGTTCTGCGTAAAACAACACTTTGTGGTTTTAGTGGGGAAGGGGGGCGGGGAGCTCCCAGAGGAAAGGAAGGACCAGTCAGTCTGAATCAGTATCTTTAAAGGAAGTGGCAGCCCTTTCTTGCTTTTTCTCAGGGTGCCTGGAAAAAGCCCCGTAGATGTCCTCTCTTAAGGTTGTAAGCTCCGAGGAGAAAAAAGAAGGGACAGGCTAGTTGTAAAACAGACCTGCTATCCCCTCCACGCCGCCCCACCCCCACTCCTCTAATTAAAGCAACATGCAGAATTGACAAAAATCCTCCAATGTTTTTTCAAACCCTTGCCTAGAGCCCCAGAGTAAGATGTCAAAGTAAGGAGTTTCTACCCCAACATCATAGATGGTTTTGTCGTTCTTCCCCCAAAACTTCAGGTAGCATCCTCTTCTGCCCTTTTCCTCCTTGACCAGCTGGGCCGGAGTGCCTCGAGGTGCCCCGCTCTGTGCAACTCGGAGGGCCACAGGGTGGAGGGCCTGCTCCAGGCCTCCCTTCTTTGTTCACTTGGACCCAGGGCTCAGAACAAAACAAACACACATGCAAAACTATCACACAAACTTACCACCACCACGAGTGCAAAAACCCAGGCGGTTCTCCCAACGTGATGTTTTTTTCCCATCGAATCTGGAAAGGTAAGAGCGGAGGCAGTTTAGAGGAGCAGACACGGGGTGGGCTGGGGGCTTCCTAGAGCCAAAAGGCTGGGAAGACCAACTAACAATAAATGCCAAAAGGTGATAAAAATTCAAAATGGTGGCCACAGTGGCTGCTCCTGAAAACAAAGGCTCTAAGAACAGTGGGGTGGGGGGGGTGTCAAGAAACTGGATGCTGGGGGGAGTCCCACTCACCTCCGATAAGAAGGTCTGTGCAGATTTCTGTGCTCCTACGTGCAGTAAATATTCGTAGACGTATAAAGCTAACCTGGAAAGTGGGCAGGGAGCAAAGAGAGAGAGGGGAAGGCGTCAGACCCCACCGGCGCTCTCCAGGACCTTGCCAGCAGGCTTTGAGCCCTGTCTGCGCCGTCCCATTGTGGCCCCGACGAGAGGTAAGCAGCTAGCTAACCCCAAACAGGGCCGCCAGGTGCGAACAGTTAGGAGGTGGGGACCGGGGAACGCATTACCTCAAGCAGTGAGGGATGGACAGCAGCCCCCAAACTTGAACTTCCAAGTGGCATCGGGGACAAACCCACCTAGGTTCCTCAAACTCGCAAGCCACTCGACCCCACAGCCACCTTGCCTTTCCCGACCCAGTTCTCGCTACGCTCTCCCCAGCTTTGGAGGTCCGGGAAGACTCAGCCCTGCACTCCGGGTGCTTGGCGCGCTCTAGAGAGGGCAGCAAAGCACCACCCTCGTCACCTTCCCCCAAACAACTGTGCCCCAAGCCTGGGGCCAAGCCGGCGCCACCGTCGCTGCCCAGCCCGGCGTCCGAGGACGCGGACCCGGTGACGAATACGAGGGCAGGGAAAGGAGAGCGCTCCCGGCCGAACAAAGCCTCCGGCACGCACTCCTCACGCCGCCGGCGGACAAAAGGAGGCTTCGAGGCTGCAGAAGCCACGCGCCCCCTGCCCGCGCCCGGTGGGCAAAGTGCGGCCACCGCGGCGAGTGCCCGGCTGGAGCAAGCGTCCAGGCTCGCTGGC
>NW_012120487.1:7605757-7612247 GCF_000951035.1 Colobus angolensis palliatus
CGGGCGAACTGGGGGCGTCCGGGGGCGCGAGCCTCTCTTTTCTGTCGCCGGGGCGGGGGACGACGTGAATCGGGCTGGGGGCACCCTGGTCTCCTCGCCCCAGCGAGGAGGGGTATCTGACCGGCGCTCCCCGCGGCGTGGACCACTGGGGGTTAGGGGGGCGCTGCGGCGGCGTCCGGTGGGAGGGGGCGCAGACCCCCAAGCGGTCGCCGCTCTCTCCCTCCCGCCACGTCCGTCTCCCTTATCTGCCCCTCACCTCCCCCCCGCCGCGGCCCGCGCCAGCCCAACCCTTATCTCGCCCTCTCTTCTCGGTTGTCCTCCCCCTAGGCTCCGACCCCGACCCCCTCCCCAAACTCCAGCTCGGCCCCCAGCCCGCCCCGCCCCCGGGCCTCACTCTCGCACAGTCTAGCTTCCGAGCGCCGGGGCCCGGGGCTCCACGCTGAGAGCGGGGCGGCTCGAGCCGGCGCCGAGGCGCGCGGCTGCTCCTTTACTAGATCATTAAAATACTTTCGAAAACCCCAAAGTGGAGCCGCGCGAAAATGGCCCTTGGCGTGCTTTGGGGAGCTGGCGGGGGGGTTGGGGACAGGGGACTTCAACTAAGAGGAACAAGAGTGATTTCTCCCAAATTTCCAAGGTTTGCCAGTCCTGGCAAGTTAGCCCCTCGGCTTCTCCACGGGAAAGGGTGCCACTCGGGGATGGGCGTCACCTGGGCGGCCCGCGACGCGGAATGCGCGCCACAGAAATGTGCAAACTTCAAATAAATGGAGCTAAATTGGGGAGTGGGGGACGAGAGTCAGGCGTAGGGGGAGGGGAAGCTTCCATTGTCAGTGACCCAGGTGTACAATGGGAAATTGAGGGGGGACTGGCAGAGTGACCCAGCTATTTGCTGCTGACTCCTTTCTGCCCACGCCGAGAACCCAGAAGACACACTGCGTACGCCTCATTAGAGACTCTTAAGACCAGGTACCGGCGAAATAGGGGAAGGCTCCCCATTTTCAGACTGTTTTTAGAGAGCGGATCTCTTTAAATGTGATAAAACACTGTCGGCACTGTCTCTTTAAAAGAGTCAAGCAGAAAAAGCTGTGTAAGCGCTGATTGGCTGCCTGTTTGGATACATCTTTAGGGGAGCCTTGAAACTGTTAGCCTAGGTTGATTTTTTTTTTTTTTTAACTGCGCTGTTCCAATAAACAAGTAACGCCCCTCCCCCTAACATGCCTCGCACCAAACAATTAAAGGATAGGTCAGTGTCCTGGGGAAAACACGTTTCAAGTAGGAAAACTCAGAACTAGATTTCAACAAAATAAACAATAATTCCCTACCATTAAAGTTTGCTTATTTTGATCTGTAGAAGAGAGAAAAGGGGCTTTTAAAAGAAATGCTCCGCAGCTCAAGGATCTGCATTGGTTCAGGAAGGAGACTCTGGGTGCATTTTTGGAATAATATTCTACTCAATGTAACAACCTCCTTAAATTAGAATACAGCCAGGCCCTGCCTGCGGACACCTCCGGACTCACTTTGCTCCCTTCCAGGACCCAGCGCTCACAGGGGAAAGGGGCAGAAAAAAGGAACGCTGAGACCTAGTTTATGGGCGTCTCTGCACTAGTCCCTATTTTAAAGGTTGTTTTGTGAATGAGGGAACATGGAGGTTGGGAGTTGGAATACAAGGATAGAGGACAGAAGGAAATAATGACAGTTATTTTTTCCCCTAGGCGGTTTAAATTCAATAGGGCTAACTTAAGGTACCTTAGAGCCCACACTAATTAAATTGGCCTGCTCATACCCTTCCCCTGGACTTCCATCTATTTTGAATGGGTTAGGAATGGCCAGGGATGGCTTGTCAACAGACTGACTCACAAGAAGCCTGACTCATCTTGTGTCTGCAAGGCCCACAAATTAGGAGTATCGGTTTGGTCCTGGCTAAAAAAAGAGAAGACACTGCCCTTCTCTGGCCCTACTATGACCCAGGACTCCATCAGATTGGCCATGCCTCTACCAACTTCATGGCTGCAACACAAGCATATCTATTTGAGCATCAGTTGCTTCATCTGTCAAATGGCAAAGGGAGGTTAGAAGATCTTCAGTATCTCTTGATAATCTGATGTGCTACAATGTTAAGATTTCCCTTCTATATTTTTCTCTCCCTACCACCACCCTGGAAAAAGGACTAGCACCTCATTTCCAAACATGTGGCAAGAAGAGAGGGGTAGTGTTTAGAGACCCTGTGCCAGGCACTCTGTGTTCCAGCCCTTTGCTGGAACTTGACACAACAAAGCTGCACGTTGGTTGGTAGATTCCTTGTTGGAGCTAAAAGAGATGGTGAGAGAGTCCAGGCAGAGAGAGCAGTGAGAGTGTCTTAGCCACCCCTAACCCCTGCTGGCTAGAAGATTGCTGAGGGGTTCCCTGGAAGTGGGACCACTCAGCAGCCCTAACTAGGTGTGTGGCTGCTGGCACAATTATCCAAAATGTGGTCAGATCAGAAGCAAGTCCAAACACCCATGAGCAGCATTCAAGGCCCCAGTCTACCTTTCCCCTCTGGATCCCCCCAGGCCCCATCTTTGGGCCTGATGTCTGTCTTCCTGGAATGCTTCCTGCCGCAGTTCCCTTCTTCTGCCATCCTTTAAGGCTAACATCCCCTCCAGTGCCATCTCCTCCACAAAAACCTCCCTGCTTTTCACTCTTGGAGCGAAACCTGTCCTTCTGTCCCTCCAATCTTATCTCGTTTCACTCGCACCATTCATTCTCCCCATTGTTGTGGCCGCTTGTTTACTGTCTGTCTCCCCCACCAGACTGGGAGGGTAGGATCTCAGTTTGAGTTATCTGTGTATCTCCAGCACACAGCACAAGATGAATACCTGTGTGTATATTAACACTCAGTGTAGGCACCAGGAGCCCCCAGGGACCGAGAGAGGGAAAACTCACCCCAGCCCCAAAGTACTGGGCCCAGTGGAGAGATAAGGAACGGACAACACCAACAATAGGGTTAGATAAGGCCACTCCCTCGGCTCAGCCCCACCCTCCTAAGCTACAGCCACCTGGAACTCTGTACTTTCAGTTTCCAGAATGGCCATGCTATTTCCCACATCCACCCTGACTCATATTCTCTCTCTCTCTCTCTCCCCCATCTTTCTCTTGCCTCCCTCCCTTCCTTTTTTCTTTCTTTCTTTTACGACCTGCTTATTGAACACCTAATATGTACCACACACTGTTGTAGGCCTTGGGTCATAAACGGAACACAAATCCTTACCCCGTGGAGCTTACACTGTAGTGAAGTCCCCTGCCCAAAGCCACCTCCGGTGACAGACTCCTACTAACACTTCTCAGATCCAGCCTGGGCAGGCAGCCTCTCCTTCAGAGAGCCTTCGCAGACTCCTCCTCTGAACTCCCAGTTCGGGGCAGGTGTGCCCTCCATGTCTCCATTGCATGGGTGTGGTTCAGGGGTGTATTTTTCCCTTGGGAGTATGACTCCTTAGGGTCAGGGAATGATCATCATTCTCGGGGGCACCCTCAGTGCCCAGTAACATGGTGAAAGGAACAGAAGGACAGATGAAGAACTGGGTAACCAGATGTTGCAGGACATGCAGGTGAGGTGGGAGCGAAGACGGAGAGGTGGATTCCAAGCTTAGGCTAGAAGGGCCGCTCCTTCCTCTCTTGGCTGCCAGCAACTGGGACAGCAGAAATCCTGGGCTCTGGCACCAGATGGGTGGGGTCCAGGCCTCCAGAAGGAGGTGGTTAAAGGAAAGGGACTTCAGGCCCATGAACTCAACCCAGGAGACTGTGCTTGCCAAGGATGCCAGAAGACCTTGTTCACTTTCACTGGTTCATTCAAAGCTCTCTTTCAGTGCTCCTCACAGCTGCTAGGAGGATGGATGCAGCCTCCCCTGGGGGCTGTTTCAATGGGAGCTGAGTATGCAGCCCGTCCCCCTTCTGCACCCATCACGCTCAGTCCTAGAATTGCACGGCGACACCTCTGATCAAAACCTTCGGGCCGGTCAGCTCTGGCTTTAGCAGAAGTTTCCCTGAGGGATCAGGGGCCCCCACAGGAGGAGTACAAAATCCAACACCCAAAGACCTGGCTTCACTGGCTCTCTGGCAGTCTTTGGGCAAGTGACCTTCCCCTCCAAGCCTCAGCATCCTCTCTGTGCAATGAGGATGTTAATGCCTATGCCAAAGGCAGGCTGGGAGGACAAAGAGAGGTAAGTGATGGGGAACCACCCACTAGGCTATTAGTCAGTGCAGGCTGAGCCCAAGGTTCTGATGATGGAGAAGTAGCCGCTTGAGATGGTTGTTTGGGGGCTCAAGGGAGACAGTAATTGGGGAAATGTTTCGAAAATTGGAAAAGATGATTACTCATGGCCAGTAAACTGAGAGGTGCTAAGAAAGAAGTGTATTTAAATTTAAAACCAGCTGGGCACGGTGGCTCGCGCCTGTAATCCCAGCACTTTGGGAGGCTGAGGTGGGCGGATCACAAGATCAGGAGATCGAGACCATCCTGGTTAATACGGTGAAACCCCGTCTCTACTAAAAATACAAAAAATTAGCTGGGCATGGTGGTGGGCACCTGTAGTCCCAGCTATTCTAGAGGCTGAGGCAGGAGAATGGCGTGAACCCGGGAGGTGGGGCTTGGCTCCAGCCTGGGCGACAGAGACTCTGTCTCAAAAAAAAAAAAAAAAAAAATTTAAAACCAAATGTGTTTTGAAATGTCTTCCAATAGACACATACTTGTCCTGAGCCAATTTGTCATAGCAAAACAGGCTTCAAGTATAGAATGGGTTAGTTCAATTTGAAAGCACCTATGTGCTCAGCCTTGTTTTGTTTTGTTTTTTTCCTATTTCCTTCATAAGAATTTAAGCATTTGGGCTGGGCACGGTGGCTTACACCTGTAATCCCAGCACTTTGGGCTGCTGAGGCAGGCAGATCACGAGGTCGAGTTTGAGACCAGCCGGAACAACATGGTGAAACCCCGTCTCTACTAAGAATACAAAAATTAGTTGGGCATGGTGGCATGTGCCTGGAATCTCAGCTACTCGGGTGGCTGGGTCAGGAGAATCACTTGAACCCAGGAGGCGGAGGTTGCAGTGAGCTGAGATCGGCCACTGCACTCCAGCCTGGGCAACAGAGCAAGACTCCATCTTGAAAAAAAAAAAAAGTACCCTGGCAGGGCACGGTGGCTCATGCCTGTAATCCCAGCACTTTGGGAGTCCTAGGCGGGAGGATCACTTGCACCAGGGACGCTGGGAAGTACAAGAAAGCAGAATGCTGCGGGCGCGGTGGCTCACGCCTATAATCCCAGCACTTGGGGAGGCAGAGGCGGGCAGGTCACGAGGTCAGGAGATCGAGACCAACCTGGCTAACACAGTGAAACCCCGTCTCTACTAAAAATACAAAAAATTGGCCTGGTGTGGTGGCAGGCGCCTGTAGTCCCAGCTACTCGGAAGGCTGAGGCAGGAGAATGGCATGAACCTGGGAGGCGGAGCTTGCAGTGAGCCGAGATCGCGCCACTGCACTCCAGCCTGGGGAACAAAGCCAGACTCCATTTCAAAAAAAAGAAAAAGAAAGAAAAAGGGGGAAAAAAAAAGAAAGCAGAAGGCAAGGCCCTATCCCGGGTAGCTGGGGAGAGGAACCTGACACCCACCACAGCCTCTCCCTATTCCACCTCACCAGAGTGCCCTGGCCTCTGAGTTCCCTCAGCCTGGGACCAGCAGGGCTCTATTTTCATTCACTTGCCAAAACTTTGCTCTTGCTGGTCACTCTTCTCCCAGGTAAAGGCTTCACTCCCTCCTCATTTCCTCCAGGTCAAATCACCAGAGCCCCTACCAAAGGAACCTCTTTAGAATGACAGCTGCCCTCGGCTGGGTGCGGTGGCTCACACCTGTAATCGCAGCATTTTGGGAGGCTGAGGCGGGCGGATCACGAGGTCAGAATATCGAGACCATCCTGGCTAACACAGTGAAACCCCGACTCTACTAAAAATATAAAAAATTAGCTGGGCCTGGTGGCGGGCGTCTGTAGTCCCAGTTACTAGGGAAGCTGAGAAGAAGAATGGCGTGAACCCGGGAGGTGGAGCTTGCAGTGAGCCGAGATCGCGCCACTGCACTCCAGCCTGGGCGACAGAGGGAGACTCCGACTCAAAAAAAAAATAAAGAAAAAAAAAGAATGACAGCTGTCCTCCATTCTGTTGTTGTTCTCCATAGCAACTATGCAACTATCACCACTGTGTGTGTGTATGTGTGTATATATATTTTTCCCCCTACCTATTTCCTTCATAAGAATTTAAGCACTCTGGCAGGGCATGGTGGCTCATGCCCATACTCCTAGCACTTTGGGAGTCTGAGGTGGGAGGATCACTTGAGATCAGGAGTTCGAGACCAGCCTGGGCAACAAAGCAAAACACTGTCTCTACAACAACAAAAAAAATAGCTAGATGTGGTGGAATGCACCTGTAGTCCCAGCTACTCGAGAGGCCGCAATGAAAGGACTGTATGAGCATGGG
>NW_012120487.1:7612927-7620960 GCF_000951035.1 Colobus angolensis palliatus
TTTTAGTAGAGACGGGGTTTCACCGTGGTCTCGATCTCCTGACCTTGTGATCTGCCCGCCTAGGCCTCCCAAAGTGCTGGGATTACAGGCGTGAGCCACCACGCCCGGCCCGTGTTTTTTGAATAAAATGATTCTTTTAACAAGGGCTTCCTAAATATTTGGTATGGACTGGGCATCATGGTAAGTGCTGAGGATGCCGTGGTGAACAGGGTGATTATGGTCTCCTTCCGTGTGGAACTTACAGCCTAGCAGGAGAGGCAAGGATTAATTCAATAGGTACTCAGATAAATAAGCCATTACAAACTATGCCAGTGCCAGGAACCACGGAGAGAGGATGCTGTAAGAGCAAATAATAGCAGGGCTGATCTGGTGGGGGAAGAGGTGCTGGTCAGGGATGACTTCTCTGAGGAGGTGACATTTGAACACTAAAGAAAGTGTGGGAGTTAACCTTGCAAAGGTGAGGAGAAATGTTCCAGTCAGGGGAAGGAAGTCTCTGGCAGGGAGGAGCCTTGCCAGGTGGAGTTACTGACAGCTTGTCCTTGTGTCAGGAGCAGAATGCCCCGCAGTTCAGCAGGTCTGCCTTGCCATGGTGTCAGAGAAGCCCCAGGGCAGAAAATGAGAGCTCAGTTGGCATCCCTGAGAGGAGATGCTGTCAGGTAACACTGCAGGAAGCCGGTTACTGTAGCAAAGTATGGAGTCAGACCTGGGCTGACCACTTCACACCCATTAGCATGACTGTTATAACAAAACAAAAACAGAACGTAGCAAGTGTTGACGAGGATGTAGAGAAATTGGAATCCTTGTGCATGGTTGGTGGGATGTAAAGTGGTACAGCCACTGTGGAAAACAGTATGGTAGTTCCTCAAAAAATTAATCATAGAGCTACCGTATGATCCATCAATCTCACTTCTAAGTACATACCCAAAAGGATTGAAAGCAGGGACTCAAACAGGTATTTGTACATCCATGTTTATGGCAGCATTATTCACAAGGGCCAAAAGATGGAAACAACCCAAACGTTCATCGAGAAATGAATGGATAAATAAAATGTGGTACAAACATTGAATGAATATTATTCAGCCTTAAAAAGGAATGCAGTTCTCGCTGGCGCGGTGGCTCATGCCTGTAATCCCAGCACTTTGGGAGGCTGGTCAGGAGTTCAAGACCAGCCTGACTAACATGGCAAAACGCCGTCTCTACTACAAATACAAAAGTTAGCTGGGTGTAGTGTCGTGTGCCTGTAGTCCCAGCTACTCAGGAGGCTGAGGCAGAAGAATCACTTGAACCTGGGAGGTGGGGAATTGCAGTGAGCCAAGATCACACCACTGCACTCCAGCTAGGGCGACAGAACGAGACTCCGTCTCAAAAAATTAAAAAATCAGTAAATTAGGTAAATAAAGAATAAAGGAATGCAGTTCTGATACATTCTACAGCATGGATGAACGTTGAAGACATTATGCTAAGTGAAATCAGCCAGACCCAAAAGGACAAATACTCTACGATTCTGGTCATATGAGGTACCTAGAATAGTCAGATTCAGAGAGACAGGGTAGAAACACAGTTGCCAGAGCCTGGGGGAGGAGGCAGTGGGGAGTTAGTGTTTAATGGTAATAGAGTTTCAGTATGGGAAGATGAAAAAGATCTGGAAATGGATGATGACTCCATTGGTTACACAATAATGTGAATGCACTCAATGCCACTGAAGTGTATGCTACAAAACGGTTACAATGGTAAATTTTGTTATATATGTTTTACTGCAATTTTTTTTTTTTTTTTGAGACAGAGTCTTGCTGTGTCACCCAGGCTGGAGTGCAGTGGTGCGATCTCAGCTCACTACAGCCTCTGCCTCCCGGATTCCAGAGATTCTGTTGCCTCAGCCTCCTGGGTAGCTGGGATTATAGGCACATACCACCACGCCCAGCTAATTTTTGTATTTTTAGTAGAGACGGAGTTTCAACATGTTGGCCAGGCTAATCTGGAACTCCTGACCTCGTGATCCACCCACCTCAGCCTCCCAAAGTGCTGGGATTACAGGCGTGAGCCACCGCGCCTGGCCTGCAATTTTTAAAAAAACTAAAAAGAGAGGGGTGATGACCCAAGCATAACATATGGGAAAGACTCACGGACATGGTGCAGAATGGTGCAGCACACCCCTGTCTGAGCATCAGAGGTTCCCATGCTCCTGAAACCCTCTCCTCACACAGCTTCAGGGCTCCACTCTCTCCTGGTTCTCCCTCTTCCTCTCGGGCTATTCTTCCTGTTATCCTTTAACGGATTCTTTTTTCTCCAGCCTCTTCTAAAAATTTTATTAGTCAAACTATTGCTGATACAGTGTTACATAACACACAGCCCCCGAATCTCAGTGGCTTATAATAAAAGCCATTTATTTCTCACTCACAGGTCTGCAGTCAACTAGGCAGCTCTGCTTCAGGGTACAGCTTGAGTCTGTCCCATGGGTCTCCCATTCTGGGGCACAGGCTGAAGGGCAGAGGCTGCCTGGCATGTTCTTTCCAGAGTAAAAGGAGCACCAGTGGCCAGGCCAACTCACGCAAGCCTCACATCCGCTTCCAAGTCACATGGCCAAGCCGAGCATCAATGGGGCAGGAAGGGGGAGTGAATGTTTGCTGAACAGTAGTAAAATCTACCACAGATGGGCTTCTCTCAGACTCTGTCCTGGACCTTCTCTCTCTCTTCGGGCAAGTTCACATGGCACTGATTGCACCTGAACCTCAATGACAGTGACTCCTGAATCCATCCCACTGGCGCAGACCCTTTCCCTTAGCCTCAAAGCCATGTGTGTTCAGTCACAGTGCATTTCCATCTGCTTGTCTCTCTGATGCCTCAAAGTCCATGTGTCCAGAGCTGGCCTCATTATTTCTCCCCATCCGATTCCTGTAGTCAATCTCCATCTCTGTACCTGGCACCAACACCCTCCCACCAGTTGAGGAGAGCACACAGAAGGTGCCATGTTTACCAGATCCAGCTGGCCAAGCTTGGCACTGGCTGGGAGTGAGAAAGAGGAGGAGCAGAGACCGGCCCCATGGTGTGTGGTAGAGATGGTTGGGTCCAGCCCTGAATTGTTGCACAGCCCCTGTGGTCTCCCTGCCTTCAGAACACTCCCTTTCACCCTTCCTTCCCCAGCCAAGGGATGTGTTTAAGGCACAGGTCTGACCATGTCATGCTCCTGCTTAAAACTCTTTGGGGAATCCCCATTTCATCCAAAATGAAGCCCAAATTCCGCAGCAAAAAGATTCAAGGTCCTTCATGCCCTATCTCTCTCCATAGCCCGTTGCTTGTCAGGGATTGTCCTGGATGTGGGGGATGGGTGTGTGAACAAGAGAGCTGTGGTCCCTGCTCCCTGGAGGTTTGTCACCTCTGGGGAAGCAGATGACTCCATTAGTACCTACGAGATCCAACCCAGCGTGACAAGGGTGGTGATGGAACACACAGGCCCCGATGGGCACAGTGCAGGGGCGCTAAGCTGCCCCAGGGCTTCAGGGAAGGTAGCTGGAGGAGGTGACCTTCCTTCCTCAGGCTGTAGTGGGAATGGGTGAGCGCTCTCAGGGAAGCTAGGGACAGGCTCCTAGGTTTACCAGCAGGGCTGATGCAGGAGGAGCCAGTGAAGGAGACCAAGGAGGACTGCCCAGAGCCACAGATGAGGAGACAGCCCAGGGAAGACAGTGCTTCCAGGAGACAGTGGCCGAGCAACACAGCTTTTGGAAAGAGCTCTGTGAAGGGCACAGATGGCCTGTGTAGAGCAGTTTTTTTGTTTGTTTGTTTTTGTAGACAGAGTCTTCCTCTGTTGCCCAAGCTGTAGTGCAGTGGCGTGATCTCGGCTCACTGCAACCTCCGCCTCCCGGATTCAAACAATTCTCCTGTCTCCCTCCCAAGTAGCTGGGACTACAGGCACCCGCCACCACGCCCAGCTAATTTTTGTATTTTTAGTAGAGATGGGGGGTTTCACCATGTTGGTCAGGCTGGTCTCGAACTCCTGACCTCAGGTGATCCACCCACCTCAGCCTCCCAAAGTGCTGGAATTACGGGTGTGAGTCACCATGCCCAGCCACATAGAGCAGTTTTAGGGGAGTGATGAGGCTGGAGCCAGACCTTGGCAGTGGAGGAGTGGAAGGGAGGCAGAGGAGAGAGAATGCAGTGGAGGAGTGGGAGGGAGAGAGGAGACAGCAAGTGCAGATAACTCTTGGGGTAAGAGACAGCCAGCACCCAGACATAAGAGTGTTGCTGTGTTTTGCTGGAAAGTAGGAGACTCTAGAACCTGCACAAATGCTGATTGCAGGGAGTCCATGCAGAGGGCAAGGCTGGAGGAACTAGGTGGAGGTTTAGGGTGAACCTAGCATGGAGTCCCTAAGAAGAGGGAGGAGAGTGGCCTCAGCAGGGTTGGAGAAGTGCCTTTACCTCTCTGGGCACACAGACATGGAGGTACTCAGCCTGCACCATCGAGGCACTCGCTCTCTAGGGGATGAGGCTGTCCAGGGGAGATAAGTTTGGAGCTGTGACTTTAAAGGATGAGTAGGAGTTTGCTAGGCAGACCAGCAGGGGTAGAGGGATGCCAGACCATGGGAACAGCATGGGCAAAGGCACAGAGGCATGAGACAGCCAACTTGTTAGAGCAATGGTTGGTTGAGGGAGTGCACATGGGGCTCAGGAGGAAGTGGTGATAGATGAGGGTGGAGAGGTGACCAAGGAGCTCTTGCAGCTTCACGTAGGAATTCATGAGCATCTGTGAACTCAGGACCCAGCCTGGACACCTGTGGACCCTGAGGGATGCCAAGAACATGTTCCTGTTCACCTCCGTGTTGTCCGGTACTTGGCTTACATGTGTGCTGAATGAATGAAGGATTCATGTTTGGTGGCAAAGTGTAACAGAGTAATTTCATCCTGAGGATGAGTGTGCTGGAAATGACAAGGTTCCTTCATCTGAGCCACTCATTCCATTCCATCTGTGTGCCCGACACTGCATGGGTGCGGATACAGAGGTCAGCACTAGACCCCCAAACAGTGCTCAGTAACAGTTGGTTATTCCCCTGTGGAGCCCTGTGTTCAAAACCTCCCTTCTAGCCACCCCTCCTGCAGGGGCTCCAGCCCTGCTTCCCTCCCCCGTCAGCCCGTGCTGGGGGTTGAGAGGACTCCAGAGACACGTGGATGACACATGGAGTGTGCCAGTCAGCGGCCCTCTCACCCTCGCAATCTGGGGCACCCGGAGCAGAGCTCGCAGGCTCGTTCTCTGATTCTGATTCCTGTTTCCACGGAAACAGACATCGGCAAACGTCAAAGTCCCAGCTTTCAAATACAGGTCTCTTCCAAAACTTACTCTCACGTGATTCATAGGCTCCACAGTTGTGGAGGCGGCAGAAACCTCTGAGAGCACCCCACCCTCCACCTCACCACAAGGGTCCTAGCTCCCAGTTGAATGCTCTGTCCTTTATCTGGCACTGCTTCCAACCCAGGAAGCCCAGGAAGTCATCCTGAACTGTTAGTTTGGGCTTAAGTTTACCCATCCATATGATGAGGCGGTAGTTCCTGAAGTCAACAAATGTTTGTTGAGCACCTCAGGATCCTTCCAGCCAAATGCAAGAGAGCCCAGGGCAGTGGGTACAGGGAGTGGCAGTGGTTACATTGGGAGCTTGAAGAGGATACTGGAAGGAGGGAATGAGAGAGCACCAGTCGCCCAGGAGCACTAGTGCCATGGCGCTGAGCAGGCTGGCAGGAAAAGAGCTTATCCGGCAGCCCCCCTGGGCTGTGGCTCTCTTCCCCTCTGGAATGCTGGCCCTCTGCTCCCTCTCCTGGGGCTCCCACCTTCTCGTCTCTCTACTGTGCCTCTGTCTCTCTGCGTCTTTACATGTTTCAGCCTCTTCTGTCTCTATGTCTTGGCTTATCTCTGTCTCTGGGTCTTTCCGGACACTTGCCCCTGAGTCTCTTTCTGTGGGCGTCTCTGAATTTTTACCGTCTCTCTGAGGTTCTCCATTCTCCCACTGGAAAGACCCATGAGGACAGAGATTTTGTCTGTTTTGTCCTTTGTTTTATTCTCAATGCCTGGAATGGCACCTGGCACGTAGTAGGTGTTCAGCAAGGATTTGTCAAATGAATTCTCTCTTTGTCTGTTTCTCTCTCTCCCACCCCACCTTCTTGCGTATGTCTGTCCTCCTCTCTTGTCCTCTCTCCTGGTCTCATCTGCTGTTTGTGTATCTTTTGCCTTCTGTTTCTCTCTCTCCTTTCCTTTCTTTGTCTCTCTCCTCTTTACTCAGTCCCTCTCATTCTCGCTCTGGCTGTCTCACTGTTCTGCCTCTCTGTTGCTGCTGGCCCCTCTTGAACACATGCACGCACACACACATAAAACCATCTGCAGCATTCCTTTCCATAAACGTTTCCCAGGTTGTTGTGGGCTTAGGAAACCTAACTTCAAGCCTTCAGCTCCAACCCTCAGAGAGTCGCCCACACACACTCCTCCACTTCCCCCAAATTACCATTATAAACAGGACAAGGCATTGGGCAGCCCACAGCAAAACTGGGCAGTCAGCAGCTTGTTTCTGAAGCCTTCCGCTGGCTCCTGCGTCACTGTTACCCTCTGCTCAGTGCCACTCCCTGAACAGAAGGACCCCAAGGCCAAAGGACTGCCTCTTTCAATTATCTGTGCTAGGAAAAGTTTCTGACACCAGCCACTCATTGCCTTGGTGTGACCCTACTCACCATCACACTTCTTCAGAGGCCTGTATAAAAGTTTCTTCTCTGGGAGCTGAGCATGGCATCTCATGCCTGTAATCCCAGCACGTTGGGAGGCTGAGATGGGAGGATCACTTCAGCCCAGGAGTTCAAAACCAGCCTGCAAAACCTCATCTCTCTCTCTTTTTTAAAAATAATTTTAAAAAATAAATGCCTGGTCTGGTGGCTCATGCCTGTAATCCCAGCACTGTGGGAGGCCAAGGCGGGTGGATCACTTGAGGTCAGGAGTTCGAGAGCAGCCTGGCTAACATGGTGAAACCCCGTCTTTACTAAATACAAAAAAATTAGCCAGGCGTGGTGGTACATGCCTGTAATCGCAGCTACTTGGGAGGCTGAGGCAGGAGAATCAGTTGAACCCGGAAGGCAGAGGTTGCAGTGAGCTGAAATGGTGCCACTGCACTCCAGCCTGGGCAACAAAGCAAGACTCCATCTCAAAATAAATAAATAAATAATAAAAAATAAATAAGGCCAGGCATGGGGGCTCACACCTGTAAACCCAGCACTTTAGGAAGCTGAGGCGGGTGGATCACTGGAGGTTAGGAGCTTGAGACCAGCCTGGCCAACATGGTGAAACCCTATCTCTACTAAAAAAATACGAAAATTAGCCAGGCGTGGTGGCGTGCAGCTGTAGTCCCAGCTATTCGGATGGCTGAGACAGGAAGATCACTTGAACCCAGGAGGGAGTGGTTGTAGTGAGCCGAGATTGCACCACTGCACTCTAGCCAGGGCAACAAAGCAAGACTCTGTTGCAAATAAGTAAATAAGCGACAATAACTATAAAATGCTTGGCCAAGTACCTAGCCTGGTGTTTGATCAGGAAATGGTAAAAGGTACTAGTTTTCTTTTTTTTCTTTTTTTTTTTTTTGAGACAGAGTCTCACTATGTCACCAGGCTGGAGTGCAGTGGCGTGATCTTGGCTCACTGCAACCTCCGCCTCCTGGATTCGAACAATTTTCCTGCCTCAGCCTCCCAAGCAGCTGAGATTACAAGCATGCCCCACCACACACAGCTAATTTTTGTATTTTTAGTAAAGACAGGGTTTCAGCATGTTGGCCAGGATGCTCTCGATCTCCTGATCTCGTGATCCGCCTGCCTCGGCCTCCCAAAGTGTTGGGATTACAGGCGTGAGCCACCACACCCAGACAAAAGGTACTAGTTTTCTTAATGTTATCTTTTTTTTTCTTCAATTCTCTTTTTACTTCTTTCTTAAAATAAAAAAAACAAAAATAGAGGCCGGCCGCAGTGGCTCATACGTATAATTCCAGGACTTTGGGAGGCCAATGTGGGCTGATCAC
>NW_012120487.1:7621605-7626901 GCF_000951035.1 Colobus angolensis palliatus
TCTTGCTCTGTCACCCAGGCTGGAGTGCAGTGGTGAGATCTTGGCTCACTGCAACCTCCAACTCCCAGGTTCAAGCGATTTTCCTGCCTCAGCCTCCCAAGTAGCTGGGACTACAGGCATGTGCCACCACACCTGGCTAATTTTTGTATTTTTAGTAGAGACAGGGTTACACCATGTTGGCCAGGCTGGTCTTGGACTCCTGACCTCAAGTGATCCACCGGCCTTGGCCTCCCAAATTGCTGGGATTACAGGTGTGAGCCACTGTGCCAATAAAATGTTATTTTATTGGCAGTCACAACAACCCTAAAGGTGGGTATTATGTCACCTGTTTTCCAGGGGAGAAGCTGAGGCTTGGAGAGGAAGAAAGGGCAGTTTACCAGGTTACCCAGCTAGTAGGCAGCAGGGCTAAGATTGGAATCTGCACATCCCAACTCCAGCCTCTTACCCAGCATCATCACTGTTTTGACCTTCTCTCTCCCTCCCAGAGCCCCCAGAACCTGAACTCCAAGTCCCAGCCCATAAGGGTTCCGTGAACACCCTCATGTGCTTGTTCTTACTAGACAAGGATGTGATTGCGAGAACAAGACCCCTGCCCTAGGAAACTCAACACCAGACCTCCCAAACCTATTCCTGAACATGCCATAGAACCACAACTGGTGATGAAGCCAAGAGCCATGAGCAGTGGGACATTTGAAACCCCTCAGCAAGCATGCTTGCTAACGTGATTTCCAAGGAAGTGTTATTGATGAGTGTGGGTCATCTTATATACTTACGGGAAATAATAATAGGCATGGCACCCCACTGGCACTCCAAGGCTTCCTATGGAGGGAGAGAAGCAAAGGAGGTGGGAGCTCACAGGATTAACCTGGAGATGGTGAAGAGATCTCAAGGCAGAGAACCCAGCTGGCCCATCTGGGACCTGCTGACTCCGTGACGGGGTCCTCCAGATGCCTTGAGGTCAGGGCCAAACCCGATGGGCAGCCTGGTGTGGGAGGACCAAGCTCAGCCATAAACATCTGGTCACATATGCCCCAGTCCCTCTCTACCTTCTCATCTCTCTGCTATGTCTCTGTCCCCTAAATGGCTCAATTCCAAAAGTAGGGTGAGACTACTAACTAAGCCATCTGCGGTGGGTAGAAGGGTGGGAAGTCTGGAAGAAGAGCAGGAATAAAGATTACCAGCAGTGTCTTTGGTTGATTGGAGTGCCTGATAACATTAATCCCCCCCGTTTTTGGTACCTGCTTTGTGTTTTTCCAACTTGTCAGAGCGTGAATCACCCTTTGCATGGAGGGATTCCCACATTTAGGTGGCGGTTGGTTGGCAGATGCCAAAACAAATCAAAGACCTAGTCGTGAAGTGCTTGGCTAGGTTTGAACAAGGTGCTGGGGTGGTGTTCTAGGTGAAGTATTGTTACTTCCTGGAAAATGAACTGTCTTCAGAGCAGCAAGTTCCTCTGCTAGGCATTTATTTATCCTCTGTCACTCAGCAAAAATGATTCCAGTTCAAAGAGATTGAAACAAAAGGATTGTGTGTAAGGTTAATTAAAGAAAAAAGAAGAAGAAACCAGGAGAACCAAAGAAATAAGAAGAGAATAAAAATAAGCAGTATATCTTCTGTGAATGAGCACCAGATGAAACTATAAGCTCCCTGCTGGCCAAGGCAAAAAAGGAAGCATGATCACTTTATGGAGCTCTTGATATAACTAACATTTGTCGAGTATAATTCCAAAATTTTAATTTTAATTTTAATTTAACTTTATTTTTTGAGACGCAGTCTTGCTTTGCTGCCCAGGCTAGACAGCAGTGGTGCAATCTCGGCTCACTGCAACCTCCACCTCCCAGGTTCAAGTGATTCTCCTGCCTCAGCCTCCCAAGTAGCTGGGACTACAGGCGTGCACTGCCACGCCTGGCTAATTATTTTGTGTGTATTTTTAGTACAGACAAGGTTTTGCCACGTTGGCCAGGCTGTCCTCGAACTCCTGACCTCAGGTGATCTGCCCACCTCAGCCTCCCAAAGTGCTAGGATTACAGGCATGAGCCACTGTGCCCAATCAATTCCAGAATATTTATTTATTTATTTATTATTTCTTTTCTGAGACAGAGTCTCACTCTGTTGCCCAGGCTGGAGTGCAGTGGCACAATCTCAACTCACTGCAAGCTCCGCCTCCTGGATTCACATCATTCTCCTGCCTCAGCCTCCCGAGTAGCTGGGACTATAGGTGCCTGCCACCACGCCGGGCTAATTTTTTGCATTTTTAGTAGAGACAGGGTTTCACCGTGTTAGCCAGGTTGGTCTCGATCTCCTGACCTTGTGATCCACCCACCTCAGCCTCCCAAAGTGCTGAAATTACAGGCGTGACCCACCCCACCCGACTCGGAATCTTTAACATTATCTCATTTCCTTCCCAGTACCATGCCAATAAGCTATTGTTATTCCCATTTTATGGTTAGGAAAGTGAATCTCAGATGTTGCAGTGGATACTGGGGTGGTAATTCACCAAGATGTCCTCTCTAGGGCCAACACACTCATCAGCTTCTGGAAATATTGGCTGCTAACAGTTCACAGGAGCATTGCTCCCTGGGAATTGCCTTTGGCTGCAGGGAATGACTTTATCCAAAGTCATACCATCTTTAAGGGGAGCTTCCTATCCCTGCAACACAAAGCTCTGCAGGTCTAGAGCTCCCAGAGGGGGAATGTTTCCACTGGGGACACAGTAGAAGTTCCTTTGAACTTTAAACTATGACTGCTTCTTGATTCTTTTGAATGTCTTGAGTTAAGAGACCACCAGCAAGGAAAGGAATCACCATACTGTTGGTGATAATTACCCCTGGTCATCAGTGGGAGGTAGGGTGTGTGGCTAAATAATAGGAACAGAGATGGAATATGTGTCATGCTCAAGCAATGCACTGGGGGTCTTCTGGTGCTACTGTGCCTGGCTTTATTCGTATATGCACAAGTAAAGCAGCCATGGCTTAAGCAGGGCACAGTAACCTGAGGCTCGGACCCTTCAGGGTTGAGGATCTAGATCTCCACCGGACAAACTGCCCAAATCAGAAGAAATGCTAGCAATGCCAGGTGCGATGGCTCATGCCTGTAATCCCAGTACTTTGGAAGGCCAAGGTGGGTGGATCACTTGAGGTCATGAGTTCAAGACCAGCCTAGCCAACATGGTGAAACCCCCTCTCTACTAAAAATGCAAAAATCAGCTGGGCGTGCTGGTGAGCACCTGTAATCCCAGCTACTTGGGAGGCTGAGGCAGGAGAACCCCTTGAATCTTGGAGGCACAGGTTCCAGTCAACTGAGGTCACACCACTGCACCCCTGCCTGGGCAACAAGAGCAAGACTCTGCCTCAAAAAATAAAAAAAAATTAAAAAAAATAAGAAATTCTAGCAAAACGTAAGGGAAATCTAGGACGGGTGGTAAAAGAGTGTGTAACAAGTATCTATTACAGTCTTGAGATCAAATTCTGCAACTAATTCTACAGTTCATCTCACTAACCCTTATTTTTTGAGTTTCACAGGAAACAAACCCAACCAGAAACCTAGAGAAGCTGTTCCCAAATGGGTCAAATTTCACAGAAGCAAATGGAAAGGAGCAGTGCAAGGGGTGGACTGTAGTGGGTACTCTGATTCTCTGCCTAGATCCCCCTTCTGGCTGAGCTGCCCATTGTAAGCTGCTTGGAATACTGTCTGTGGAAGAACGCCAACTGTATGTCTCACAAGGAATTTCCTCAGCTGCAGAGATCCTCAGTCAAAGTTATGCCCCCTCCCAGTGGGTGGCTCATGGCCAATTCCTGGCTAATATGGAGGTACAATGGCCAGGTGGCTGCCCTTGCTTCAGCTTAGCTTTTTTTTTTTTTTTTTTGAGACAGAGTCTCACTCTCTTACCAGGCTGGAGTGCAGTGGCATGATCTCAGCTCACTACAACCTCCAACTCCCAGGTTCAAGTGATCCTTCTGTCTCAGCCACCAGAGTAGCTGAGGATACAGGCGTGTGCCACCACCCCTGGCTAATTTTTATATTTTTAGGAGAGACAGTTTCACCATGTTGGCTAGGCTGGTCTTGAACTCCTGGCCTCAAGTGATCCTCCCACCTCAGCTTCCCAAAGTACTGGGGTAACAGGTGTAAGCCACCATACCAGCCCCCCAGCCTTTTTTTTTTGGAGACAAGGTCTCACTTTGTAGCCCAGGCTGGTGTGCAGTGGCACAATCACAGCTCACTGTAACCTCCATCTCCTGGACTCAGGTGATCCTCCCACCTCAGCCTCCCGAGTAGCTAGGACTACAGGTGCATGCCACCACCCCCAGCTAATTTTTCCGTTTTTAGTAGAGATGGAGTTTCATCATGTTGCCCAAGCTGGTCTTGAGCTCCTGGGCTCAAACAATGCCCCCACCTCGGCCTCCCAAAGTGCTGGGATTACAGGGTAGGTCACCACAGCCAGCCTACTTAGGACACCTCTGAAGGGCCGTCTCCGCTCTAGGGCACTCCATGGGATCAGTTGAGGCCTCAATGACAGCCAATGAAGGTCGGTTTCTGCCTCTGCCCAGTCCAGACTTCCTACCTGCCTTCCAGGCACATCTTCTTTTTTTTTTTTTTTTTTTTTTTTTTTAAACAAAGTCTCATTCTGTCACCTAGGCCAGAGTGCAGTGGTGTGATCTCAGCTCACTGCAACCTCCGCCTCCCGAGTTCAAGCGATTCTCCTACCTCAGCCTCCCAAGTAACTGGGACTACAGGCACGCGCCACCGTGCCTGGCTAATTTTTGTATTTTTAGTAGAGATGGGGTTTTACCATGCTGGCCAGGCTCGTCTGGAACTCCTGACCTCAGGTGATCCGCCTGTCTCGGCCTCCCAAAGTGCTGGGATTACAGGAGTGAGCCACCGCACACAGCCAGAAAAGTGTATATTTTTATAAGAGAAATTGCGTTTATTCCAGGTACTATTGTTGCATGACCACCACCCTGAACGTAGTGGTGTAAACAACAGCTGCTTGACTACGCTCAGGGATTCTTTGGACCTTGGACGGGGCACAGTGGGGATAGTTATTCTCTGCTGCACAGTGTCTGGGGCTTCAACTGGGAAGACTCCAAGAGCTCAGAGATGGAATCCTCTGGAAGCTTCTTCTCTCTCATGTCTGATGCCTGAATTGGGATGAGTTGAAAGTTGGGCTCAGCTGGGATTATGGCCTCTCCTTATGGCTTGGGCAATTCACTGCATGTCAGATGGGTTTCAAAAAGGAGAGTCCTGGACGGGTGCCGTGGCTCACACCTGTAGTCCCAGTACTTTGGGAGGCCGAGGC
>NW_012120487.1:7629996-7633659 GCF_000951035.1 Colobus angolensis palliatus
ACAAAAAAATTAGCCAGGCGTGGTGGCCAGGTGTCTGTAATCCCAGCTACTCAGGAGGCTGAGGCACGAGAATTGCTTGAATTCCCAGGAGGCAGAAGTTGTAGTGAGCAGAGATCTCGCCACTACACTCCAGCCTGGGGGACAGAATGAGACTCCATCTCAAAAATTAAAAAAATAATAATAATAAAAAGTTTTTTTTTTAGTTTTAGTTTGTTTTTATTTTGAATTATATAGAGATAGAGTCTTGCTATATTGCCCAGGCTGGCCTTTAACCACAAGCCTCAAGGAATCCTTGAACCTCAGCTTCCCAAAGTGTTGGGATTATAGGTATGAGACGCCACACGAGGCCTAAAGTTGCTGTTGTTATTGTTGTTTTGTTTTGTTTTTTTGAGACAGGGTCTTGTTCAATCGGCCAGGCTGGAATACAGTGGCATGATCACAGCTCACTGCAGCCTTTACCTAAGGGCTTAAGTGATCATTCCACCTCAGCCTCCCAAGTAGCTGGGACTATAGGCATGTGCCACCACACCCTGCTAATTTTGTTTTTTAATTTTTTTTTTTTTTGTAGAGATGAGTTTTCGCCATGTTGCCCAGGCTGGTCTTGAGCTCCTGGGCTCAAGCAATCCACCTTCCTTAGCCTCCCAGAGTTCTGGGATTACAGGTGTGTGAGACACCGAGCCCAACCTGCTGTTTTTTAATTACAGAAATATTCAACAACCGAATTGTTTCTCCTGTGTACCAGCTTTGAGGTAGGCACTGGGGATACAGAGTGAATAAGAACCAGCTTCTTATACAGGAAGAACTGGCCAGGTGCGGTGACTCACGCCTGTAACCCCAGCACTTTGGGAGGCCAATGCAGGCGGATCACGAGGTCAGGAGATCGAGACCATCCTGGCTAACACGATTAAACCTCGTCTCTAATAAGAATACAAAAAAATTAGCCAGGCGTGGTAGCAGGCGCCTGTAGTCCCAGCTACTCTGGAGGCTGGGGCAGGAGAATGGTGTGAACCCGGGAGGCGGAGCTTGCAGTGAGCCGAGATTGCGCCACTGCACTCTAGCCTGGGCTACAAGAGCAAAACTATGTCTCAAAAAAAGAAAGAAAAAGAAAAGGGCAGTTGTTGGAGTCATGGAAGGAGGTTGACCCCCTAGATCCCTTCCACTGATTTTAATCTCACTTCTGTTGCTGGTGGTTAGTTTAGGGACAGGCATGTGACCATCCTGGCCAATGTGAGGTGAGGAGAGGTCTGCTAAGGGGCTTCTGAGAAGTGTTTCTGAGCAGCTAATACAGAGACACCAAATGTGGCCCATTTTTCTTCCTGTGGCTCTTGTCATGTCTGGGTGCGAAGTTTGAATTTGCTGCTGTATTCTTCCAACCCAGGGAGGATCCAACTTTAGAATGAATCTGACCCCATGGATGGCAGAGAAGAGACAGAAAGAGCTGGCTCCTCAACATTTTTGAGCTGCTGATTGTATAGGGCCTGGGGCCCATCTTGCGAGATAATGTGTTTCCTGATGGTTTAAACCAGTTTGAGTCAGGATGTTCTGTTACTTGCAGTTGAAGGCATACTTGCTATTGCAGAACAGCATTCCAGTCACCAGGAATAGATAAAAGAGAATGGCCTGTAGTTCAGTGTGGCTGTCGGGGAAGCTGCACGAGGGAAAGATGAATGGCTAATGGAGAGGCCTATAGGGCCAGGTCATGAGAAGATTATGCCATTTAAGGTGCCAAGACTTTATCTTGAGGGCAATGGGGAACTGGTCAGGAGTTTTAAGCAGCAAAGTGATTTTTTTTTCTTTTTTTCTTTTTTTGAGACAGAATCTCGCTCTGTTGCCCAGGCTGGAGTGTGGCGGCACAATCACAGTTCACTGAAGCCTTGATCTCCCAGGCTTAGGTTATCCTCCCATCTCAGCCTCCCAAGTAGCTGGAACTACAGGAACATGCCACCACACCCAGGTAATGTGTGTGTGTGTGTGTGTACACATTTTCATCTTTATTTTTTATTTTTTGTAGATACTGGGTTTTGACATGTTGCCCAAGCTGGTCCCGAAGTCCTGAGCTTAAACAATCAGCCCACTTCAGCCTCTTAAAATGCTGGGATTACAGGTGTGAGCCACCACACCCAGCCAGCAGTGATTTGTTCAAATCTGTCTCTTAGGAAGATCACACTAGTAGCTAGGAACAATTTGAGAGAGACAGAAAGGGAGTGAATGAGTGCACGAGGACCAGTTAGAAGACTGATCCACTCAGGGAGGGATACCTGGGCAGTGGCCGTGAGATGGAGAGCAGGCGAGTCTGGAAGGAAGAAGGAGGTGGGGTCGCCAAGCTAGGGTCCACTGGTTCCCGTGGAAATGAGGGGAGATGAGGGCCTCATCAGGCTTGGACATCTGGGAGGACAGTATGCCATGTACCAAGGAAGGAATGCCAGAGAAGGTTTGAGTGGGAAACACCGTGGGTTAGGTGTGGGGTGTGTGAGATGCTCCAGCACCTCCTGAGTGTGGAGAAACCCCAGTGAAGGGGATCTGTTGTACTTCTTCTGATAACCATATTGATTGGGCTTGGGGACCTATCTTTCCACCATGGGACAGAGTCATGTGGGAACTTCCATCAGTCTGGCCAAAGGCTAGCCCCTGATCTGGGCCTGGCCAATTACAGGTTTACCCTTGGAATTGGAATCGTAGCCTGTCTCACAAGGTAGTCAGTTCATCCCCAAGCTGGAGTGTAGTCTTTTTTTTTTTTTTTTTTTTTGAGACAGAGTCTTGCTCTGTCGCCCAGGCTGGAGTGCAGTGGCATGATCTCAGCTGCTTCAGCCTCCCAAGTAGCTGGGACTACAGGCACACACCGCCAAGCCCAGCTAATTTTTTGTATTTTAGTAGAGACGGGATTTCACCGTGTTGCCCAGGATAGTCGCAAACTTCTGAGCTCAGGCAATCCACCTGCCTCGGCCTCCCAAAGTGCTGGCATTGCAGGCATGAGCCACCGACCACACCCAGCTGGGGTTTCATCTTAGTCTGGGCTCCCCTGAACTTAGAGCCTGAGCAAGGACTTGGGTGCAGGATATGCATTTGGGAAAGGATTCCAGGGAGCCGAAGGGAGAAACAAGGAAGAGAGAAACAGGGAAGAGACCCTAGCACAAGGATGATCAAGGCTGCTGCTCCAACCCACTGGAACCTTCGAAGGAGTAGAGCATGGGTCTCAGAACAGTCTTGGAGAGGGGTGGGGAAAGGGAAAAGCATGTGTCCATTGGCTGCTCTCCCCACTGGGTAAGGGTGCACTTCTCTGGGATCTGCTTCTCTGGGATGCCCAGCAGGTTCCGAAAGGCACCTTAGGTGGCTGTTGGGAGAAGGTTGGGGCAGGAAGCCTGGGGCAGAGGCTGCAGAACACCTCATTTCGAGATGAAGTTCTGTCCATGCATATGGGACAAATCTGTGCAGAGAAGACCACAGTGGTAGTAGAGGGGAGCACGAGAGGACGTGAGCACAAGAGATGTCCGATATGGGCTGTTTTTTGTTTCTTTTTTTGTTTTTTTTTTTTGAGATGGAGTCTCACTCTGTGGTGCAGGCTGGAGTGCAGTGGCGCGATCTCGGCTCCAGCAACCTCCGCCTCCTGGGTTCAACTGATTCTCCTGCCTCAGTCTCCCGAGTAGCTGGGGTTACAGACGTGCG
>NW_012120487.1:7634349-7635411 GCF_000951035.1 Colobus angolensis palliatus
CTGTAATCCCAGCTACTCAGGAGGCTGAGGCAGGAGAATTGCTTGAACCTGGGAGGTGGAGGTTGCTGTGAGCCATGATCATGTCATTGCACTCCAGCCTGGGCGACAAGAGCAAAACTCTTGTCTCAAAGTAAAGTAAAATAAAATAAAATAAAATTTAAAAAAATAAATAAAGGCTATCTGCCAGTTCCTGCTACTTGGATCTCCAGAACTATCCCACAGCGTCCTCTCCAAGGCTGCACGTTTCAGCATTTTCCCCGGTTCCACAAGCTACATCATCGCCTTCACAGGGATTCTTTTTGGGCTCACATTAGCCATAGTCAGTGTCTGTTGCTTAAAAACAGAAACCCTCAGCCGGGTGCGGTGGCTCACGCCTGTAATCCTAACACTTTGGGAGGCTGAGGCAGGCAGATCACCTGAGGTCAGGAGTTCGAGACCAGCCTGGCCAACACGATGAAACCCCATCTTTACTAAAAATATAAAAATTAACAAAACTTAGCCGGGCGTTGTGGCATGCACCTGCAGTTCCAGTTGCTCAGTAGGCTGAGGCAAGAGAATTGTTTAAACACAGGAGATGGAGGTTGCAGTAAGTCGAGATTGCATCACTGCCCTCCAGCATGGGCGACAGAGAAGACTCGGTCTCAAAAAAAAAGAATGGGCCAGGCACGGTGACACACACCTGTAATCCCAGCACTTTGGGAGGCCGAGGTGGGTGGATCATGAGGTCAGGAGTTCCAGACCATCCAGGACAACACGGCAAAACCCTGTCTCTACTAAAAATACAAAAATTAGCCAGGCGTGGTAGCGCACACCTGTAATCCCAGCTACTCAGGAAACTGAGGCAGGAGAATTGCTTGAACCTGGGAGGCAGAGGTTGCAGTGAGCCAAGATCGGGCCATTGCACTCCAGCCTGGGTGACAGAGCGAGACTCCATTTCAAAAAAAAAAAAAAAGAAGAACAAAAATCCTAATGGATGCGGCCGGGCGCTGTGGCTCACGTCTGTAATCCAAGCACTTTGGGAAGCCGAGGCGGGTGGATCATGAGGTCAGGAGATCAAGATCA
>NW_012120487.1:7641226-7643057 GCF_000951035.1 Colobus angolensis palliatus
GGAGGGTAAGGTGGGAGGATTGCTTGAGCCTGATAGGTGGAGGTTGCAGTGATCTGAAATTGTGCCATTGCACTCCAGCCTGGGCAACAAGAGCAAAACTCCGTCTCAAAAATAATAATAGTAATAATAATAAAAGAACTGAGATAGAGGGATATGCAATGTGGCACAAGGGAACAAATGAGTATTTTATTTCAGAAAATCTGGAATGATGACCCAGAGTGGGAAGGGCTTTGGTGAGTCTGGAAGGATGAAGAGGAGCTGCCAGGCAGATAATGGGGGACTAGGAAACGGTAGATGAGGAGTCAGCAAAGTAAAATCACAGAGGTGTGAAGCAACAGGGAGCATTAGGGGACTTGGTGCAAAGTTATGGTGGGGAGGTAGATAGAGTGTTTGGCTTTGGTCCGACGGGTAATCCCAACAGTTTAGAGTTTACGGTTTCTGATGATTCACTTCAAGTATTTTCTACATATCTCCAAACACATTTATGTATATATTTTTTTCTTTCTTTCCTTTTTTTTTGACGCAAGGTCTCTGTCACACAGGCTGGAGTGCATTGGCTCGATCATGGCTCACTGCAACCTTAACCTTTCTAGGCTTAGGGGATCCTCCCACCTCAGCCTCCCAAGTAGCTGGAGCTATAGGTGTGCATCACCACACCTGGCAAATTTTTGTATTTTTTTGTAGAAACTGGGTTTTGCTATGTTGTCCACGCTGGTCTCCAACTCCTGGGCTGAAGCAATCCACCCACCTCAGCCTCCCAAAGTTTTGGGATTCTAGGTGTGAGCCACTATGTCCAGCCTATTCTTTTTGTTTATTTATTTATTATTTTTTGAGACGGAATCTGGCGCTGTCACCCAGGCTGGAGTGCAGTGGCATGATCTCAGCTCACTGCAACCTCCGTCTCCCAGGTTCAAGCGATTCTCCTGCCCCAGCCTCCCGAGTAGCTGGGACTACAGGCATGTGCCACCACGTCTAGCTAATTTTTGCATTTTCAGTAAAGACGGGGTTTCACCATGTTAGCCAGGCTGGTCTGGAACTCTTGACCTCAGGTGATCCTCCTGCCTCAGCCTCCCAAAGTGCTGAGATTATAGGCATGAGCCACCATGCCAGGCTCCTATTCTTTTTATTTCTAACAAATGAATTCATCTTATATTTACTGTTCTGTAACTTGCTTTTTTCACTTAGTATATCCTATATGAACATCTTTTCATGTTACATTTTTTTTTTTTTTGTCTAATTATTTTTTTTGAGACAGAGTCTCGCTCTGTCTTGCTCATGCTGGAGTGCAGTGGTGTGATCCTGGCTCACTGCAACCTCCGCCTCCCGAGTTCAAGTGATTCTCCTGCCTCACCTTCTGAAATAGCTGGGATTATAGGCGGGCACCACCACACTTGGCTACTTTTTTTATTTTTTAGTAGAGACGGGGTTTCCCCATGTTGACCAAGCTGGTATAGAACTCCTGACCTCAAGTGATCCACCCTCCTCTGCCTCTCAAAGTGCTAGGATTATAGGCATGAGCCATCACGCCCAGCCCATCTCTTTTTCTTTTCTTTTTTTTTTCAAGACGGAGTTTTGCTGTTGTTGCCCAGGCTGGAGTGCGATGGCACAATCTCGGCTCACTGCAACGTCTGCCTCCCAGGTTCAAGCGATTCTCCTGCCTCAGCCTCCTGAGTAGCTGGGATTACAGGCACGCGTCACCATGCCTGGCTAATTTTGTGTTTTTAGTAGAGACAGGGTTTCTCCATGTTGGTCAGGCTGGTCTCGAACTCCTGACCTCAGGTTATCCGCCCACGTCGGCCTCCCAAAGTGCTGGGATTACAGATGTGCGCCC
>NW_012120487.1:7643511-7646129 GCF_000951035.1 Colobus angolensis palliatus
AGAGGGAGTTTCACTCCTGTTGCCCAGGTTGGAGTGCAATGGTGCAATCTGGGCTCACTGCAACCTCTGCCTCCCGAATTCAAGCGATTCTCCTGCCTCAGCTTTCCGAGTAGCTGGTATTATGGGCATGCACCACCATACCCAGCCAATTTTGTGTTTTTAGTAGAGACGGGATTTCAACATGTTGGCCAGGCTGGTTTTGAACTCCTGACCTCGTGATCTGCCCGCCTTGGCCTCCCAAAGTGCTGGGATTACAGGCGTGAGCCACCGCGCCTGGCCTGCAATCTTTTTAATTTCGACAATCTGATAGGTGAAAATGAAGTCTCATTGTTTTAATTTGCATTAACTTAATTATAAGTGAGATTGGTCATCTTTTTACTATATTTATTAGCCATTTATAATTCTTTTTCTTTTCTTTTTTCTCTAAACCATGGAATGGTGCTCATGTATTTCCTTTTATACAAACAACTTCTTCATTCCTTTATCCAATTTTATGTTGGTCTGTTCATCTTATTAATTTATGAAAATTATTTATATTTAAATGAAACTAGACTTGTTTATAAGATAAATTAGACTAGTTTCTCTGTATATATTATCTTCTGTTTTGCTTACAGTGTTTTTGGCATATGGAAATTTAAAGTCTTTTATGTTTTCAAATTTATTATTATTTTCTTTTATATCTTCTAGGTTAATGTCATGCCCAAAAGCGTTTGCCCGTTTCCAGGTTATAAAGTAATTCATCAATGTTTTCCTCCAACACCTTTATGATTTTATCATTTATGTTAACATCTTGATTCTATCTGGAATTTAGTTTAGATGTGTAGATTCCTGAGCACACATTTGCTAGCAACTGGCTGTCTTTATTGCCCCCAGATTCCCAATTACTTCTTCCATTTGCTTAATCATGTTTAGACTTCCTTCCATTCCCAACTTATGACTGAGGTTTATAACAAGGACCTGTGACCAAATTGCAAGCAATAAAGACGAAAGTAACAGCAAATTCTGGAGTCTGCTGTCTTGTCCACATCTGAGACCTAGATAAGGTGGGTCACCACTGACCAGTGCTGGTGGGCTGTGGTAGCCTGGGTACCCTCATGGATGTCATTGAGACAGTTCCTGGCACCAGCCCTTCTAAAAGGCAGGGTGGCAACCTATGTCAGCAGCTTCATTTTGTTTGCCCAGGAAGTAGGCTTCTGGGAATGAACCTGAACACATACCCAGAGATACGAATATTCACTTACTAGAGAGTTTATCACAACAAAATTTAAAAGACACATTGAAGGCCAGGCGTGGTGACTCACGCCTGTAATCTCAGCACTCTGGGAGGCCGAGGAAGACAGATCACTTGAGGTCAGGAGTTGAGACCAGCCTGGCCAACATGGCGAAACCCCATCTAAAAATACAAAAATTAGCCGGGCATGATGGACTCCTCTAATCCCAGCTACTCAGGAGGCTGAGGCAGGAGAATTGCTTGAACCCAGAAGGCAGAGCCAAGATCGTGCCATTGCACTCTAGCCTGGCTACAGAGCGAGACTCCGTCTCAAAAAATAAATAAATAAAATAAAATAAGTCACATTGAAACAGCTATAATAGCAATAGGTCACAAATAGATAATAATGAATCAGTCATATCAGAGAATATTTTAAAGCCACTGACAATCATGTTTTTTGTTTGTTTGTTTGTTTAAGACAGAGTCTCACTCTGTTGCCCAGGTTGGAGTGCAGTGGCGTGATCTTGGCTCACTGCAACCTCTGCCTCCTGGGTTAAAGTGATTCTCCTGCCTCAGCCTCCTGAGTAGCTGAGACTACAGGCGTGTGCCACCACACCCATCTAACTTTTTTTGTGTTTTTAGTAGAGATGGCGTTTCACCATATTTGCCAGGCTGGTCTCAAACTCCTGACCTCAAATGATCTGCCTACCTCGGCCTCCCTTAGTGCTGGGATTACAGGAGTGAGTCACCACACCCAGCCAACAATCATGTTTTAAAGAAATAATCAATGTCATAAAAAAAGTTTATGATATAATTTTAAGTGAAAACATAAGAATACAAACTACCCATATGAAACAATTTGTTTTTCAAATTATACATGTATGATGTGATTATACATCACTTAGTAGCTCTGAATTTGAGCAAGTCATTTTCTCTCTAAGCGTCAGTTTTCTCCTCTGTAAAATGAGACACTGATGGTCCTTACCTCAGAAAGTTGCTGTAAAGATTAAATAAAACTGAACAGGCTGGGTGTGGTGGATAACACCTGTAATCCCAGTACTTTGGGAGGCCAAGGCAGGAGGATCACTTGAGGCCAGGAGTTTGAGACCAGCTTAGACAACATAGTGAGACCCCATCTCTACAGAAAATAAAAAACAAGGTTGAAATTTAAAACATGAAAAGAAATTTAAGAAAGGCAAAAAAGAAATATCTTAAAATTCAAACCATGGTGGGATTGTAGATGCTTTTAATTTTCTTCTTTTTTTTTTGAGACGGAGTCTCTGTCTGTCACCCAGGCTGGAGTGCAATGGTGTGATCTCAGCTCCCTGCACCCTCTGCCTCCTGGGTTCAAGTGATTCTCCTGCCTCAGCCTCCTGAGTAGCTGGGATTACAAGCACGTGCCACCACG
>NW_012120487.1:7647616-7654347 GCF_000951035.1 Colobus angolensis palliatus
TTTTTGTATTTTTAGTAGAGACGGGGTTTCACCGTGTTAGCCAGGATGGTCTCGATCTCCTGACCTCGTGATCCGCCCGACTTGGCCTCCCAAAGTGCTGGGATTACAGGCTTGAGGCACCGCGTCCGGATGTGTTGGCTTCATTCTCAGGCAGAGATCCCCAAGGATGGCCACTAATGGTTTCAGGCTTATGTCCTACCAGCTTGGTAACCCCCTAGTAGCTTTGCCAAGAATCGCAGCTTTTCCTCTTTGACCAGACCTGGATCACATGACCACCTCAGAACCAATCACTATGTTCAAGGTGCTGGATGCTCTGATCAGCCAAGCCAGCCTGAGTTCGGCCTCACTGGGTCCAACAGGAAGGCAGAGCCAGTTCCAGAGAGGAGTTAGGTTTAGTCCCCAAAAAAGCGGGAATCTAGGCTGAACATGCAAAGTCATATCGGTGGCTGCCACCCTGCCCTAGTGCTCCTAGAACATTCCATTTGCCACTCTACTTGCACTTACACTATGCTGTTCAGAGTCAGGGAGGTGGCACCCACATTCTTGCCAGTGGCTTTGCATGGGTTTCATGTGAACATCCCTGGGAGGCTGAGTGTTGCTAAACCCCTGCCCAGCTACTCACATGGACATTGCTTCACACCAATGAGTGCGTTCCTTACTTTTCTGATTTCAATGAATTAAGTAAGTGTTTCAAAAGGCACAAAAAAGTTGCTGTGTATCATAAGAGGGAGAGAGGAGTGGCTTGGGTGGGGGTAGGAGGCTGTTGGGGAGTGCTAGTGCAAGAGAAAGGAAAAGATTAGCTCCTGCTTTAGGGCGGGAAGGAACCCAATGTATGAGGGCCAACCACATGCCAGACACTTCCACAAACTAACTTCATGTATTCCTCACACCCACCCAGGAGGGATGAGGCATTATTATCTCCATTTTATAGATGTGGAAATGGAGGTTCAAGGAAAATAACACATTTTCCAAAGCCACTCGGAGAATCAGGCGCAGAAAAGGGATTCAAAGTCAGGTTTATATTACTTTTCTTTCAGATCCATCTTGCTGGTTCGGGAATTCACAGGTGACCCTATGAGGTTCCAAATGGAAGCCAAAATTCAATCTCCAGTTGTAGGCCTCTCTAAATATTTCTTTCCATAGTGAGCCAACCAGGCAACAGTGCTGCTTAAACAATGCTAATAGTCCTACTTGCTATATCTGGTCTGATATATTAGCAGCCCCTTCTCTCCCTTGTTCACTTTTGTTTGCCACCTACCACTCCTACAACTATATGCCTTCTTCTGCTCCTCACATTCCCTGGCAGAACTGTTTCTGCCAAGACCAGGTAGAGAACTGACCCTCTTTATCCACTCACTTATCTCTGCATTCATTCAACATTCACTATATATATATGTGTGTGTGTGTGTGTGTGTGTGTGTGTATATATTTTTTTTAGACAGGGTCTCACTCAGTTGTCCAGGCTGGAGTGCAGTGCTATGATTATGGCTTGTTGTAGCCTCAACACCCTGGGCTCACCAGTCCTCCTGCCTCAGCCTCCTGAGTAGCTGGGACTACAGGCACATACCACCACACCCTGCTAATTTTTAGAAAAAGTTTTTAGTAGAGATGAGGTCTTGCTATGCTGCCCAAGCTGGTTTTGAAATCCTGGCCTCAAGTGATCCTTGTGCCTCAGCCTCCCAAAGTGCTGGGATTATGCGTGTGAGCCACGGTGTCTGGCCTAAGCGTCTGTTGATGTCAGGTTGCAGAAAGAGTTCAGTGCGAGACAGTCCTGCCCACAAGGAGTTCATAATCTAATGGGGGACAGAGGGAGGCCAATCATAGCATGTTAGCATTTTGTGATCAGTGCTGTGAAGTCTCTGGGAGCACTTGGGAGGCACCTAATCCAGTCCAAGTGGAGTGGGATGGGGTGAGATTAAGGAAGGCTTCCTAGAAGAAGTGAGACTGAGGATGCTTTCAACAACTGAGTTTTAGCTCACTAGATATGGAAAAAGGCATTCTGGGTTGAAGAAACAACATGTGGGACAGCCTGACCAACATGGAGAAACCCTGTCTCTACTAAAAATTACAAAATTAGCCAGGTGTGGTAGCACATGCCTGTAATCCCAGCTTCTCAGGAGGCTGAGGCAGGAGAGTCACTTGAACCCGGGAGGCAGAGGTTGCAGTGAGCCAAGATCGCGCCACTGCACTCCACCCTGGGCGACAGATTAAGACTCCATCTCAAAAATAAATAAATAAATAAATAAATACAAATAAAATAAATTACCTAGTCTCGGGCAGTTCTTTATAGCAATGTGAAAATGGATGAATACAGGAGCAATTCTGAAAGAGCTTAGGCCTGGGATTTAGGGTGACAGGTTTCTGGTCCTTGTTTTGCCATAGTCATGATGTGTGACCTTGAACAAGATGTTTCCCCTCACTAAGGTTTAGTCTCTGATGTATGGAATTTGAGGATTAGATCTCTGATCCTGCTTCCATGTGAGCCAGCTCTTCTGTCTGACCCGGGGCTTGCAATCACTGCCTGTGCCTCTGTCCCCTCAGCGGACATGGAGTTAAACCCAACCTGAATACTTTAACCACTTGACCTCTTGTTGACACAGCTGACTACTCCCTCCTTAGGATGTGGTTTCCTTAACTTCCTTGACACCTGGACTCCTGGATTTCCCTCATCTTTTCTGGTTGCTCTTTTTCCATATTCCCTGGCTTCTTCTTTAGCCTACTTCTTTTTTTTTTTTTTAATTTTGTTTTATTATTATTGTTTTTTGAGATGGAGTCTTGCTCTCATTTCCCAGGCTGGAGTTTAGTGGTGTGATCTCCACTCACTGCAACCTCCACCTCCCAGATTCAAGTGATTCTCCTGCCTCAGCCTCCAGAGTAGCTGGGATTACAGGTGCCCACTACCATGCCCAGCTAATTTTTTTATTTTTAGTAGAGACGAGGTTTCACCATTTTGGCCAGGCTGGTCTTGAGCTCCTGATCTCGTGATCCACCCGCCATGGCCTCCCAAAGTGCTGGAATTACAGGTGTGAGCCACCGTACCCAGCCTTCTTCAGCCTACTTCTTAAATGTGGGCCTGTTCTGGGCCTCTCTTCTCTTCACTTTGCACTGTCTCCAGGCTATGTCCTCTGTTCTCCAGGCATCTATCACCTCCTTTAAGCAGAAGACATCCACATTGACATCTCCACCCAGACCCCTCCTCTGAGCTCCAGTCCTCTGTGGCCACCTGTGTCCTAGACAGCTCCATTTATTTATCATTATTATTATTATTATTTGAGATGGAGTCTTGCTCTGTTACCCAGGCTGGAGTGCAATGGCGCAATCTCAGCTCACTGCAACCTCTACCTCCCAGGTAAAAGCAGTTCTTTGCCTCAGCCTTCCTAGTAGCTGGGATTATAGGTGCCTGCCACCACGCCCGGCTAGTTTTTGTATTTTTAGTAGAGATAGGGTTTCACCATCTTGGCCAGGCTGGTCTTGAACTCCTGACCTTGTGATTCATCCGCCTTGGCCTCCCAAAGTGCTGGGATTACAGATGTGAGCCACCGTGCCCAGCCTGTAACAGCTCCACTTATATACATAATACATCCACTGTCAGCCCCAGACCTACAGTCCCCTTCCCTGAAGATGGCACCACTATTATCCACTTCAATGCCTGAATCAGAAGCTTTTAGTCTCTATAAGCCTCAAATCTAATTTGTCACCAAGTCCTGCTCACTCCACCCTCTCAGAGTATCTTCCTCATTCACCACAGTCTCTACCTTAACTCAGGCCCTGCTCCTCTCTCCCTGGGATCTCTCTATCAGGCTTCTCACTGGTCTCACTGTCTCCAGTCTTGCTTATTCTGATCCATGCTATATAATGATATATGGGTAGGATGAAGTGGGGCTTATTCCAGAAATGTAAGTTTAATTTAGCATCCTAAAATATGTTAGTATAATTTGTAACATTCATAGAAGAAAAGATAAATATGATCATTCCAGTAGAAGGAGAAATAAGCATTTGATAAAATTCAATACCAGCTCATAATAAAAACTCGCAGCAAACTAGGAATAGGAGTAGAAGTTCTTTAATATAAGAAAGGATATCCATGAAAATCCTATAGCTAAATTCATATTTAATATGAACATTTTCCCTCTGATATCAGGAACAAGACAAAAATATCCAATCCACCATTTTTCTTCAAGCATTGTATTAGTAGTCCTAGCTAGAATAATAAAGCAAGAAAAAGTAATAAAAGACATAAGCGGCTGGGCGTGGTGGTTCATGCCTGTAATCCCAGCACTTTAGGAGGCCAAGGCAGGTGGATCATGAGATCAGGAGTTCAAGACCAGCCTGGCCAAGATGGTGAAACACTGTCCCTACTAAAAAGACAAAAATTAACCAGGTGTGGTGGCATGCACCTGTAATCCCAGCTACTTAGGAGGCTGAGGCAGGAAAATCGCTTGAACCCGGGAGGCAGAGTTTGCAGTGAGCCGAGATTGCACCACTGCACTCCAGCCTGGGTGACAGAGCAAGACTCCGTTTCAAAATAAATAAATAAATAAATAAAATAAACATTGAAAAAGAAGTAAAACTGGGCCGGGTGTGGTGGCTCAAGCCTGCAATCCCAGCACTTTGGGAGGCCGAGACGGGTGGATCACGAGGTCAGGAGATCGAGACCATCCTGCCTAACCCGGTGAAACCCCGTCTCTACTAAAAAATACAAACAACTAGCCGGGCGAAGTGGTGGGCGCCTGTAGTCCCAGCTACTCGGGAGGCTGAGGCAGGAGAATGGTGTAAACCCAGGAGGCGGAGCTTGCAGTGAGCAGAGATCCAGCCACTGCACTCCAGCCTGGGCAACAGAGCGAGACTCCATCTCAAAAAAAAAAAAAAAAAGAGGAAGTAAAACTGTTATTATTTTCTGAAGAGATGATTGTGTACATAGGAATTCCAAAAATTTCTATACATGAAGTATTAGGATTTATGTATCAAAGTTGCTAGATATAAGAACAGTATACAAAAATAATTGTATTTCTATATACTAGCAACAGTTAGAAAATGAAATATGATGGTCTCAAGTCTATAATCCCAGCACATTGAGAGGCCAAGGTGAGCAGATTGCTTAAGCCCAGGAGTTTGAGACCAGTCTGGGCAACATGGTGAAACTCCATCTCTTAAAAGAAAAAAAAAGAAGAAAAAAAAAAAAGAAAAGGAAAGAAAAAAAATTTTAAGAAAATGAAATATGAAAATAATAGCATTTACAATAACATCAAAAAATCAAATACTTAGGAATAAATGCAGTGCAATATATGTAAGACCCTTATACTGACAATTTTAAATTATTGCTACAGGAAATAAAAGAAGACCTAAATAAAAGAAGGAATACACCACATTCACAGACTGCAAGATTCAATATTGTTAAGGTGCCAGGTCTTCTCAAATTGGCCTAAGGACTGGATGCAATTTCAATAAAAATTTCAACAGTTTTTTTTTTTAAGTTAACAATTTTATTTTAAAATTCATATGAAAGTGCAAAGAGACTAACAGTGTAAAAAGGACCAAGGAAGACCACATTCCAAGGAGCAAGTGGTCACCTGTGTCAGCAAAAAGTAAGGTGGTGAAATAATCCAGATTGGATTTAGCTCCACATGCCCTGGGGGGACAGAGGAGGAGGCAGAGCTGGAGAGCCCTAGGTCAGAGAGAAGAGCTGGTTCCTGTGGGAGCAGGATTTGGGAAAAGACAAAGCTTGAGGACTTGCACTTTCCTATATAAAAACTCATTATAAAACTTCAGTAATTAAGAGGTCATATGCAGTGGCTCATGGCTGTAATCCCAGCACTTTAAGAGGCTGAGGTCAGGGGTGGATCACCTGAGGTCAGGAGTTCGAGACCAGCCTGGCCAACATGGCAAAACTCCGTATTTACTAAAAATACAAAAATTAGCCAGCTATTTGGGAGGCTGAAGCAGGAGAATCGCTTGAACCTGGAAGGCGGAGGTTGCAGTGAGTAGAGATCATGCCACTGCACTCCAGCCTGGGTGAAAGAGTAACTGTTTCAAAAAAAAAAAAGAATCCAAAAAAAAAATACTATTAATGGATAAGTAGTAACTTTGGCTTGTTCCAACAGTAACACTTCCGAGATCCCTCTCCAGTCTCCCCTCCACAGGTTTCTGAAATCTTTCCAGTATTCTCCAGCCCCTGAAAGCTGCTTACCCCTGCCCAACATGCTGTGCTCTTGCCCATCTCCAGCCTTTGAATGTGCTGTTATGAAATTGCATGTGCTATCCTTTCCCCTTTCTCTGCAAACTCCTGCCTATTTTCCAGGTCCTTTTGTATGACCTCTTCCCCAAACTCTCCCACAACATGCTCCTTCATGCTCTTAAAATTTGAATACAGGACTACAGGCGCACATAGTGGTGTGCACCTGTAGTCCCAGCTACTAAGGAGGCTGAAGTGAGGGGATCACTTGAGCCCAGGAGTTCAAGGCTGCAGTGAACTATGATCACACCATTGCACTCTAGCCTGGAAGACAGAACAAGAAAATAATAAATAAATAAATAAATAATTTTCTGGGCCAGGCACAGTGGCTCATGCTTGTAATCCCAGCATTTTGGGAGACCCAGGCAGGCGGATCACGAGGTCAAGAGATCGAGACCATCCTGGCCAAAATGGTAAAACCCATTTCTACTAAAAATGCAAAAATTAGCTGGGCATGCTAGCGTGTCCCTGTAGTCCCAGCTACTTGGGAGGCTGAGGC
>NW_012120487.1:7654863-7655520 GCF_000951035.1 Colobus angolensis palliatus
AAAAAAAAAAAAAAGACACACACAAAAAAATTGAATACAGTATTTATCATTTTGTCTTTATTTCTATGGTTCCACAACCCATTGACTTTGACAGCTTGGACACATCACCTAACTCTCCGGATTGGATGCTCTGTTTACACTACCCCTTCCCCAAGAACTATTCTTTATCTTTCTCCTGCCAGCTCTGTGCCTCAGCAGGCTGACCTCTGTGGACTAATTACCCAGGAAACCTTGCCTTCCGGTTTCTTGTGGATTCAACCAATGGCAAGTCCCAGAAGGAGAGAGGGGAAGGAGTATTAATTCCCCACCTCCCACCCCTATTCTCTACAGCCACAGTTCCTGTCAGTCGACCCCATTTCCACAGCTCCAGCTCTCAGGTGGTTCTGGTGACAATATTTCCTTCCCCCTCTAGACCTATAGGTGGTAATTGCACCCCACTGTGCTAACCCTAGGGCACCTCACCATCCCTTGTGGGTTTCCTTAACACTTCCCTCACCTCTGTAAGTAGTCCCTTTATTAGACTCTCTTCAAGAAACCCTTTTAGTTGTTATCAATTTCCTACTGGGACTCTGACTCACTTACTCTTTCTTTTTTTTTTTTTTTTGAGACAGGGTCTGGCTCTGTCACCCAAGCTGTAGGGCATTGACAAAATGTCGG
>NW_012120487.1:7657439-7659497 GCF_000951035.1 Colobus angolensis palliatus
TTTTTGAGACAGAGTCTTGCTCTGTCACCCAGGCTGGAATACAGTGACATAATCTCAGCTCACTGCAACCTCTGCCTCCCAGGTTCAAGCAATTCTCGTGCCTCGGCCTCCTGAGTAGTTGGGACTAAAGGCGTGCACCACCACATCCGGCTAATTTTTGTATTTTCAGTAGAGATGGCATTTTGCCATGTTGGCCAGGTTGATCTTGAACGCCTGACCTCAAGTGATCCTCCCACCTTGCAGAGGATTACAGGCGCTAGAATTACAGGCGTGAGCCACCTCACCCTGCCTGAATTCCCTTTGATTTTGTGATTTTGCTCCATCACTTGGCTGTGTGCTCCTTTGCTTCATTTGTTGAATGAATATTGTTGAATGAATGAATGGATGAGCAATGATCCAGAGTAAGATAACAGTTACTGTGTTATTTATAGAATCATAGAATCTTTGCATTTACCTGAAAAGCTTTCTAATAAAATTGTCTAATAAAGGTAGTGAGATTCCCATGTCTGGAGGTGTATAAGCTCTGGAGGTAGACAATCAACTGATTTGTCATTTCAGCAGAGCAAGCGGCATGGAGGTGGGGGCATTGGTTAGACTTTCAGAGAGAGGCCTTTCCAGGCCCAAGGGTAGGGAATTCTCTGACTCCCTTTGGCTCAAGTTTTGAATTACGAACCTACACATAGATTCATGATACTTTGGTCCTGGCAGTTCTTAAATACCGTCTAGTTGACCACCTTTATTTAGAGAGGAGCCAGTAGTCGGGTGCAGTGGCTCACACCTATAATCCCAGCGCTTTGGAAGGCTGAGGCGGGGGCAGATCACTAAAAATACAAAAATTACCAAGGCATGGAGATGCACACCTGTAATCCCAGCTACTCAGGAGGCTGAGGCAGGCAGGAGAATAGCTTGAACCCAGGAGGCGGAGCTTGCAGTGAGCCGAGATCCTGCCATTGCACTCCAGCCTGGGTGACAGAGCGAGATTCCGTCTTAAAAAAAAAAAAAAAAAAAAAAAAGGTAGCAAATGGAGCCTAGAGAGAGAAAGAGACTGGTCCAAGTTCACATAGACAGGCCAAAACCCAGCTCTTCTAACACCCAGCCTGGTTTTGCCTTAATATGCACCAGGAAGGAAATGTACTTTTCTTACAGATCTACAAAAATGACTCCTTTCTGTACCTTTCTGGACTCAGACACGAATCACTGCAATGTGTTGGTGGATTGGCAAGGGACCAGGCTTGGGGCTGGAGGGTAGCTGCGTCGGGGCGTGTGGGGCATCATCTGAGATCCTCTTGAGGGTAACTCACAAGGCAAGAAGATACAGGTGAGGGTGGAGACAAGAGCCATGTCCTCATCTTTTGGGGGCATTGGAACAGAGGGAATAGATACAGTCAGTGTGGCCCAGAGCAGAACAGGGAAGCAGCTACAAAGAAGTAGCTCTCAGAACTTCCCAGAAGATTAGACGGGCATGACGGCTGGTGCCTGTAGCCCCAGCTACTAGGGAGACTAAGGCAGGAGGATCACTTGAGCCAGGGAGGTGGAAGTTGGAGTGGGGCAAGAGCACACAATTGCATTCCAGCCTGGAAGACAGAGGGAGAGCCTGCCTCAAAAAAAAAAAAAGAGAGAAAGAAAGAAAACACTTTCCCTGAAGGGTGATGGATGATGAATGGGGGAGTGAGCTCCTCGTCCCTGTGGGGCACAGCAGGGGCTGCACACTTATTAGTCACCAAGTTTGGAACTGAAATTCCTGCCCACACTGGGGAAAGGAACTAGGAGTTTCCAAGGTTTTTTTTTTCCCTAATCTGAAGAATTCCAGAATCACATTTTTTTTTTTTTTTTTTGAGATGGAGTCTCACTCTGTCGCCCAGGCTGGAGTGCAGTGGCCAGATCTCAGCTCACTGCAAGCTCCACCTGCCAGTTCACACCACTCTCCTGCCTCAGCCTCCCGAGTAGCTGGGACTACAGGTGCCCACCACCTCGCCCGGCTAGTTTTTTGTATTTTTTAGTAGAGACGGGGTTTCACCATGTTAGCCAGGATGGTCTCGATCTCCTGACCTCGTGATC
>NW_012120487.1:7663797-7676677 GCF_000951035.1 Colobus angolensis palliatus
TAGCCAGGATGGTCTCGATCTCCTGACCTCGTGATCCGCCCGTCTCGGCCTCCTAAAGTGCTAGGATTACAGGCTTGAGACACGTGCCCGGCCTTTTTTTTTTCTTTTTGAGACGGAGTCTGGCTCTGTCGCCCAGGCTGGAGTGCAGTGGCGGGATCTCAGCTCACTGCAAGCTCTGCCTCCCAGTTCACGCCGTTCTCTTGCCTCTCGAGTAGCTGGGACTACAGATGCCTGCCACCACGCCCGGCTAATTTTTCTATTTTTAGTAGAGACGGGGTTTCACCGTGTTAGCCAGGATGATCTCGATCTCCTGACCGCCTGCCTCGGCCTCCCAAAGTGCTGGGATTACAGGCATGAGCCACCACACCCAGCCTCCAGAATTTTAAGATTGGGAAAAATTAAATTCATCTGGTATGCCATCCCCCTGGGATAATGGAAGCATCTCTAAAGCACCCCGTGGTAGCCCAAGATGTATCAGGAACCCTCTCCCTTGGCTCCTATAGTATCCTGAGCCTCCCTCATCTCACGCTCAGGCTCTAAGTTGTGGTTGTCAATGCCCTAGTTAAGCCACTACCCATAGGCTCCCAACAGCTCTTCTTTTCCCAGCCCTCTCCATTCTCCACCCAGAAGCCAGGGCAACTCATTTATGATGTGATTATCACTCTCTTCCTAAAGCCTGTTACACTTAGCATAAAGTCCCAGGGTTCACAAAGCCTTTCTGCTGGCCTTTGCTTACCTCTCTGGTTGCTGTCCCACAGCTCCTCCCTCACTCAGCACGCTTCACTCTCCAGCCACACTGGCCTTTCTGTGCCTCAAGCAGGCAGAGCTCATTTCTGCTGCAGGGCATTGCTTGCTGTTCTCTCTTTGGAACACTCTTCCTCCAGATCTTTGCAGATGCTGTAGTGTGCCCCTCAGATCTCCCCTCAGGGCTGAAGTACTCATTTCCCTAGGGGCTGAGAGTGTTGGTAGTGACTGCTCTTAGTTGGCACTCTGTGGAAATGACTCTCCACCAAAGACAGCCAGCTTGCCCCAAGTCCTGCCCCTTCCTGGGTGGCCACATCCAATGGTTGGTCAGTGAGAAGTACAAAGGCCTGGCCCTGTTGCCTCCATCTGGGACAACTTTGAAAGGTTATCCTCCCAGCTTGAGCAACATAGTGAGACCCCCATTTCTGAAAAAAAGTTTAAAAATTAGCCAGGTGTGGTGGTGCACGCCTGTAGTCCCAGCTACTCAGGAGGCTGAGGCAGGAGCATCACCTGAGTCCAGGAGTTTGAGGCTACATATAGGAAACTGTGATGGCATAAGTGCACTTCAGCCTGGGCAACAGAGCAAGGCCCTGTTTCCAAATCAATCAATCAATCAATCAATCTGAAAAAAAAGAAATAATCCTAGCACTTTGGGAGGCTGAGGTGGAAGGATCACTTGAACTCATGAGTTCAAGACCAGCAGGGTGAAACCCCGTCTCTACTAACAATACAAAAATAAGCTGGGTGTGGCGGCACAGGCCTGTGGTCCTAGCTACTTGGGAAGCTGAGGTGGGAGGCTCGCTTGAACTTGCCACTGCACTCCAGCCTGGGCAACAGAGCAAGGCTGGGCGCAGTGGCTCACGCCTGTAATCCCAACGCTTTAAGAGGCCAAGGCAGACGGATCACTTGAGCACAGGAGTTCCAGACCAGGCTGGGCAATATGGGGAGACCATTTCTACAACAATACAAAAATAAGCTGGGTGTGGCGGCACAGGCCTGTGGTCCTAGCTACTTGGGAAGCTGAGGTGGGAGGCTCGCTTGAACTTGCCACTGCACTCCAGCCTGGGGGAGGGAAGGAAGGAAGAAAAGGAGGGAGGAAGGGAGGGAGGGAGGGCAGAAGAGAGGGAGGAAGGGTAGGAGGCAGAGAGGGTAGAAAGGAGGAATTAAGGAAGGAAGGAAGGAAAGAGGGAAGGAAGGAGGGAGGGAGGAAGGAAGGACAGAGGGAAGGAGGAAGGGAGGAAAGAGGGAAGGAAGGAAGTGAGGAAGGAGGGAGGAAGGAAGGAGGGAAGGAAGGAAGTGAGGAAGGAGGGAAGGAAGGAAGTGAGGAAGGAGGGAGGGAGGAAGGAAGGGAAGGAAGGAAGGAGGGAGGGAGGGAAGGAAGGAAGGAGGGAAGAAGGGAAGGAAGGAAGGAAGTGGGGAAGGAGGAGGGGAAGGAAGAAAGGAGGGAGGGAGGAAGGGAAGAAAGGAAGGAGGGAAGGAAGGAAGGCGAGCAGGTGGGAAGGAGGGAGGGAGGGAACGCAAGAAGGAAGGAAGGAAGAAGGGAAGGAGGGAAGGAAGGAAGGAGGGAAGGAGAGAAGTAAGGAAGGTGAGCAGGCAAGAAGGAGGGAGGGAGGGAAGGAAGGAAGGAAGAAGGGAAGGAGAGAAGGAAGGAAGGCGGGCAGGCAGGAAGGAGGGAGGGAGGGAAGGAAAGAAGAAGGAAGGAAGGAGGAAGGGAGGGAGGCAGGGAGAGAGGGAGGGAAGAAAGGAAGGAAGGCAGGAAGGAAGGAGGGAGGGGGGAGGCAGGGAGAGAGGGAGGGAAGAAAGGAAGGAAAGGGGGGAGGAGGGAAGGAAGGAAGGAAGGAAGGAAGAGAAGGAAATCTATCCTTGCTCTGGAGCTCCATGGGAGTCAGCCAAAGCGTTTCCTGTGACTGCAGTGCTGCTCAGCTTCTCCCTGTACCCCACCCTGCTTCCCTGCTACCTCACAGGGTCCAGCCAGAAGTGCTCCCCAATAAGCTTCCTGCATGCACATCTCCTGACCCGAGCCATCTCCTCATCTCAGCTCCGTTGTCATCCTCTCTGCCCACTGCCCAATGTTGTCCTATCACTCTACCATCCTACCCTCTTTCATCTTTACAGCCTTTTGAAACTACCTCTTATTTGTATCTGTTCGAGCATCTTTTGTCTCTCTCTCTCTCCCCCTGGAGCACAAGTTCTATGCGAGCTGCTGTGGAACTTCCCTTCCCAAGTAGCTGCTGTCCTGTCCCCAGTGCCAATGATAGTACCAGTGTAGAGTTAGTGCTCACTAAATATTTGTGAACTGAACAAATGTGTTTGGAGGAGTGAGTGGGTGAACGAATGGATGACTGTGTGAATGATGCCTGCCTTTCCTGCTCTCCCCTGCCCCGCCCCACCCTGCTGAGCCCCTGAGCCAGGCGTTGGCCCCCTCCCCCATGTGACCCTGGCTGAGCTGGGGCCTCGTGGGAGGATGGAGCCTGCAGCCGTCTTGGCTGCTTGCCCTGTATTGATCAAAGCTGGGAGGCTGCTGGCTGAGGTCTGTCCCAGCCCATGGGGGTGGGGGAGTAGAGAGGGCTTCTGGCTGAGATTTGTGCAGGGCTTGCCTGGGGCACACTAGTGCCACTAAAGATCCATCTGCTTCAGGGGCTGACAGCACCCCTTCCCCACACCTCTCAAGGGAGTCCACATTTGCCCCAGGAGAATGGCTGAGCAGGAGGATGCAGGAGACAGGGGCAGGGCTTCACTCGGGCCTGGGCAGTGAATGCTTCTGGCCTCTTGCAAAGTCATGTATTTTTCAAAGTCATGTCACTGTTTATGGAGGTCCTACTGTACTCCCTTGGGTGGGGAAGGAGGGAGGGAGGGAGGGAGTGGAGTGGACAAGGCCCTTCTTATACAGGCTGGTCAGCAGCCCGCTGTGCAGACCACTGTGCGAACCCAGGGATGAGGTTCTCAGTGAGCTTGGGCTCCGGCTGGAATTGTATTTGAAACAGCTCATCATGATCACGGGGTACAGGAAAGAGATCGCTGAGGGAAGGTGCCAAGGAAGAAGCCCAAGGATGGTCCTTCCTGCAGAATCCTGACCTGAGAATAGGGGACGTCTTATGTGGCCAAAAGAGACAGGTCACACAGCTATTAGCAGTTCAGCTGGAGCTGGAGTCCCATCTCCTATGCTGCAGTTGGATTCAGAGTACAGGTACCAAGCACCTCCTCTGGGCCAGGTCAGGTGATGGGTGTTGGAGATGACATGGGGATGGGTGGGGCACCACTCTGATCTCAGGAGCTCACAGTCCAGGAAATAGACACACACACACACTCAAACATACTAGTAATTCAAATTGGTCCCATGATAAAAGTACAGAGCTGCGAAACTGGATGGCAGAGGAGATGAACAGCATCAGAGACAATCTGAGAAGACGATGCAGGAAGTGGTCCTGAAACCCAGCTAGCCAGGAGGATCCCTTGAGGCCAGGAGTTCGAGACCAGCCTGGGCAAACCTGTCCTCCCCCTCCAAAAAAAATACACACACACACACACACACACGTGTGCATATGTATATATGTACGTATATATGACTAATGATATAAAAATATAAAAGCAGGAGATACTGGGAAGAGGCAGAGGCAGGGCGGCAGAGACAGGGCAACCCAGGCATGGGGCAGAGCATAAGCAAAGGTATGGAGGCCACCATCTTTGCCACCTGGGCAAAGGCAGCAGCCCCTTCTGTGTCTCCAGACTACAGACTCCCCACACCTCCCCGTGAATCACACCACTACCAGAGCGAGTGCTCTGAAAACACTCTGATCACACACCCTCCTGCTCAGAGCCCATTAGGGCTCCCTGCTGCCCTCCAGGCAGTGTCCTGTTACGAACTTGAATGCTAAAGGTTACTGTAGGCCTCCGGGGTCCACCTCTTCCCCTTTTACAGAGAAGGAAACTAAGGCCCAGAGAAGATCACAACGTGGGTCAGATGCCACGCTGGAACTGAAATAGGGCCTTCTGAATGCTGGGCAGGGGTCTTCTGTGACACCACATCCTCTACCTGCCCCCTACCACCCAGCTGGTATTTAAGGAGCTAAGGAAAGTCTGGGCGTTCTTAGGTCTGGCTATAGACTCAGAAGAGCAAAGCTGAGACTGGGTCCTGGCTACTGCTGAACTCAGGCCCTCATTTTACAGAGGAGCACACTGAGGCCAGGAAGGTTTGCAAGAATCCTTGTGAACCATCAGCTTTGCAGCTATTTTACTAAGACACTGGCATAAATGTTCTTAGTTAACTCTCACAACTCTGGGAAATAGACTGGATAAAAGTTATCGTGACCATTTGATAGATGACGAAACTGAGGCCCAAAGAGCAGAGTGATGGTTCGGGGTCACAGAGCAGGTTCACTTGTTCATTCTTCATATACACACAGTGCATCTGCTCCACAGCAGACCCAGGGCCAGGGACACAGCAGGGGACAAGACTATTACCACTCCGAGCTCATGGTGCTCACACTCTACTTGGCAATTCAGCCAAACTAGGAGTGCAGTGCCCTGCAGTGAATGCCAGTATGGGAAGCCCAGGGGCTGCAGAGCCCATGGCAAGGCTTCGGGGAAGGGGCGGATATTTCAGGGGAGTTCAGAGTAGGGGCTGGGGGCAGAGGGAGTTCCAAGCAAGACCCAGATCTGCCAACCCAAGCTCCTTCCTGGAGGATTTAAGACTGTGTTGAGCAGTTGTTTTGAATTTCCGGGCAGGGGGCTGCGAGGGAGGCTGGGGGAGGTGGTGCTGCCGCCTGTCTGGGGTGTGGGCTGCTATTTACCAGGGCCCTTTGTGGGACGCAGCTCTCCAGGCTGGGGGCTCCCACAATTGCTTCCAGCTGGGCTGTCAGCCAGCTGGGGGGAGTTGGGGGTAGGTGAGGGGGGTGGCAAGAGAGGACCACAGGGCACAGGGGTCCCTTCCAGCCCAGCGTCCCCTCTGCCTTCCTGGGCGGCTGCGCCTACTGAGCGTCAGGCCCTGGTGGAGCATCCTTGGGCGTAAGTGTGTCCATAAACCTGGAATCCATCCGGCCTGGCCGCTCCCGAGCTTTATGGCCTTTATGCACTTAATCTTTCATTTCCTCTCCCTGCTTCATCTCCCTGCTCACTTCCCCTCTTTCCCAGGAGGAATTACTAGGCTCCACCACGGACTCCTCCCCCTCCCCTGCCCCCCAAGCGTATGGAGGCTCCAAAGCCCCTTTGTCAGAAGGTACCTGGACAGCTGTCCCAGCTTCCATGACCTCTGCCCAGGGCCCCAGCGTTCACCCCCTTTACTACAAACACTCCTGGCATAACATCCCACCCCTACCTGGCTAAGGCTCCTCAACAGGCCCAGGACAAACTTCTAAGGCCGGCAGCAAGACCCTCCAGCCTCCTCTTCTACTCCGGCCTCAGGCACACCCTAGGCTCCAGCCAAGGTGAACTGCAGCTGGAGTTTCACTGCTGTCCCTTGCCCATGGGGGTCCCTCAGCCAGAACCTCTGTCACGCAGGCTGAAAAGGACATATTTTCCCCATTCAGGTCAGACATCTCTTTCCAGACACTCTGTTCCAGGGTGGGTAGGGACCTGTCCTCAGTGAGCCCAGGGTGTCAGGCCCTGGTGGAGCCTTATTTTCTGTGGAAAGAGGACAATATTTGGTCTTGTTTGTCAACAAGTTTGTTGATACATAAACAGGGTACACGAACTTTGTAGGTTATACAGGACTGTACCAACGTGAGGGTTGGGAGTCTAGCCCACTTCCACCATTTGGGGGGCTCTACTTTAATGGAACCACGTTACGTTTGCCCCAAGAGTCACATTGTGCTCTTTCCTGATGGAATCCTAGAACTAGATTCGGGAGCGTGGCTTATCTTTGAGATCCAGCACCTGGCCAGAGTCTAGCTCAGGAAATCTCTCATGTGGGAGATCCTCCATTTTACCCAAGGGAGACCAATGCCCAGAGAGGGAAAGGAGCTCACCCAACATCACACAGCAGATCAGGACAGGGTTGGGACCAGTTCCTTTAAAACACACTGAAAAATCAGTTAATGAAAAGAGCTCTTGGCTGGGAGCCAGGAGAGTGAGTTTTAGCCCCATTTTAGCTCCCATCCCAATCTCAACAGGTCACATGACTGCAGTCTCCTCAGACCCCTCTCTGGTCCTCATCCTTTATCTGGTTTCCTTCCAGCTAATTCTGATCTTGGGGGTAGGGAGTGTTTTCCGAAAGAAGGCTCTGCTCCTTTAAGGCCCCTCCCTCCCTCTCCTGAGCAAAGCCTCCCCAGAGAGCTCGGCTGGGACTCCGAGGGAAGGTGGCAGGTCCCAGCTGCAGGGTATGGTGGGTTCTGCACTTACAGAATGAGTCTGCACAGGACAAAGAATTTCAACTGTTCCTTTTGTTCTGGGGGTGGGAGAATGGGGGTGGGGTGGAGGTGGGAGGCCTGCACCAGGATGGGGAGGGATGAACAGGATGGGTCTGCCTGGGCCAGGATGGGGTAGGATTGGGTGTGGGTCCAAGGAGGTGAAGAGGTCAGACAGAGGTAGCAGTGTGGAGTCTGCCCTTTCAGGCCTGAGAGTGCTTTGGGCTCCTGGGGTGCAGTGGGGGTGATGGAGGGGGCATCACTTGCTTCGTCCTTCAGCAAGGTGGTGGGGACTTTGCAGACCTCGGTCCCACAGCTAACACTCACTATACCTTCTCATTGGGTTTCTCTCCACCCCTCACCCACTGTCTGTGGGGCCCTCCGCCTACGTCTTCTCCCAGTCCTCAGAAAAACCCCATGAGGATGGTTTCATCACCCCCATGTTTGTCACAGGAAGTGAGGTTCAGACAGGGGAATGACTTGTCTCTGGCCATTCACCTAGGGAACAGCGGACCCAGAACTGGCAATCAAGTCTTGCTCCAAAGCCCAGGCACTTATCACCTTACTCTCAAGGGCAAAGGTCACTCCATGCCAGCTTTTAACAGGATAGAGGGATCCTCAGAAAAGTGAAGGGACTTGCCTCAGGCCGCCTGTATTTGTCAGGGTCTGGCCAGCCCAGCCCTCCTGCCTTGCATCCTGGAGAAGGTTGCATGACCTTCTCCAGGATGCCCAAAGCTCTTCTTGCTCCCCGGTCAGTTTAAAGTCCCGGATTCACCATGGAGCCCTAGAATGAGGGGGGAAAGCACAAAGGCTGACTCCCTATCCATGGTGTGACTTCCTTCAGAACGTCTAGGGAACTAAGAGTCCTCCTTTGAAAAGCGGGTTCTGGCCGGGCGCGGTGGCTCAAGCCTGTAATCCCAGCACTTTGGGAGGCGAGACGGGCGGATCACGAGGTCAGGAGATCGAGACCATCCTGGCTAACACAGTGAAACCCCGTCTCTACTAAAAAGTACAAAAAACTAGCTGAGTGAGGTGGCGGGCATCTGTAGTCCCATAGTCCCAGCTACTCGGGAGGCTGAGGCAGGAGAATGGTGTAAACCCGGGAGGCAGAGCTTGCAGTGAGCTGAGATCCGGCCACTGCACTCCAGCCTGGGCAACAGAGCAAGACCCCGTCTCGAAAAAAAAAAAGAAAAGTGGGTTCTGTCCCAGAAGGTGGCTGGGAGACTCTATGAGATGGTGGAGGCAAAGGTGAGTGGCACTGACCAGGTGCTCAATGGAGGCCGGTTCCCTCCTTCCCTTCCTCCTTTCCTCTCCCTCCCTCCTCTTTGTGGCATTTTGGCCTTGAGGTTAGGCTGGGCCTGATTAATGGGCTGACGGGAAGCTAGGTCAGCAGGGGCTGGAGGAGAGCTTTGTCTCAAGTTCCTGTTTAGAGGCAACGTTCATTTCCTGGGGGCTCACGCCACTTGACTTACTCACTCCTATCTCAGCCTCCAGAAGCCCAGACTGTCTGTCCTGGAGGGGCATGATAGCCTCTCCTCGCGGCATAGTCAGGTGGGGAGACCAAATCAGGGCCTGGGAAGGCCTTGTCCGAGCTCTGGCAGAGCAGTCACAGGGGAGAGCCCACCCCAGGCCTGCCAGGGTCTCCCCACCACATGGGCAGGCCACCCACTGGCTGAAAGGAAGGTGAGCCAGAGGTGGTGTGAGAGCCTGCCTTGAAGCCAGCGAGCACCCCCTTTCCTCAAGTCAGTGCTTATTTAGGGTGGCCCAGGGAGACTGGTGGATCCAAAGCTGGACCAAGCCTCTCACCTCAGGGTTTCCTTGGACCCCCATTCAAGAGTCTGTTCTACCTACACCTACCTGCTCCTAGGCCCCCACTTAGTCTTAAAAATTAAAACCTTCAAATTAGGGGCGAACCTTCTCCTTAGGTTGCCTCTCTGTCCAGCTGGATTGATTCCTGGGCCTCCTGCTGAAGACGCTCAGGCCCTTTAAAAATAAATAAATAAATAAATTGAAGACCAGATTTAAAGTCTTGCCTGAATGCTCCCAGCCCAGCTTCTCCTTCTCTCCCTCCTCCCACTGGAACTCTCACGGCCCCCACTGCCCGAGCCCCTCCTGAGCATTCAAGCCTTCCACTAGAGTGGGAAGAGCGGGGGGGGGGGGGGTTGGAAATCTCCTGTTCTTTGAGGGCCTCTTGTGTGCCTGGGCTATGCTGAATGCTTTTCCTCTCTTGTTTCAGCCTCCTGACAATCTCACCAGGCAGGCAGTCGGTCCCCATCTTTACAGGACCTGGCAGCGGAGAAGAGTCAGGCTGAGAGAGGGTGGAGAACTTGCCCTGCAGCCACATAGAGGCAGAGCTGGGGCTTATCCTCCGGTCTTGCAAGTGGGATTCATTGCCAGGGCACCCTGCCCAGGGTCTCCAGGGTGAAAGTGCAGGTTGAAATGGTAGGCATCAGCTGGAGGGGGCCTCCCAGACCAGCTCTGATGACCCCTCTTCATATGGATGGGAAGACCGAGGCCCAGAGAAGGCAATAAGATTATCCCGGGTTACACAGCAAGTTATTCTCAATGCCACGTGAGGTCCTAGGGACTGGGAAACCACTGTGAATAAAATGACAAGATTCTGGTCTTGTGGAGCTTTTTCTTTTTCTTTCTTTCTTTTTTGAGATGAAGTTTTGCTCTTGTTGCTGGAGTGCAGTGGCACGATCTTGGCTCACTGCAACCTCCGCCTCCCAGGTTCACCTCGATTCTTCTGCCTCAGCCTCCTAAGTAGCTGGGCTTACAGTCATGCACCACCAAGCCTGAGTAATTTTGTATTTTTAATGGAGATGGGGTTTCTCCATGTTGGTCAGGCTGGCCTCAAACTCCCAACCTCAGGTGATCCGCCCACCTCGGCCTCTCAAAGTGCTGGGATTACAGGCGTGAGCCATTGCACCCGGCCTCGCGGAGCTCTTATGGATGGGGGACCAGCAGTGCAGACCACCTAGGACTTCAATAAAGGAATTATGATAGCTTCTAATTACTCAGAGCAGCCCTTAACCCCACCTATGAATATTTTGGAAAGCTTCCAGGAAGAGGTGATTTCTGATCATTGAAAGGTAGCAGGAGATAGGCAGAGAAGTACCGGTGAGGGAAGAATGCTCGGAGCATATGGGAGTTTTGCTTATCCTCTGTCCCCCAGGAGACCTCTAGAGAGTTCAAGTGATGAGGTTACTGGTTTAAGATTGCCAGGTGAAATACAAGACACTCAGTAAATTTCAATTTCAGGTAGATAGCAATAAATACACTTTAATATAAGTACATCCCGTATTGACATGGTTTGGCTCTGTGTGCTCACCACCCAAATCTCATCTTGAATTGTACGCCCATTAATTTCCCACATGTTGTGGGAGGGACCTGGTGGGAGATCATTTGAATCATAGAGGCGGTCTCCCCCATACTGTTCTCGTGGTAGTGAATAAGTCTGACAAGATCTGATGGTTTTATCAGGTGTTTCTGCTTCTGCATCTTCCTCATTTTATCTTGCTGCTACCATGTAAGAAGTGCCTCTCACCTCCTGCTGTGATTCTGAGGCCTCCCCAGCCATGTGGAACTGTAGGTACATTTAAATCTTTTTCTTCCCAGTCTTGGGTATGTCTTTGTCAGTACTGTGAAAACAGGCTAATATAGTAAATTGGTACCAGTAGAGTGGGGTGCTACTGAAAAGATACCCGAAAATGTGGATGCAACTTTGAAATTGGGTAACAGGCAAAGGTTGGAACAGTTTGGAGGGCTCAGAAAAAGATAGGAAAATGGGAGAAAGTTTGGAACTTCCTAGAGACTTGTTGAATGGCTTTGACAAAAATACTGATAATGATATGGACAATGATATCCCGTCCGAGGTGGTCTCAGATGGAGATGAGGAACTTGTTGGGAAGTGGAGCAAAGGTGACTCTTGTTATGTTTTAGCAAAGAGACTGGTGGCATTTTGCACCTGCCCTAGAGATCTGAGGAACTTTGAACTTGAGAGAGATGATTTAGGATATCTGGCAGAAGAAATTTCTTTTGTTGTTGTTGTTGTTGTTGTTTTGAGATGGAGCCTCACTCTGTTGCCCAGGCTAGAGTGCAGTGGCGCCATCTCAGCTCACTGCAGCCTCTGCCTCCCAGGTTCAAGCAATTCTCCTGCCTCAGCCTCCTGAGTAGCTGGGACTACAGGCACGCACCACCACACCTGGCTAATTTTTTGTATTTTTAGTAGAAACAGGTTTTCACCATGGTAGCCAGGCTGGTCTCCAACTCCTGACCTCAGGTGGTCCGCTCCTCCTTGACCTCCCAAAGTGCTGGGATTAAAGGCATGAGCCAACACTCCCAGCTGGCAGAAGAAATTTCTAAACAGCAAAGCATTCAAGAGGTGACTTGGGTGCTGTTAAAGGCATTCAGTTTTAAAAGGGAAGCAAAGCATAAAAGTTTGGAAAATGTGCAGCCTGACAATGCAATAGAAAAGAAAGTCCCATTTTCTGAGGAGAACAAGGAGCTTAATGTTAATCCCCAAGACAATGAGGAAAATGTATCCAGGGCATGTCAGAGAACTTTGTGGCAACTTCTCCCCTTGCAGACCCAGGTCTAGGAGGAAAAAATGATTTTGTGGACTGGGCCCAGGGTCCCTGTGCTGTGTGCAGCCTAGGGACTTGGTGCCCTGCATCCCAGCCGCTCCAGCCATGGCTGAAAGGGACCAATGTAGAGCTAGGGCCATGGCTTCAGAGGGTGCAAAACCCAAGCCTTGGCAGCTTCCACATGGTATTGAGCCTGTGAGGGACACAGAAGTCAAGAATTGGGGTTTGGGAACCTCTGCCTAGATTTCAGAAGATGTATGGAAACACCTGGATGCCCACACAGAAGCTTGCTGTAGGATCAGGGCTCTTATGGAGAACCTCTGCTAAGGCAGTGTGGAAGGGGAATGTGGGGTTGGAGTCCCCACACAGAGTCCTTACTGGGGCACCACCTAGTGGAGCTGTGAGAAGAGAGCTACAGTCCTCAAGACCCCAGAATGATAGATCCACTGACAGCTTGCACTGTGCACCTGGAAAAGTCACATACACTCATTGCCAGCTCTTGAAAGCAGCTGGGAGGGAGGCTGTACTCTGTAAAGCCACAGGGGCAGAGCTGCTCCAAACCATGGGAACCCACCTCTTGCATCAGCATGACCTAGATATGAGACCTGGAGTCAAAGCAGATCATTTTGGAGCTTTAAAATTTGATTGCCCCACTGGATTTCAGACTTGCATGGGGCCTGTAGCCCCTTTGTTTTGGCCGATTTCTCCCATTTGGAATGGCTATATTTACCTAACACCTGTACCCCCATTGTATCTAGGAAGTAACTAGCTTGCTTTCGATTTTACAAGCTAATTGGTGGAAGGGATTTGTCTTGTCTCAGATGAGGCTTTGGACTGTGGACTTTTGGGTTAATGTTGAAATGAGTTATGACTTTGGGGGATTGTTGGGAAGGCATGACTGGTTTGGAAATGTGAGGACATGAGATCTGGAGGGGCCTGGTGGCAGAATGATATGGTTTGGCTCTGTGTCCTCACTGAAATCTCATCCTGAATTGTATCTCCCATAATTCCCATGTGTTGTGGGAGGGATCTGGTGGGAGATAATTTGAATCATGGGAGCAGTTTCCCCCATACTGTTCTTGTGGTAGTGAATAAGTCTCGTGAGACCTGATGGTTTTCTTTTTTTTTTTTTTGATACGGAGTCTCGCTCTGTCGCCAGGGCTGGAGTGCAGTGGCCAGATCTCAGCTCACTGCAAGCTCCGCCTC
>NW_012120487.1:7678937-7682446 GCF_000951035.1 Colobus angolensis palliatus
TTCCTGAGCTACAATGTTCTCATCTGTCAACTGGGAATAATTCTGCCAGAGTCAACAAGGAGGCTAGCTGGGTTCCAGGCCAGAGAAGAGGGGCTGGGGTAGGGTGGTGGGCTGCAGAAAAGATCCTAGAGGAATTGGGAGATTGAGTTTGGATGCATGAGTGACAGGGAGAAGAAAGGGGCATGACTAGCACTTTTACTTCAGAATGGACTAGTGGAAGATGAAGGTGGCACTTGAGGGAGGGTGCTGGGAGGCTGGCAGGGGACATGGTGAGTTTAGTTCAGGAATTCAGCAGTTCTCCAGGGCTCTCCAAGTGGAAACGTTCAGGTAATAGTTGGGGACAGGGTTAGAGGATAGCAGTTGACATATGCTGTTGGCAGACGGGGGAAGGAAGATTCCAATGGCGGGAACAGCAGGGCCTGAGACATAGCGTTATCTCCTCCCAGCGCCCCATCATGTGCCCCAGGTTTAACTACCGACTCAGGGAGGAGTTTGTGGGGGCAGGCGCCTGGCTGCAGCTGGCCCCCGTCCCTGGTGGTACCACCCCAGGTCTACCTCTGCTAGTCTGTTACAGCCTCAGTTTTGAGCACTGGAATTCCACTTTATCTCCCCAAAGGTCACCTTGCCCAGGGCCTTGCACTGGGGATGGACATTCCTCACATTCCGTGGCCCTCACCAGGATGGCAGGCCCAGGTTTCCAACTATCCTCAGCCCCTCTTGGCAAGACGCATGGAAGGCTTACTGTGGATCCCTGGGATCCGGGCCAGGGGTCTAACCAGCCTGAGTTTAAATTCCTACTCTGCCTCCTACCAGCTGAGTGATCCTTAGGCAAGCTACCTTCCTGAGCTACACTGTCCTGTCCTCAGCTGCCAAGTGGAGATAGTTCTGCCAGGTTGTGAGGGGCATCTTATGGTGGAGTTTTTGAAAGCACCGAGCTCAGCGCTTGGCATTCAGTAGCTGCTCTATACTGTCGCTCCTCCTTTGCCTTCCCTCAGGCTCTATTTCCTCTTTTTTTTTTTTTTTTTTTTTAAGACAGGATCGCACTCTATCACCCAGGTTGGAGTGCAGTGGTGTGATCTCCACTCACTGTAACCTCTGCCTCTTTGGGCTCAAGCAATCCTCCCACCTCAGCCTCCCAAGTAGCTGGGACTATAGGCATGTGCCACTATGGCCAGCTAATCTTTTGTAATTTTTTTGTAGAAACAGGGTTTCCCCATGTTGCCCAGACTGCTCTCGAACTTCTGAGCTCAAGTGGCCCGCCTGCCTCAGCCTCCCAAAGTGTTGGAATTACAAGTGTGGGCCACTGTGCCTGGCCTGTTTCCTTATTTTTAAAGGAGAATTATTAATATATTACCTCCCATGACAAGTAAGGGACTGGGCACGTGTGGGATGTGATGGCCAGGAGGTAGTTGTGTGGGAGGCCTCAGGATTCCATCTTCCCCAGGGCCAGAAGCTGGCTGTGGCTGGAGGCAAAGATTGAGGTGACCTCAGCTGGTCAAGGAGGACACTTGGCTACAGCCTCTGTGATACGGGTGTTGGCAGCCATGGGCTGGCCAGGCCCTTGGTGGGAAAGGCTCATAGGAACAGAGGCAAGGGAGCCCATATTCCCAGGTAACTGGGCTCCTGCTCTGAACTCTATTTCATAGAGATCCCCGATGCCTTCCTCCAGCTCCACCACTCCCTACAAGGTGAGGTGTGCCCCCCTTGAGGTGAGGGGATATGCCCACCTGGGGCCCAAGCTCACCATTCTAGATCACATTTCGGGTATCTGAGATCTGGAATTCCCTGCCCCAAGGGCTGTGAGCCTGTTCCCAGGACTAGGGTCTGTCCTCCCAGTGGACTGTGCTATAGGCATGTGCAAACCTGCACCAAGGGGTGCACCAAGGAGCTGTTGGGGGGCAGGAGGAAATTAGCTCAGGAGCTTGGATATGGGGGCTGGGGTCCAATGCATGCACACAAGGACGCTTGTGGTAAGGGATGAGGCAGGTGGGAAGAGACGGAGGAACCTGGTAGGAGGACTGCCATTTGACTTTTGTCCCAGGCTGTGATGTTAGGGGTGGGCCATCTGCTGGAGGGCCTGGTGCCAGGGGAATCCCAGGGTGACAGTTGGAGGCTTTGATTCAATGGTGGGCAAGTGTTAACAGCAGATTCCCAGACCCTCCCTTGGAAATGCATATTCCTGATTCTTAGGGATCCTGGAATTTATGTTTAACAAGAGTGCCTTCCTTGTGCCAGAGGCCATGCTGGGAGCTGTGTGTCCAGCATCCCATTTAATTATGACAGTAATCCTGCATGGTAGGTTCCAAGGAGGAAACTGAGGCTTGGTGAGAAGACTTGCCTAAGACCTCACACAGATAAACATCCTCCTTGTATATACTATCTCCTTGTATCCTTCTGCCCTGCTCTGACTCCAAAACAGCCCTCTAAAACCCCAAAAAGCTCAGAAACACAATGGCACACATAGAGTTTGTGTCAGCACTCCTGAATTTCTTTTGGACAGATTCCACTTGGACCCCTGGGAAAGGATACTTAGAGCTCAGTTGGAAGACTGGTCCTCCTCTTTTGGAGGACTGAAGTCTTCTCAGTTGGACAGCACCTCCGACTCTTGCTATACACATACAACTCCTCATCTTCCTCCCCACCCCAGACCTGCCCCTCTCCCTGCCACCCTCCCAGTGCCCAAGCCAAGCACCTGAGCGTTCTTGTCTGTTGCTACATCCAATCCATAGGTCACCATTCTGCCATGTTACTTCCTTAGTAACTCCTGATTTTTTCCCCACTTCCAGTGATTTTGCATCTGCCCTTGTTCAGGCCTTATCTTTCAGAAGGACCATAGGTCCTTCCAAGCCATTCCCCATATGGCAGCTAGAGTGGTCTCTGGGAAAGGAAGGGGCCACATCACACCTCTGTTCAAAATCATCCATGGCTCTTGTCCCAGGGTTCTCCTTCTAAAAGTCCAGTTCTTCTACACTCCCCAGCAACACTCAGGGGCTTTGCCCATCTCCCTCCCCACCCACCTACCCTCCCATACTATTTTCCACCTTTGTGCCTTTGCTGATGCTGTTCCTCTTCACTTTGGCTTCCTCAGTAACTACTACTTCCTAAGATTCCAGCCAGCCTCTCTTGCTGCCCTAGGCTAGGTTAGGGCACTCCACTTCTCCCTCTTGTAACACTTGCCCCTGCAGTAGTAACAATAACTGACATTGACGGAGCGCTAACTCCATGCATTTTTCTTTATTGACCCATTTACTCCTCCTCATAAGCATTCTCTGAGGCAGGTTCTATGATCACCTGCATTTTCCAGATACGTAACAGGTTAAGGGGAATGCTTGCAGTCACACTGTTTGGGGACTGGAACCCAGGCCAGCTGCCTCCAGAAAGCTGGCTTCTAATTCCAACATGCTGCCTCCAGCCGCAATCGGTGGGGATTCTGGGGTCTCTCCGCCTCCAGGGTTAGAATGTGAGATCGCGGAGGGTTGAGTGGCTTCTGCCCCACATCCTGCGGCCAG
>NW_012120487.1:7682829-7696720 GCF_000951035.1 Colobus angolensis palliatus
GCGAAGGGCTGGGCAACCAGGACATCCATGCTTCAGTCCCGGTTTAGGCTCTGATTACCTGAGCATCTTGGGCAACTCACCACCTTCCCCGTCCGCCTCCTAGCCTCAGTTTCCCCGACTGTGAATGGAGGGGTTGGACCAGGTTGCCAAGGACATTCCCAGCACACACTACTTTTTATGGCTCTGGGGTAGGGCGGGGAGGACTCAGGGCTACGTAATTTTTCACCCTCTTCCCAGGTGAAGACTTTATTTTTTCAACAGATGATACTCACCATTGTATCCCGAACGGGGGAATATCAGTTGTAAGAGCGGAGAGAGTCTGTACCCACCACCTCCATTGTACAGAGGTGGCCGCAGCAGCTCAGAGACAGTGCAGACCGTGTGGGTCACACAGCGCATGGGAGGCAGGGGCGGGGTGAGAAACCCGGCTGGAACCTCACAGCACCCCATCATCAACTCCTGACTTGGAGCCGAAACCGGGTTTGGGCGTGGGGGAGGGGCCGTTGCTGTGGGAAGAAAACAAACACCCCTGCGCTCTGGTCTGCAGGCGCCAGCTGCCAAGATGGCAAGGAGACTGCCTGAGCGCAGAGCCGAGGCAGGGGCTTCCTGTCTGCGAGGAGGCCCCGGTGGCTGTTCTCCCACTGCCCATACCCTTCTGGTCTCCATCAGTGACTGCTACAGCGCCGTGGCCCTGTTGCCAGCCTCCATAAGAGGTGTGGAGGTGGTAGCCTCCCTCCACCCACCTTAACCCTAGTAAGCGGACAGCCAGGATCCCAACCAGACAGTTTTGCCCCAGTGCTGGGCCTCCTCTCTTCCCGGCCCCCAGTTCTCAGGGGAGGCCCAGCTTTCCTGGGGAATAAAGCCCCTTTCTATTTCCTTCTCTTGGAGGACCCATTTTTGAGTTCTCAAAGCCTTGGCTGTGGAGGGGGTGGTTCTGAGAGGGCTGGGCTTGCTTCTCTGCCCTCTGACTGGAGTCGCTGGGGACTGGCTCTGCTCGGGTTCCCAGCTGAGGGTAGTGGGAGGTGCTGCTGGGGATGGGGGATGGTAGAGGGGAGCAGGCAGAGGCAGGGTCTGTCCCTTTAAGGTACAGCTTGCTGCTGAAGCGCCACACACACACACTCCCCACACGCCAGTCTCTCTCTTGTACACAGCCACACACACATACTCCCCACACGCCAGTCTCTCTTGTACACAGCCACACACACACACCCCACACTCCAGTCTCTCTCTTGCACACAGCCACACACACACACTCCCAGGCTCTGTTCTCTTTCCCTCTCCCTGTCACCCTCTCTCTCCACATGCACACAACACACACACTCCCAGGCTCTGTTCTCTTTCCCTCTCCCTCTCTCCACACAGGATATACACACTCAGCCACACACACAGAAGCATCCACATGCTCTCTCTCCCTGTCTCCCCAAGGTCTAGTTTTGAAAAATATAGGCAAGGGGAGGAAGAGCAGGGGCAATGAGTTCTGACCTAGAAAATGGGCCTGGCCTCCTTCTGTCCCTCCCACGCCCAGGAAAGGGGGCTTATTTTTCCATTTGGTTTCACTGCCCTGGGTCAAGGCCGCAGGGAGAAATGGAGGCCCCCATGCAGAAGGTGGGGGTCACGCTCCTGGAGAGGGAGGGAAGGGGGCTCCTGGGCTATGGGCCCAGCCTGTTGGACACAAACCCAGGAATCAGGGAGGAGCCTCCCCCTTCCTTCCCTACTCATGCAACATGGGGCTTGTTTCTAGCACAGAAGAAGCAGGTTTAGAGACAAAGTAACCAGGGTAGCTTAGCCACAGAGGGATGGACCAGTTGACCTTTTGACCTGACTTATGACGAAAGGGCCCTTGACTCTTCTCAAGTCATCTTACACCTAGAGTCAAATCCTGGACTAAAATTCTTCCCAAACCCCTGGGATAAGTCCTTCCTTCTTTATTTTTATTTTTTAGAGACAGGGTCTCGCTATGTTGTTCAGGCTGGCCTTGAATTCCTGGCCTTAAGCAGCAGTCTCCCTGCCTCACCCTCCTGAGTAGCTGGGACTACAGGTAGAGCACCACCAAACCTAGCTCCTCCCTTCTTTTTAACGAACATTCTTGCTGTGGTTCCCTGTAGGGGCTGGGAGTGTACTCTCTGTGTGACTCTCAGCCTCCTCATTTCAATTTCCTCTGACCATGCTTTAGCTCCTAAGCCTCATGGCAGATTCAATGGGGAAACTCCTACTAATTCTTCAAAGCCCAACTCAAAAGTGCCCTGGAAGTAGAGAGCTTTTCCTGCTTCAGCCCCTTGGGCAGAATGAGTTCCTGTTTCCTGAAGGCATCTGGGCTTTCTTTTTTTTTTTTTTTGTGAGGGAGTCTCGCTGTGTTGCCCAGGCTGGAGTGCAGTGGCCGGATCTCAGCTCACTGCAAGCTCCGCCTCCTGGGTTTACGCCATTCTCCTGCCTCAGCCTCCCAAGTAGCTGGGACTACAGGCGCCTGCCACCTCGCCCGGCTAGTTTTTTGTGTTTTTTTAGTAGAGACGGGGTTTCACCGTGTTAGCCAGGATGGTCTCGATCTCCTGACCTTGTGATCCGCCCGTCTTGGCCTCCCAAAGTGCTGGGATTACAGGCTTGAGCCACCACACCCGGCTGGCATCTGGGCTTTCTGTGCATTCTGTAGTTCGAACGCTTGCATAGTTTAATAAGCAGCTGTGTACCTCACCGGTGGATGTTGCTATTCTCACAGTATCTAGTTTATCCATCAGACCCTTTCTATCTCTGTTCCAGGGGGGAGGATTAAGATCACTACTTAGCACACAGGAATACTCTGGCTCAGCTAAATCAGCTAAAGACTCTGGTTGAACAGTGAAACAGGATCTGAACCCACTTCTACCTGGTGTTAGATCCGGCATTTCCCTTGCCTCTTGAAATTCTTCATAAACACCTTCATCTACAGGAGATTTGATGGAGGAAGAAGAAAGATCAGATGGGAACTGATAGCACCACAGTGCCTCCTAACATGTCCCCTTACCCTCTTCAATTCAGGAAAGGTTTTTTTCTGCTTTGAAGCCTGATGAGAGCTGCTCTCCACTCTAGGGGCATGGAAGTCCCAGATTCTCTCCTTAGGGCCCCCAATATCAAATGAATGAGGTTGATAATGGCCTAAGACCAGCCATCCCAGCTTGGGGTTCCTTCCTTATCTCCATTTCACAGGAGATGTGGCCAAGGTGTTGTAACTGGCACAGAAGTGTGCTAAGGGAAATTTAATTGATCCCATCAGTAAATGCCCAGGGAGACACACACCTTCTCCTGTTTTTTATTTTTTATTTTATTTAATTAATTTATTTATTTGTTGAGACAAAGTCTTGCTCTGTTGCCCAGGCTGGAGTGCAGTGGCACGATCTTGGCTCACTGCAAGCTATGCCTCCCAGGTTCACACCATTCTCCTGCCTCAGCCTCCTGAGTAGCTGGAACTACAGGTGCCTGCCATTATGCCCAGCTAATTTTTTGTATTTTTAGTAGAGATGGGATTTCACCGAATTAGCCAGAATGGTCTTGATCTCCTGACCTCATGATCCGCCCGCCTCAGCCTCCCAAAGTGCTGAGATTACAGGCGTGAGCCACCACGCCCGGCATCTCCAGTTTTTTAAAAAAGATAAACAACAGCACCTAGACTCTTAGGCAGTTTCCTAGAAAAACAGTGATGTTAAAACTGAAGAGTCATAGGTGCTTAGGATCCGACCTAGGACTTCCCCAAAGTCCAGTCATTTGTACCCCATCCATGAATTTTGCCATATCTGCTTACCTCACTTCCTGTTTTTCTTTGAATTAACTCACTTTGCAAAACTTCAGTAAGGAAACTCTATCGGTATTCTAAATGGAAAACCAGTATTGCTTTCCAGAAACAGAAGGTAAATATAAAATAAATGTAATGAAAATGAACCAGTGCTGGCTTAGATACTCTTGCTTGCTGGGAGGTCTCTCTCTTCTATAAAGGGAGATTCACAGGTGTTAGAAAGGCGTTAGAGACCTACCAGTCCCAAACTGAGCCTTTTTCCTTCTCCCAGACTTAATCAGAAGTAAGAATTGAAAAATAATAACTTTCTTTCTTTCTTTCTTTTTTTTTTTGAGGCAGAATCTTGTTCTGGTGCCCAGGCTGGAGTGCAGTGGTGGGATCTCGGCTCACTGCAAGCTCTACCTCCTGGGTTCAAGTGATTCTCCTGCTTCAGCCTCCCAAGTAGCTGGGATTACAGACACCCACCACCACGCCCAGCTATTTTTTAGTAGAGAACGGTTTCGCCATGTTCGCCAGGCTGGTCTCGAACTCCTGACCTCAGGTGATCCACCTGCCTCAGCCTCCCAAAGTGCTGGGATTACAAACATGAGCCACTGCACCTGGCCAAAAAGGAGTAACTTTCAAGAAGGTGAGATTGAGGTTCCATTTTTGTATGGCCAGGCCTATGGACTCCCTGACCTCATCCCTCATCCCGCTGGATGTACCTGTCCCACACTTTGGGAGACACTGCCTTAGCCTAAGCCCTTTGGTCCAGAGAGAGGAGGAGAAATACCCAAGGCCGTTCATCAAGGGAGGCGCCAACCCAGGAATGTCTGACAGAGGGTGGGTCCAGTGGAGAGCTGAGGGGCCTGGCACCCGGAGCAAGCACTGGGCTGTGCATCACCAAGTACCAGCTCTGCTTTCCTACATGGATGTCCTTGAGCAAATCCCAACATCTCTCAGAGCCGCAGCTGTAGGGTAGAATGAACCGTTGTTCTTGAGGACTCCTCCAGTCCAAGCTCCAGTTGTATTACTTGATTACTCCTGAGGAGACATGAACCCCTCTAGACATCCCTGTCCCTGTAGCTGGCAGGACAGAGTCCTGACTCCCTTGCAAGACACACAAGCCCATCCCCATCTCACGCCGGACACTGCCATGGTCTGGCCCCTGTCTACTCCTCCAGCGTGACCCCTTTCAATCCAGCACAGCAATCTGGTGAGCACAGTGCCTGGAACATCACAGGCATGCCATCACCATTTGGGTGCATGAATGAGTCAGTGAAGACTTTGCCACATGCTCCATGCTGCCTGCTCTCTGCATCAGCTGTTCCCTTTGCTTGGAATGCCCTGTCTCCCTTTCTTGGTCTCCAAGGTGTTACTCGTTTCTTAAACCCTGCTTAGATGCACCCTTCTTCTAAGAAGCTTTCCCTGAAATTTCCCAGAAGAGCTAATCACCCATTAATTCAACAAATATCTGTTGAGTGCTCATCATATGCCAGGCATGATGCTAGGTGCTGAGGAGGCAAGAGTGAGCAGGACAGACAAGAGTTCTTCTCTCTTCAAGCTTCTGTTCTCAAAGCTTTCCAGCATCAGCTCTGGTTGCACCGTAGCAGTTATTTGTTTGTGCCCAGAGCTCCTAGATTGTACAGGAGCTCCCAGCTTCAGACAAGTTGGTGCCCCAGCTCACGGCCCTCAGCTTGACAAGCTGGGTTGCATCGTCAACCACCAGACAGCCTTCCCCACCCCCAGAACTGGGATTTATGGAGCAACGCGAGCAAGAGCAGAAGCAGTGCTGGCCACCATTTGCTGAGCCCCTGAGAGCCCACTGTGTGCCAGGAACCTGACCTACATTCTCCACCGCCCTGACAGTACACTGTAAGTCGGTGACCGTGAACTGGGACTCCACCCTGGCCCTGCAGGCCACACTTCTTCCCAGCGGCCCCCCAGCCCTATGGGAGCCTCTTCCCAAGGCTGAGGCCGGATTCCAGGAGCCTCCTCATTCTTAGTCCTGCTCTGCGAACCCCCATCCCCCCAGCACTGGCCTGGCTTCCTGGAATTTGTCCTCCTAATTGAAACCAAACACCAGGGCTCCTCAAGGGCTGTGCCCCAGAGGCCCGGTGGGTTTCTCTTTTCCTCCCTCCTCCCTTCCCCAGCTGGGGGTGGGGTGCTCAACCAAAGGCAGCATGTGGGGCGGCGGGGGTGGGGGTGGAGGGGCACTTCCCCTGCAGAGTGTGGGCTGAGGTGCACTCCCTGCCTCTGGGGTCTGAGTTAAACTCTGCCGACTTCTCAGAGGCTGAAGAACTAGAGACCAAGCTTGTCCAACCCATGGCCTACGGACCACATGTGGCCCAGGGCGGCTTTGAATACAACCCAACATAAATTCGCAAACTTTTAAAAAACATTATGAAATTTATTTTTGCATTATTTATTTATTTTTGTAGTTCATCAGCTGTCGTTAGTGTTAATGTATTTTATATGTGGCCCAAGACAATTATTCTTCCAGTGTGGCCCAGAAAAGCCAAAAGATTAGACACCCCCAGTATAGATGAAGGGCAAGGCAGCAAAGGACGGGGAGAGAGTGGGGGTGGGCTGGTCAACCAGGATCGCCCTAGAAAGCCCAGGACTGGCTCTGTCTCAGGCTGAAGGCCTGGGAACTGGAGGATGGATTTGTGAAGGTCCATTCCCCCCAGACCGACTGTGTGAGCTTGGGCAAGTCACTTCACTTCCCTGAGCCTCAGGTACAAAAATGGGGATACGTGGAATCTATCTCATAGGATTATGGAGAAGTTTAAACAAGATAACCCACGTAAGGGTCATGTGGTCTGTGGTCGGTGCCCAAAAAAGGAAACCCAGCCACTATCACTGTTACCCACAGAAAAATGGGTCAATAACGTTGGCAGAAGGGTCTGTAACGTTGCAGTTGTGGAAGGACCTACTTGGAAAAGATACTCAGGGTCAATAAATGTTTGTTGGACGAAGAAATTCACTCAATTTTCAATAAACATTTACTGAACTGAGGGTCTCTCCTGTCCCAAGCCCTGGAACACAGCATGAGGAAGCAAGGCAGGCACTGCCCTCAAGGCCCGGAGTCTGGGCAGGGAGGGGCGGATGAGCACACCCTTTAAAGGCGGTGACAACTCAGACTGATCAGTGCTGTGGCAGGGAAGTAGAGGGGGTTGGGGGGCTCCCAGGAGGGCCTGACCCAGGCTGGGCAGATACAGGGTGGTCAAGGACAGCCTTCCAGAGAAAATGATGGTGTGACAGCTGAGCCTGACCTTCCCTGATGCACTCACTTCAAGCAGTATTTGTCATTCTGTGCCATTTGGACTCAGGTACTGCCTGAGGCATTCAGCTATGCTAGGAAGGCTGAACTGACCAGCATGGGAAGGAGGTAGTTGCCTGCCCCTCCCTCCCCGACCCCGCCCGTGCCTCCAACACTCTTGTTTCTCACCATGCCATCAATGCTCCTCTCACGTGACCATTGCTCCTACTTGTTTGCATGTCTGTGCTGCTCACAGCACTGTCCCATAGCATATGATACAAGTCACAATGGGAACCACATCTGTCATTTTAATTTTTATTTGTTTATTTAGAGATGGAGTCTCGCTCTGTCTCCCAGGATGGAGTGCAGTGGCACGATCTCAGCTCACTGCAACCTCCACCTCCCAGGTTCAAGCGATTCTTCTGTCTCAGCTTCCCAGGTAGCTGGGACTACAGGTGCCCACCACCATGCCCGGCTAATTTTTTGTATTTTTAGTAGAGATGGGGTTTCATGATGTTGGCCAGGCTGGTCTCGAACTTCTGACCCCAACCTCCCAAAGTCCTGGGATTACAGGCGTGAGCCACTGCACATGGCTGTCGTCTGTCATTTTTAATTCCCTAGTAGCTACATTTTAAAAATAAACAGGTGAAATTACTTTTTTTTTTTTTTTTGAGACAGGGTCTCACTCTGTTGCCCAGGCTGGAGTGCAATGGTGTCATCACAGCCCACTGCAGCCTTGAACTCCCAGGCTCAGATAATCCTCCCACCTCAGCTTCCCAAGGTATGACTACAGGTGTGCACAATCAGGCCCAGCTTACTTATTTATTTATTTATTGAGACGGAGTCTTGCTCTGTCGCCCATGCTGGAGTGCAGTGGCATGATCTCGGCTCACTACAACCTCTGCTTCCAGGGTTCAAGAGATTCTCCTTGTACTTTTAGTAGAGATAGGGTTTCACCATGTTGGTCAGGCTGGTCTCCAACTCCTGACCTCATGACCCACTAGCTTCGGACTCCCAAAGTGCTGGGATTACAGTTGTGAGCCATCACGCTTGGCCTCAGGTCCAGCTAATTTTTATATTGTGTGTAAAGATGGGATTTTACCCAGTTGCCCAGGCGGATCTCGAACTTCTGACCTCAAGAGATCCACTTGCCTCAGCCTCCCAGAGTGCTGAGGGTATGGGTGTTAGCCACCATGCCCGGTCCTTGAAATTACTTTTAATAAGTTATATTAAACTCAATATATCCAAAATATCATAAACATCAATATATCCAAACATCATAAACATGTAATCAATAATAATAATAATAATAACAGCTTCTTTATATTTTTGAGACAAGGTCATTCAGGCTGGAGTACAGTGGCGTGATCACAGCTTACTGTAGCCTGTAGCCTCATCCTCCTAGCAAACCTCTTGCTTCAGCCTCCTGAGTAGCTGGGACTACAGGTGTGCACCACCACACTTGGGTAATTTTTTATTTTATTTTTTTACAGAGATGGAGTCTCACTATGTTGTCCAGGATGGTCTTGAACTCCTGGCCTCAAGCCACTCTCCCACCTTGGTCTCCCAAAGTGCTGGGATAATGGGTGTCAGCCACCATGCCCGGCCTAATATAAAGAAACAATGGGCCAGGTGCGGTGGCTCACACCTGTAATCCCAGCACTTTGGGAGGCCAAGGTGGGTGGATCATCTGAGGTTGGGAGTTCGACACCAGCCTGGCCAACATGGAGAAACCACATCTCTACTAAAAATACAAAATTAGCTGGGCATGGTGCCACATGCCTGTAATCCCAGCTACTTGGGAGGCCAAGGCAGGAGCATTGCTTGAACCTGGCAGGTGAGGTTGCAGTGAGCTAAGATTTGCGCCACTGCACTTCAGCCTGGGAAACAAGAGCAAAATTCCGTCTCAAAAAAAAAAAAAAGGGCCGGGCGCGGTGGCTCAAGCCTGTAATCCCAGCACTTTGGGAGGCCGAGACGGGCGGATCACGAGGTCAGGAGATCGAGACCATCCTGGCTAACACGGTGAAACCCCGTCTCTACTAAAAATACAAAAACTAGCCAGGCGAGGTGGCGGGCGCCTGTAGTCCCAGCTACTCGGGAGGCTGAGGCAGGAGAATGGCGTAAACCCGGGAGGCGGAGCTTGCAGTGAGCTGAGATCAGGCCACTGCACTCCAGTCCGGTCTACAGAGCGAGACTCCGCCTCAAAAAAAAAAAAGAAAAAAAAAGAAACTATGAACAAATTAATCTATGTTTTTTGGTACTAAGTCTTTCAAATTCTGGCATGTAGTTTACACTCACAGAACCTCAATTTGGATTGGCCGCATGTTGTGGGCTCATTAGCTACATGTGGCAAGTGGTTGCCATACTGGATAGTGCAGCTGTAGAATATGGGCTCTTCTTGGTCAGGGACTCTGTATTTTTCATCTCTTTCTTTTTTTTTTGAGACGGAGTCTCGCTCTGTCGCCCGGGCTGGAGTGCAGTGGCCAGATCTCAGCTCACTGCAAGCTCCGCCTCCCGGGTTTACGCCATTCTCCTGCCTCAGCCTCCCAAGTAGCTGGGACTACAGGCGCCCGCCACCTCGCCCGGCTAGGTTTTTTTTTATTTTTAGTAGAGATGGGGTTTCACCATGTTGGCCAGGCTGGTCTCGAACTTCTGACCTCAGGTGATCCGCCCGCCTCAGCCTCCCAAAGTGCTGGGATTACAGGCTTGAGCCACCGCGCCCGGCCCATCTCTTTCTTTAGTGGCTAGAAGGGTGTCCTAGGTAGAGGATACAGCATTTGCAGATACAGAAGCATGAAAGAACTGAGAATATTCAGGGAGCAATACGCTGTTTGGTGTGGCCAGCGTGTAAGGTAAATCAGTGGGGAGGAGTGAGCTGTGGGGGCTGCATGTGTTCCTGGAGCCAGGTGAAGAAAGGCCTTAAATAATGTGCAAAGGAATTTGGACTTCGGTTATATGGGCAACTCAGGTCATCGTTTATTTATAAGCAGAGGCATGTTGCATTCAGGTTAAGGCTTCAGAAAGAGACTTCTGGTAGGCAGCCTGGAGGGTAATTTGGAAGGGATAGTGAGGAGGCAAGGAGACCAGCTAGAAAGCTGATGCAACAATATACGTAGGTGAGGAGTGATGAGGCAACAGGGAATGCCTGGAGAGGGAGTAAGAAGGCAGAACCTCAGGACTTGGAGACTGGCTGCCTGGAGGTGGAGTGGGAAGTCAAGAATAACTCCCAAGTTTCTAGCTCGTGGTGCCAGTTTTCCGAGCCAGGACACATAGGAGGAAGGGGAGGAGGAGCAGGTCTGATGAGGACATGAAGAGTTCCATCTTGGTAAATGCTGACTTTGAGATATTAGCAAGACATCTTGGTGGATACCAGCAGCAGTGGTTAGGATAGACTGTGCTAGAGTTCACAGATGGTAAGTGAGCTCTCTGTCACTTGTGGCATTCAAGCGGGGGCTGGACACACACTAGCCTGGGATGTTGTAGAGGGCCTTTGTGTATCTCAGGTGAGCTGGGCCCCGTGATTTCTCGGCCTGGACAGTTTCTGACCCTAGGGTTTTGTTGCACGTGTGTAGGGGATGCTATCTATCAGAGCTTGAGCATGTCTGTAATTTGGGGACCTCTGTGGTCTAGAGGTGGTTTGTTTTTTTGGACCTTAGCTCACAACTGGAACTGGGGCAGGATTACAGGCATGACAGCTGCACCGGGGCAGAGGCTCCATCTCAACAGGCCACAAGGCACAATCACCCCACGGTCCTGTTGGACACATATCTAAGAACCAGAGAACATGAAAGATCCTTGATCTTTGGATAGCCTTCCTCCACCCCAGTTTGATTTGTGGGCAGACTGAGGTCCTCGCTCAAGGTCACAGGACAGGGCATGGCTTTGCTGAGGTGGATTCATGCTAGATGCTGGTACCAGCTCCTCAAACCCCCAGGGACCTCTAGTGTTTGCCTCTCCTTGCCTTTCCTTAGCACGAGAGATGTTCTTTAACACACATGGAAAGAGATCCTAATTCTTTTTAATTAGGAGGATACAAAGGGAGAAGTCAGGAGACTGCCCCCACCCACGGTTGGGAGACTAAGTGCTCCCCAAATCACACAGCAGATGCCAGGGCTCCGGCAACAAGACCCAGCTTGATAGCTTTGTGGTAACCACAGCCAGCACAATTTTATTTTATGTTTTAACTCCTCAGTGATATATAGACCTCTCACAAGCAGGAGAAATGGCATCCAGAGCTTCTCCCTTTAAAAAAAATCATTTTTGAACTTGCGCAACACACGCCCAGTTTAATTAACCCTTTTGTCAGGAAGCTTGGTCTGCCCCAGGCGGTGTGAGAAAACTGTTTCTGCTCTGTGCGGTGGGAGTAGTACAAAAAACATGTGCCAGCTTGGGCACTGCCTTGCCCTGGGACCCATGGCTGCCCCTCTGGGTCTCTGCACCCTCTGGGTCTTCACTGGACAAATTACTCTATGGGCAGTTTTATGTGCCTCCTCTGGGGTCTCTTATTTTTTTCTGCTTTTAAAATTTCAGTCTCAGTTGCGCCACTGCTGTCCAGCCTGGGTGACAGAGCAAGACTCCATCTCAAAAAAAAAAAAAAAGAAAAAGTCAGCCTCTGGTGCCTGGGTGTCTGTTCTATGGGAGACTCTGCATCGCATCTCTGTACCCCTCAATCCCTATTCCCACACAGCCTTGCTATTCAGAACTGGAACCACAATGTTTCTTTTTTCTTTTTTTCTTTCTCTCTCTCTCTTTTTTTTTTTTTTTTTTTTGTTGAGATAGAGTCTGGCTCCATCGCCCAGGCTGGAGTGCAATGGCACAGTCTCCGCTCACGGCAACATCCACCTCCCAAGCAGGTTCAATCGATTCTCCTGCCTCAGCCTCCCAAGTAGCTGGGATTACAGGCGCCCCCACCACTCCCAGCTAATGTTTTTTTTTGTTTTTTTTTTTTTGTATTTTTAGTAGAGACAGGGTTTTGCCATGTTGGTCAGGCTGGTCTAGAACTCCTGACCTCAGGTGATCCACCCGCCTCGGCCTCGTAAAGTGCTGGGATTATAGGCATAAGCCACCCCACCCGCCAGGCAACCACAATGTTTCATATCAAAGCTTACTTCTGACCCCCTCCCACTCCCTCATCTGCATGTACTAAAGGGACTGAGGAGCCCCCACCCCACCACACCCCACCTCACCCTCTCTGACTGTGTCCATTCCTCCCTGGCCACACTAACTCTGCTTAACGTTGCTAGTTTTACTGCACCTCTCTCTGCCCTCTGGTCTCTTTGCTTTTTAACACTCAGCTCTGTTCTGTCACTTCCTTGGCCAGAAAGCTTCAGGCTCCCCACTCCCCAAATTGGCTGAGGGATAAAGCCCCACCTTCTGCCCCCCCAGGCCTGGGGTCCCAAGACCTAGCCTGTTCCCAACCCCTTTCTGTTTTCCACGCTCCATTCATTCAATGTGCAAATATTTGTTGAGCCCTTACTATGTGCCAGGAATTATGTTGGGCATTCAGGAGATTGTTGATGCACAAATGCACAGAAACCAAGTGTGTTTTGAGAGCTCAGGGGTTCAGGGGCTCTGAGGAGGGGCACCGACTTGAGAGAGGGACTGGGCTGCCGCCAGCTCTCTTCTCACTGGTTTCCTGTTTACCATTAGCAGCTGCCCATCCCTCCTTAGCGCACAAATACCCAAGTGAACCTCGGTATGTTTTCAGACCCGCAGCTCAATCACAAGCATGAAGCAGGCGACTTGAAATCCATCTTTAGCTGCCTTGAAAACCTGCACAGGACCCCCTTTAGATTCTCCCTGCCCACACTCTCCCCAAGTTCTGTCTTCCTCTCCCCCTTTTGAGGACATATGGCCCCTTGAAGTTTTTGTTTGCTTGCAGTAGGGGGAAAACAGCTTTAAGTGTAGAGGGTTTTTCCTTTTTTAAAATATTTTTTTATTAAGCATCAAGAGACACAGCAATCTGCTTGGAGATACTGTACGTGCATAATTAATAAAATCGCATTATTTATTTATAAAGAGACACACGAGGAACGGGAGAATTAGGGCTATCCCCATTATATATGAAGAGAAGGGGGAGAGAGTGGAGAGGCAAAAATACTTCTTGAACATTAGATCCTTCCAGAGAAGTGTCTCTTAATAGGCAGTGAATAAAACGGCCTGTACTCCTCATCGAAGCCCTGTGCCCAGAAGGCATCAGAAAGCAGAAACCTGGTTCAGGGGCTTAAAAAGGGAACAGGATCGATGTGGCGCTCACAGTGCCCAGCATGCCGGCGTTGGGTAGTTGGCAGGAGAGCAAGAGAGAGAGGAGGCGCGGTTGAGGGTTTGGCCGCCGGGATAGAGGCTTGAGAGCCAGTCTGGGGCTTCCAAAAGAGGGGGCCTTGGGCCACAGAATCTCTGGCAGGTGGGGGAGAAACGGCTACCCCACTGGGCACCGCATAAATAACCCAGATGCCGGCGAAGGGGAGCCCCTGGTTTAGATGAGACCACTGCAAGCCAGCTCACATGAACTTGGTGGTGGTGAGGGGGTTCTAGATAGCAGCTTTGCCCTTGGACCTCTGCATCCCGGATGCCCGGGCAACACCGCCAAAATCAATAACCCAACTTATTATATAACAGCCTCGGAGACCGGGAGGCAGGGGTCAGGTCCTCCCAGGCTTCTAGAGCTGTCGGTGGACCTTCTTTCTCCTTGTCTCTCTCCCTTTCATTTTTTCTTGAGACATGCTTTAAAATAGAAAACAGGCTTGTGTAGGAACCAAACACATAGAAAGGGGGTGGTTTGTAGGGATTTTTCCCCCCATCTCCCTCGAGGGCAAGCAACTCCTGCAGCGCCACTGTCGGCCTTCCCCGGGCTGTGGGCTCGGCGCGGGAGGCGGCGCTGGGGGGGC
>NW_012120487.1:7697210-7698014 GCF_000951035.1 Colobus angolensis palliatus
CAGCCTACTTATCATGACTTCATCGGACTCCGGGGAGCGGGAAAGGGGGTTGGGGCGGGGAGCGGGGAGCGGGCCCGCTTCTGGCGGCCCTTCGAGATGTTTTCAATTATAATTTTTTAAAAAGTCTGCTTTGTGGGTTCGGGGCTTAAAAATTCTTCCTACTTGCCCCCCTCCCCATGAAACCGTTGGACCAAACTTGAATGGGGGTTTCCTCCTTTTCCCCTTTACGGTCTATGCTCCAGCCCCTGACTTCACGGCTCACGGCTGGGGGTGGGGGGAAATTCGCAGCAGGAGTCGCCCCCCCGCCAAAACGCTACCCTTCAGATCGTGGCTGTGTCCTAGCCCCTGGGTCTGGGTTTGAGCCGGGGAAGCGAGGCTGGTGGTGGGGTGGAAACATCACCCACTGCAGCAACCCCCACTCTGGGGCGCTTCCTGGCAGGCTTGGGGGATCCCCGGAGATGGATCTGGGGTAGGTGGTACTGGGTGGATGCCCATCAGACATCGGGGAGGGGTGACAGGGGGTTAAAGGGGAGACAGGGGAAGCAGCTGACAGGTAATTGGAAGAACAAGCCCCCTCGCCCCTCGAATTTCTCCCACGAGTCTCTGAGCTCAGACATCCTAGTCCGCGCAGGCAGCCCGAGCCGAATGCCTGCTCCCAACCCCGGCCAAAAAAAAAAAGAAAACCAACCCCAGACAAAAACCCTGTCCCCAGAAGTACATTCGGCTAGGAGAGGTGGGGAGCCAGCAGCAAGTCCGCACCGGGCCGGCTGTGCGCAGCGCGGGAGCCCCCGGGCTGGGGCCGGC